>NW_026126447.1:4375000-4952500 GCF_943737965.1 Phodopus roborovskii
CTATTGGCCAGAGGTGAGTCTGGGCCCAATTGGGGCTGCCTGTCCCCTTCAACCTCTTTTCAGCCCTCCCCCGCCTGAACTCCCTGGATTGGCTCCTGATCCTGCTGCTCCTGTCTCCGGTCCCCACTGAGCTCCGGTACCCTTGGAGCTCTGATACACCCCCACCCATCCCAACCTCCAGACTACCCCCCCATACCCTGTGCCCTACCCCACCTACGGTCCTGCCGCTCTGGTTGAGCACTGGGACAGAGGGTGGAGCCAACAGTCCACCCTAATTCGGAGACCTCTCGGAGCAACTCCGAACAAAGGAGACCTGACTATCCACGCAGGACCACCTGTAATTTCCACCAGCTTGGTCTCTGACCCCGCCTCCAGTCCTCTGTTGGAGTCCCAGGCCCCTCCCAGAGATCCACCTATCTCTGCGGGTCCACTCGGAGTTCCTGCGGGCAAGATCCTTGACCCCCAAATCCGGGCCCCTGCCAAAGAACAAGGTCTCAGCTGGAGAGCGCCAGTTTTCAGTGAGATCCCACTACCCTGCAAAACCTTCTCAAGTTCAAATTCAGCCCTTGTCCTCTTCTGCCGGTCATTGGCCAGAGCTATTGGCCAGAGGACCACTGTGAGTACCTGCTGGCATCTTCTTCTGGATCCTCATCCTTGACCCCATCCCTGGATACCTGTCTGCAGAGAAACCTCCTAAAGAGCTTGGACCACACAGAGCTACAGACATTGAATCTTTGATCCACATAAGCCCATCGGGGAAGGACCATAGAGAGAGGGAAGAGACACCACCAACACCTACTGGAAGAAGCTATGGGAACACGGAAATACAAGAGAACACCTAACAACAGAAAGACAAACATGACACCACCAGAATCTAGGGAATCTACACCAACTAGAATGGAACACAACAACAAAGCAGAGGAAGCAGAAGGGTACGACTTAAAAATCACCATCATAAAAATGATAGAGGCCCTCAAAGAAGATATGAGAAAATCCCTTAAAGAAATGGAGGAAAAAAACAAACAAAAAAGTGGAAGAAATGAACAAATTCCTTAAGGAAAGTACAGAAAGCCAAGAAAAAACAATTAACCAGGTGAAGGAAACTTCTATTTGGTACAAATGGATGAGATGTTGAAAGTCATGAATATAGTAATATCTATCACCATGTACTAAACTTAAATCCAAATAAATCCAGCCTCACTGAACCTCTTAGAAGAGAGGTACCTTTATTTTACATTTCAAATCCATTAATTCTCCCAACCAACCCATCACCCTACCCACCATCCACTTCTAAGGGAGGGTGAAGTATCAAAGACTGTCACAAAAAAATAAATAAATTCTAAAAAAAAATTGAATTATCAGGTTGGAGATATGGTTCACAGGTTAAGAGCACTAGCTGGTCTTCCAGAGGTCCTGAGTTCAATCCCCAGCATGGTGGGTCACAACTGTTTGTATTGAGATCTGGTGCCCTATCCTGACCTTGAGGCAAACATGCAGACATAACTCTGCACATAATAAATCTTTAAAAAATTCAATTATCATATAATAATTGTATAAGTTCATGTAATATAGCGTAATGATCAGATTGAAGTAATTATCTCTTATCTCAAACGTGTTCTTTCTGCTTTTACTTTTTTAATTAATTTATTTATTTTTTATTTTACATGTCGATCCCAGTTCCCTCTTCCTCCCTCCCTTCCTGTCACTTAACCCCTCTTCCCCTTCACATGCACACTGGCCACTCTCCCCTCCCATCCTCCCACCCCAATTACACATGTAGGGCAATGCCATTAAGAAGGGGTCATGTAAATCTGTCAAGTCATTTGAAGTAGGGATTAGGACTTCTCTCCTGTCTCTAGATTAAGGCAGTATTCCCTCCATGGGGGATGTGTCTGCAAGATCCTTTTGTGCACCAGAAATACATCCTGGTTCCACTGTCTGAGGTCCCTTAGACTGCTCAGTCCTTCTGGCTGAGACCCATATTCAGGGGGGCCTGAGTCAGTCCCATGCTAGATTCCCAGCTATCAGTTTGGGGACCGGTTAGCTCCTCCTTGTTCAGGTCAGCTGTCTCTATGTGTTTATGCAACCTGGTCTTGTCCTCTCCCTCTGCATCTGGATTCTAGTTCTACTCAGTGTTTAGGTATGGGTGTTTGCTTCTGTTTCCAACAGGTACTAGATGAGTGCTCCTTGATGGTGGATACGTTCGTTGTTGATCTCACTATCCAGGAAGGGCATTTATGGTAGCCTTTGATAGTTGCTCCAATTGTTAGTTGGCAGCAGTCTTGCAGCTATGGCTGGCCTAGAACTCTCTCAGTAAACCAGACTGGCCTCAAATGCATAGCAGCCCACCTGTCTCTGTGTGGTGGTTTGAATAAGAGTACCTGCCTCCCTCAGGCTCACATATTTGGATACTTAATCACTTGGGAGTAGAACTATTTGAAATGATTAGAAGAATTAGGAGGTATAGCCTTGTTGGCGTAGGCGTCTCCTCTCTGGAGGTGTCTTTGAGATTTCAAAAGCCCATGCCAGGTCCAGTTCTCTCTCTCTCTCTCTCTCTCTCTCTCTCTCTCTCTCTCTCTCTCTCTCTCTCTCTCTCTCTCCATTTCTCTCCTTTCTCTCCTCTCCCTCTCTTGTTCCTCTCTTCCCCTCTCCTCTACTTTCCCTTCTCCCCTCTCCTTCTCTCTTGTCTCTCCCCTCTCCCCTCTCCCCTTCTCCACATCTGGATCTGGATGTAGCTCTCAGCTACTGCTCCAGCACCATGCTCCTCACCATGATGATAACGAACCAAAACCAAATAAACCCTTGCTTAAAAAATTACTCTTTTCAGCACCTCCTGGAGCCTAAAAAAAAACAGACCACATACTCAGTAACAAAGCTAACCACAACGGATACAAAAACAAAAAACAAACAAACAAACAAACAAAAAAACAAATTGAATAAAGTGGGACTAGGAAGATTGAGTGAGGGAAGGAATAGATGAGAGAGACAGAGAGAGTGACAGAGAAGGAGACAAAGAGAGAGCATAAAGAGGGAGCCAGTATAGGTTTGAAAAGAAAAGTGACTCTAGAGAAATATCCAGAGATCTACAAGACTGACCCCAACTAACAATTTGAGCAACAGTAGAAAGGCTACCATAAATGCCCTTCCTTGATAATGAGAATGATGACTAACTTATCCACCATCATAGAGCCCTCATCTAGTGGCTGATGGAAACAGAAGCAGACACCCACAGCTAAACATTGAGCTGAACTGGAAACCAGATGCAGAGAGGGAGGACAAGAGCAGGCTACAGAAACACACAGAGACAGCTGACCTGAACAAGGGGAACTAATGGACCCCCTATACTGATAGCTAGGAAGTCAGTATTGGACCTACTCAGAATCCCTGAATATGTGTCTCAGTTAGGAGGCCTGGGTATTCTAAAGGACCTCTGACAGTAGGACCAGCATGTATCCCTGGTCACAAAAGGACTTTGGGAACACATTCCCCATGGAAGGATACTCCCTTAACCTAGAGGCAGGAAGGAGGACCTAGTCCCTACTACAAATGACTTGACAGATTTTGTTGATCCCTCCTGGAAGGAATTACCCTCCCTGTGGAGTGGGGCTGGGCTGGGATGGGAGGGTATTCAGGGGGCATTGGAGGAAAGGAGAGAGGGAGTAAGGGAGGGAGGGAGACGGAACTATGATCAATATGTAAAATGAGAAAAAATTAATAAAAAATTAGAATAAAGCCCTGTTAAAAAAAATAAAAGTTATCTCCCAACAATATCCACCATTATTCTTTATGGTGTTTGATTTTGGAAAAGGTTTCCAATATATGTATCCTTGGTCACCTACTCTCTGGAAACCAACACTAAAGAGTTAAAGATCAACCCCTTTAATTTTCCCTAAGCACCAGTACTTAAGATTTCTATCAAAAGAGCATTATTTACTCACTTTAGAATGACCTGTTGCATTCACCTCTGCTATGGTACTTTAGGTACTAGTTTCAACAAGAAGGATATCCAAATGCTTAATTTAGAGTCCCCCAGGAAGACAAGTGATTATGGATTTAGTTGTATATTGACATTTTGAAAGGCATGAAGAATGTAAAATTTATATGCTGTGAGTGAGAGACAGTACAAACTTCATACCTATGATGTCATTATGGGATGTTTGCATTCCTTACTCAGGAATAGCACAGTCCTGCTACAGTGGCATAATGGTTCATAACAAAAGGTCCCACAGTAGAAAAACACATAGAAATGATGGCCTTGATGTTCACCAGCCACCAGTCAAGATTATATATGATAGAAACACAACCCGGTAAGATGGAGGAGAGGGTATAGAAACCTAGAAAGGTGAACACCAAGACCAGGATACTCTGGGTGGCTCTGGACTCAGGGGATGTTCTGGAGGAAGCAGTGGAGCTGTGTATGTGTTGCACCTATTGCGTGTGCCTGTACAGAATGACAACCATGAAGCTGCTGGACAAGATCATGAAAACAGAAAGCAAAATTTCAGGAAGAACAAAAACTACCATATATAATGAGCCTGTAAGGCCATCGTGACCACAGTGGAGCAGTATTTCATATCACTCTCATGTGTGAGGTTGTTGTTGTGCTCTTTGGTAGATGTATACACAGGGAAAAACTATTTACTGACATATAGAACATCCAACAGAGGAAAGTGAAAAGGGCAATGTGCTTGGGAGCCTTGAATTTTAGACACTTCCATCAGGAGTCACTTGGGATGATGGGATGGCTTGGACAATACACAAGAGACACGTAGTGCCAATGAACATGCTCCTCCCAAGTCTTTTAACATACAAGAGAAGTTTGCACCTGAAATCACTGAAGAATCTTTTCATCCCCTAGCCCCTTTTGTGTCTAGCATTGCTCTAGAAAGAATAATCAAGGAATTGGCTGTGAACAGGTGTGTCAGAATCAAGTTTGTGGTCTTTAATGTTTGGTCAATATAGTAATGGATGAAGTACCAGGAAAGAAGAGAAAAAATTCCCACAATTCCATCTGTGCTCTGAAGCAAGAACACTGTTCCTATTGCCAGATCCTTGAGGTCCATTCTGTCTACTATCTATTAGCACTTTTCCACCTAAATTATGGCAAGCAATACATTTTCTGATCAAAAAAAAAAAAAAAACAAAAAAAACAAAAAGACTGTCACATCTTTTGGGGTTGGTAGGGGGCTTCTGTCCCTATACCTAGGCTGAGAGAGTATCCCTCCCTAGGGATTAGGCTCCAAAAGCCCTACATTAACTAAGGATACATATTGGTTCTATTGCCATGGGCCCCATACACTGCCCAAGACCTCCCACTGGCACTCACATTAAAGGGGACTGATTCTGTCTTATGCAGATTTCCCTGCTGTTAGTCTGGACTCTATATGCTACCACTAGCTCAAGTTGGCTGTTTCTGTGAGTTTTCCTAGCATGGTGTTGACCCCTTTACTTATCTCTCCTTCCTCCCTACATTGGACTGCATGAGTTCTGCTCAGAGATTAGCTGTGAATCTGTTTCGGCTTCTGTCAGCTACTAGATGACCTCTCTATGATGGCATTTAAGGTAGTCATCAATCTCATTATAAAGGAAGGGCAGTTACGGCAGCCTCTCCACTATTGCTTAGATTCTTAGTTTGCGTCATCCTTGTGGTTTCCTGCAAAATTCCTCAGTGCCAGGTTTCTTATTAAGCCCATAACAGCTCCTGCTCTCAAGGTATCTCTTTTCTTGCTGTCCTTCTCTGTTCTTCCCCCAACTTGACCTACCTGAACACTCATGTTCTACTCTCCATTCCTCTTCTCCTACCACACTCCTCTCCCCACATGCTCACAGTTTACTCAGGAGGTCTTCTCACTTTTCCATTCTCAGGATGATGGGTCCTCTTTGTTTCCTAGCTTCTCTGGGGTTGAGGATTTTAGGCTGGATATCCTTTGCTCTCTGTCGAATAGCCACTTGTGAGTGAGTATATACCATATACTCACTTTCTGTGTGTTGGTTGCCTCACTCAGGATGATTTTTTTCTAGTTCCATCAATTTGTCTGTGAATTTCAAAATGTCATGTTTTATTTTTCACCCACTGAGTAGTACTCCATTGTGTAAATATACTACATTTTCCTTTTCCATTCTTTTATTGAGTATCATCTTGGTTGCTTTCAAGTTCTGGCTATTACAAATAATGTTGCTATGAACATACTTGAACAAATGTCCTTGTGGTATGAATGTGTAAATGTTCATACTTTGGGTATATGCTGGGTAGATTGATTCCTATTTTCATGAGAAACTTGCATACTGATTTGCAAAGTGACTGTACTAGTTTGCATTCCGACCAAAAATGGAAGAGTGTTCCCCTTTCTCCACATCCTATTAAGCATAAGCAATCATTGGAGTTTTATTTTTTATTTTAGCCATTCTGACATATTTAAGATGATATCTCAGATTTTTTTTTGATTTGCATTTCACTGATGGCTAACGAAGTTGAACAATTCCTTGAATGCCTTTTAAGATTCCTTTATTGAGAATTATCTATTTTTACAACATTGTTCTTACCTCTCCAAAATGTTCAAAAGGGAATCTATCCTTGCAAATGCTAACATTTGGTAATTACTATATTCATCAGCACATAACACCACAAGTATGTGATGATCAATTTTCATTTGTTTTTCTGCTCTCAGGGATGATGATGATCATCATCATCTTCTTCTTCTTCTTCTTTTTCTTCTTCTTCTTTCTCTTCCTCTTCTTCTCCTCCCCCTCATTTTCCCCTTCTCTTCTTTTCCCTCTTTCCTTCTCTTCCTGCCTCACCCCTCAAAATTTTTCCTATTTTTATAACTGTTCCATTCCTATTAAATCAGAACTCAAGGTAATTACCTAAACATAACTATTTTCATTTCTAAAATATCCTGTTCCAAAATTGAACTTAGATTTGAACATATTATTTTTTTGGTGTAGGTCATGTTGTTTCTGAGAGTTTAATTTGACGGAATGTGTTTAGGGGTCACATTTGGAAAAAAAGTGACTGAAACCATGTTGTGCAGAACACAAATTTTCCATGTGAATTTTCCATTCTGAGTATGTCAGTAGGAGAGCAAGTGGCTCAGCTTTTCCTAACAATAGTACTTTTTGGCCATGAAATTGATGAACCAAATAAATGTGACAGTCCATGCCAAAGGTTCAGAAGAAGAATGAGACATACAGAGCCCAGAGCTTAGGGAAATTTTTCAGATGTGAGGACAATTGATCTGGTGTTAGCAACTGAGGAGGATGAAATACAGAATTACCTTGAGGCTTCCAGGATTAAGTATCAGGAAGCTAGTAATACTATTTATAGAGGTATGAAATCCATGTGATAAATTTGATTGGGCACTGTTCTCCAAAACAAGTGGAAATTTGATGTGATAGTAAGTTATGTGAAAAAATGAATTTAAAATATATCATGAAGACTTAGAATGATGAATATTATTTTCACTTCAACTTGTGCAGACATAATTGACAAAATTAATACTTTGGAAAAAAGAATGTGTTATTCACACACATAATAGTAAAGAAACAAAGGTAAAACTTATCCAGTGTATGTGAATTTTATATTGCTATATAACAAATTACCACAAGTGGCTCATTACATAGATATTTGTTAAGCCCTATATTAAAAAATAATGGTTTGTTCCACAAAGCTCAAAATAAATTTCCCAGAGAATTGTCAATGAATAGAGAAATAGTCTAATCGTCTGGTTCTTCAGAGAAAAAAGAAATAAAAATCATTCAGAATTAAGTGAATTTTTGAGTCCAGCACCAAAACCCTAATAATTTCCTAATAATAACACTCCTTAAGCAGTTGCTAAAAACTAGCTAAATAGTTTTGAAGATTTTTCTCTTGTGTATCCAAATGATTGCAAATACATTTCTGTGAACATCGTTGACATTAAAATGTTTCCTTGTTTTTATTGCATCCTTTCTGTCTCTGATACCTGTTTCTGTTTGTCTCTCTGTTGCTGTCTTCCTCTGTGTGATGGGGGGGGGGGTATAGGTTATAGTATATGTGAGGTTAGTGTCTATACCTGTTCAAATATGTCCTGTTTTATCATATTATACTTTACTTCTTTGAGACACAGTGTTTTTTATTTTTTTTATTTTTATTTTTTTTGTTTTGTTTTCCTGATGTTGGTGGCCAGCAAGTACAAATTATCCTCATTTTTTTTTCATATTCTGTAGTTCTGTGGGTGGAGTAGTGGGTCCAGATTTTCTGTAACAATTCTGTCTTCAGTTGATATCTCTAGGTGGCCTGCTCATTTTGATGCAAAATTGAAGGATTGGTTTGGGGGTGAGAGGATATAGAGTTTGGAGGAGGGAAGAAAGGCAAACTGAAGTTAGAATATAATTTATGAGAGAAGAACAAAATTGTGAATTCTAGATATTTGAACTCAGGTCTTCCAGTTTGTACAGGAAGTGCTCTTATCCAGTGAGCCATCATTCCATTATTGAATTTTCTCACTTTGAAATTATTTTCAGTTCACATTTTACCACATTTCATGTTTCCAACTGCTGATTGCCTGTACTTCATTACAATGGTTGTCTATCATTGTTAACTAGAAACAGCAAAATGCGAAATGAAATTTTAGAAAAAGGTTGAATTTTTTTCTAAATAAATGTGAAAAACTTTTTTTTTCTTTTCTATTTTCCTGAAGTTATTCAACTTCACTAATGATTAGCCAAAAGCATTGAATTACTGGCTAATTAAATTTGCAGATGGTAATCAGTTGAGGTTAAATCAGGATAAAGGAACATTACAGAGAACTCAAAAGCCTTGTGTTCTGTGCATGAGAGAATGGGAGGGCATGAGTCAGTGTGTGCAATTACATCTGGCAACTAGAATAAGGGTAGAAAAGATGCTACTGGAAAAAGAAGCTAGTGGGTAGCAGAAAAAGGGTACCTGCAGTAAGAACATGAGGTAGACGACAAAAATAGCTGTGTGATATTAATGATTATTTCTGTTTGAATTAGTTTACGCATTAGTGTATGACAATCTCCTTTATATATTATCTCAGAGAGAAAACACAAAACTGCACACATGGTTGTATTTTTTACATTTGATCGATGAGTAGTTCATCATTATCTCTGGGAAATCATAATTCTGAGTTAGCCCCAGGCATGCCACTAATTCTGAATACACAACTTGTATATTTCTAAGGTCAGACATGTAATTTTATCACATTTATATGAGTACAGGTCAATTGTATAAAGTATTTGGTTTTATTGTACCTCTTTCATACATGTTTAGTACTTATTTGATCCTAAGTAAATTTCCCTATCCCTCTTCTTTTTCCCAATTTTCCTTTCAGCATTCCTAATAGTCACCCACTTTCCTTCAAATCTTGTTCTAAAATGCTTGGGAGAGAGTAAGTGGATGGTATCTCTTTGTAACTCTGATTTATTTTTGTTTAACATGATGATCTCTAGAATTTTCCCATTTTCCTGTAAACCTTTAATTTTTCTATTGCAAGATAAAACCCCATGAAGCCACTAGCTCACCTTGTGATGATTTTGAGTGTAAATGCATTCTTCTTCTGAGAACCTTCTAAAGCAATGACACACACACAAAAATAACAAAAACAAAAACAAAACAAAACAAAACAAACAAACAAAAAAAAAAAAAACACCAGTTTTTCCTTTTTAAATACACGGTGTAGGTCCACAAACATAAAGTAGTGTATTTGCATTTATTTCAATTCCCTGCCCTCACACTTAAGAATGCAAAAGCACATATGTCTTCTATGCTCTGGAGAGCCTGAAGTCTTACTCTTCCAACAGATGATGGAAATGGCTCAATTGCTTCTATCTATACTGGCACAAGTTTCCACAAAGAATTTTCCCCTCAACTGAAAGAAATCCAAGGCCTATTTAAACATAAGGCTAAATTCTTCCTTACCAACCATCACTGTCATAACTGACCACTCCAACATTGCTGCTGGGGAAGAGTAGACAAGTTGAATGACAAGAAGCACAGATCTCCTGCTCACACAAATCTAGGTAAGCAAGGGATGGAAAATAGGTGTGCAGGGCCTATCCAACACCAACAGCTTCTGCCAGACCAACATTTCAATCAACACTATGTTAACCTGGCCATGTGCCATTCAATAAAGTCTCCTTGAGTGACATCTCAGGGAACTACTGTATTCCTGTGTCGCTTAAAAAGGAGGATTACTAGATCAATCAGTGACATGTGCAACACCTCCTTCCCTTGCCAGATAATTAGGATGCAATCTCTTTGGTGATTTTATTGTGCCTGAAGAAATGACAGCTAATACCTGGATGGCATTGAAGAATGTGCCATAGTTCATAGTCACTGCCCATACCAGCAGGAGCTGTCCAGTCTTTCTAAAAATGTTGAAGTTTGTTTATGATATGAGTAGAAGAAGGGAATAACAAGACTATAATGCAATTATAACTACACTAACAGTTACAGTAGAAAATATTTGTGTTTACATAGACACATATCAGCACCAGGAAATAAACATAAAAGTTCCTTTTATTTTGTAAAGAGGCATATATACTTGCAAAGCTTCTATGTTAAAAATACTGATTATAGGTAAATATTTTCAGACTTGCACATTGAATGCAACCATCCTGAACATGCACTTGTAGAGCAATGCATCTACCACATATCAAGGTGCACATAGACATTTACATACCAAATCTTACATGTAATATAGGCATATTCAAAATTTCATACTAACAGGTATATGCAGATATAAGTGCACATGGATTGCACAGACGTGGTCCCTTTGTGTGAACAGATATTTGCATGCACATGCAAACCACGTGATTTTTTCACAAGAAACATTTGTAACACAGAGGGAAAATAAATAATATTTATTTACACATTGGAGATTCTGTTATTGCTTAAGTTATTTCTAAATTGTAAAACAGAAAAGAGGAAAAATGAATCCTTGATAGTAAAGGTTCAAAGAGCTGTGAAATCAATTATATTTTATTTTCAAATATCATTCAAAGAAGTTTATACTCTCTCATGAATGTCTGATCTTGCCTGGGGGAGGGCAAAGACCCAGTTGGAAATGGTAATGGGAAAGATAACACAAAGTTCAAGGCACAGGTCAGAGCTCGGGTTAGAAACGACACTTTCATCTTCTGTGGCTTTAGAAGAGAAGTGGGAAGGTTTCAAATACACAGATTCAAATAATGGCCATGAGGGCTATCCAATGTGACATCTGTGACCTCATTGATTGCTAAGTTTGACTTGGTCAATCCACATTAAAACATAAATGTACATCAAAGCCAGAAGGATGCTTAGAAGGTTACTTTTTTTTGTCTAAAACAATGAAATAAGGAAGCTGAAAAAAGAGGTGTGAGGGTGTGACTTCCTTGTAATGACCCTAAAGAATTTGTGACTGATTCCAGTCAGGTGTTTTCCAAGTATACTTTCCATTTGTTCATTAGGCCTGTACCTTAGGACCACCTTCCCCCAGGGCAGAGTGGAGTTCTCAAAGACCATTATAAACTTTGGAGTAGAAGATTCAGTCTCTCTTAGTGATGCTAATTTTCAAACACCAGAGACAGAGAACTGCTGGCTGGCCAGCATCACCATCATAGCCAGACTCAGGGGACAGGTGCTGAAGAATGGTTTCTTATATGAACCCTTCACTGACCATGATATCTCTTTCATTTCTATTTCATGCTAAATGTCTAGGGACCTCCATAATCATAGGTGTGATCTAGATAATATATCAGAAAAGTGCTGGGGAAAAACATTAGAATTCTGATGAAATCTTCATAAGCAAGTGAACTCAGTATGAAGTAGAAGGACCAAAGGGTCGATACAGATAGGTGACATTAAGAGTGTAAGAAACAGTCAATACAAGTTCCAGATTCTTTGTTTAAAAAAAGAAAAGAAAATCTAATATAAAAAATAAACATGAGTTGCTGAGAAGTGTTAAATTAGTCAATGAAAATGTCCTGTAAAATTGCTGCACAAAGGTAAGAAAACTATTTTTCCAGACATATTCTGTGTATTAGTTACAGTTGCTTCTCACCAAAGTGAATTGAAGGCACCTTTGCACCTCTTTAAAAAGCTGCCTTAACTCCATATCTAAGAACCATGGGGATGACCCTCTGATGTAATTTTCAGCATCTTCCTTGCTGTTTCTGGGTAGTGACTCTAAGAGATGTCACTTGGTGCCATGTCGGCAACACTTTTTGAATAAAACAGTTTAACAAAATTATACAAATGAAATTTTCCTCTTATGGATTTACTAAATACAGACATTTTACTAGTTTAAAGAGTCCTTCAGAAATAAATCTACTTGGTTTTGATGGAGATGATACTTCTAAAATGTTGACATTACTCTTCTAAATGCACTGATTTGCTTGTGTGTTTTAGTGCTGTGTATATTTTAATAGAAAACAAAACATTCTACATAGATCATATCTTTATAATTTTGAGACATATGGTTCAAAATCTTACTTTATAACTTAGAGAACAAAAATCAAAAGAAGAAATTACATTGGCAAGATCAATCACATGATAATGAAGATGATGATGACAGCGACTTTGCATTTCTGAGGCTTAAACCTGGAGCCTTAAGCATACTAAACATGAGCCCAAAAGCTGAGGTATACACTCATCTCCACACTATGGATTCATTGGAAAGCCCCGATTCTTGGTGCTTTTATCTTAGCTCTCTATTAGACAAAGCTAAGCACTGGATTTGCTCTGCTTTGTCATGCTACCCTCTTCTTATTTTTTTTTTCACATTTTTACAACAAAATCATGTTTATAAAATCACTCAATATAGTTTCTGAAAACATTTGAAGCATTCAATAAATTTTGTCTCTAAATGCTCAGTTCATGGAGTTTTTCCAAATAAATCATAGGCCCTTGGGAAAGTCCAAATTCTTTCAGGATGTTGCAATTGCACACACAGCCTGTACAGACAGATTCCAGCCAGGCATTAGGTATTTCCTTTCTCAGTTAGTAATTGAAACTGAGAGGCAGCCACAATTCTGTGCCCATTGGAGGGAAGGAGAGAGCCTGACATTAAAGCCATAAAACGACCATTTCCCCTACACAAATAAAATCTTCGTGTTGCACTGTCATCCGCTTTCCTTATTTTTCTCATATATTTCACGCTGAATGTAAATGTCAGGATTCTTTTTATCTACATGGTCAGGGAATGTATTACTACTGAAGGAATATTATGGTTTCCAGCAAGCGAAATCTTGTCCTCAGGGACCCTTTCCTTCCTCCCTGTGCAGGGTTATGTTTTCCTGATTCAAACTCTTCTACTCTGTAGAGTATAAAGCATCAAAAATGTTGATTTTGAAGCCACTATTGTGCTAGCTCTACACAACTAACTCTCCTTAAAGAAATCATAATTATGCCTATGCATTCTTTTTAAGAACAGGTGATGCAAAGAATAATTTTTTTTCACAATCTGAAATATATGTGATTTACTCAAACCTGCAATTTATTTTATTTTATATTACTTAAATAATATTTTTTCGCATTCATTTTACATTCCCACTTCAGTTTCCCCTCCATCCTCTCTTTCTCCGCTCCCACGTACCACCTACAACCCTCCCCTTACATTCCTCTTTCTTCTCCACTAGGAAAGGGGCAGGCCTCCCATGGGCTTGAACTTGAGCACATTAAGTATAGGCAGGACCAAGCTCCTCCCATGTTAGTGACCACAGAAGTATACAGCATATGCCAACTGATAATTTAGGTGTTTATCTCCTAGACTCTGATGGAAATAATCCTGTCTAGCAATGTTTACATGACCAGTGACTCTGGTCATGTGCCATTTCACTTCTTCCCTAAAAACAACGGCTTTGGTATTATTCACACTGCTTATGTGTTTACCTTGTGAAAATATTCCATCTACTGTAATGTTAAAAAGTAAAAAGACCCAGAAACTTGTATTTGGGTTCAATCTTCAAGCTGAATATCAGAAAAGCAAAGCAGCTGGCCACTAGCTTCTTACCTCTCCCTCAGGCTGAATGGGCTGATTCTGTCTTCTTGAGCTCTCACCAAACCTCAGAATTTAACATGTCCTCAGTGTAAGTGGAGAATGAATGTTTTTATCTTCAGGGTGGCTGAAGAATGAATGGCTTTCACAATACTGAAGATCCTGCTTTTATTGTTTATAGCCCTCTAGTGCTGGGATTAAAGGTGTGTGATCTGTTACTCTTTTAGACTAGTACAATCTTGTGTATATCTGTATGGCATTGAACTCAGAGAGATCCATTTACCACCTAATTCTCAGTTCTAGGAATAAATGTGAGTAGCACCATCTGGTAGTTTTTGGCTACTGGGATTAAAGGTGTGTGTCTGGTTTCTACAGCTTGTGGCTGAATTTACTTTCTGAATTCCCAGGCAAGCTTTAGCAAATTATAAATACTATATCACCATACTTAGCACACTTTTACTTGAGAACAATTTCAAACTAGACTAATGGCTTTTTGTAAATAGATCACAAGTTTAAAACTTTGCAGTTGTGTGCAAGTTCAGAGTCACAGATATCTAACCAAAGTTAACACACAAAGCACCCTAAGAAAAGCATGCCAATTTTTTGCTTGCCACATGTAGCTGAAAAAAGCCCTGTGCCTCCAACCTTATCTCACTGGGCACTATTTTCCAACCCTCTTGTCGCAATCTTATTCGAGAGTCCTTGAAACCTGTGTTGTCATAGTAAATGCCTGGGCTCCTGTAAGGAGTAAAGTTATTCCTTGCCGCCTGGTCCCACAGCCACACCAATCCCAATTAACACACAGAGACTCTGTATTTGATATAATGCTGTTGACCAGTTACTTGTTGCTTATCGGCTAGCTCTATCTTAAGTATTAACCCATTTCTATTAATCTAAGTATTTCCACATGGTCTCATCTTACCAGAGAGGGGCTGGCATTGTGCTCTCCCTTGTCTCTCCATGCTGACTCCTCCCTACTACTTCCTCTTTTCTCCTTGTCTCCTAGTCCCTCCTATCTTCCTTTCCTGTGGGCCAACAGTGCTTTATTTATTAATCAGTATGAGAAACATATTTACAGAAAGACATCTCCCATCATCTCCTCTTTTCTGTCTAAATAAAAAGAAAGGTTTTAAGCTTAACAAAGCAAAATATATAACACAACACTTATCAAGTAAGAATTACAGTTAACAATATTTAGTCCATTAACATTTAGCAAGATTTAAAGAAAATGGCCTCTTGGGCAAAGAACTTCCCCCACCTTGACCACTGATTTGGACATGCAGTCCTATGTGCTTACAGGAGATAAATATAGAAAACTGCTAAACCTTGCCAAGTCAGGATAAGTCAGCCTTTCTACCTGCTTGCTGTTGTTCTGGTCTGTCAAGTACTCTTGGCCTTAGCCAAAACTGGGTGTACCAATGTTGCTGTGAGACCTTGGGTGACTGTCCAGGTAGCTTGCTGTTTCTGTCCTCACTGCACCTTTTGGTGCAGCATTTCCTGTCTACCCTAGAATCATTATTTTCCTTCTTAGGTCTTGTTGAGGTTGAAGATTAAACTATCACAACTAGTATTCTCTCTTCCTAGTTAGATATATCAGATACTAGACTTAAGTTTTCCAGCTTATGATAACTCTGTTGTAAACTCTGTTATGCCTTCACCCTAGGACTAGATATGTAGGTCGTTTTGTTCTCGATTTTCCTTTTCTTAGAGTACACTTGTTATTCACTGTTTTGTATATAGTTTTGTATCAAGCCTAAATATTTTCTTTATACTAAAAGGGGAATTGTAGTGGGATATTCACTTTGTCTCCTTCTGTGGCACTGACCAAGCCCATTGGGGGGTGGAACCAGGGACGGAAGTAACCTGTGGTACTAGGTCTGCAGAGGAGCCACAGAATACCCTTTACTGGTGGGATGCGGAGAGAAGAGCATCAGGTGGAACTTGCTGGTGTTCATCTGTCTAGGTTGTTAGTTATTTCTCCCTGAATAAACATCTATTCGGCCTATTTGTTTATCCTGATCTTTATTAAACTGTGATAGGCTCCTTATCATTTTCCATTGTGTTTTGACCAATGAAAGGTAAAAGTTGTAATTGTTTCGTTGCTTCAAGCCTCATGTGAAGAAGAGTGCTTATAGGTTAGAGGAGAATAATCTATGAAGAATTGGATTTAGGATATGAGAATTATCATAGATACAAAAGAATAAAGAGACTTCTTTGGAATAATATAGCAGTGTGAGAGAGTTCCTACGTCTTCAAATACCACAAATTTCTTTGATTCTTATTGCATCTGAAGGCCCTTATTTCTGTGTGTCAAAGCTAGGCAAGGTAATCCAGAATAGGGAACAAGTATCCAGAAGCCAACTAAGTCGAGGGACAGGTCCTAATCTCACGACTAGGAGCCCTACAAGGAGATCAAGCTACAGAACTGTCACACATATTCAGAGGACCTAGGTAAACCTCATGAAGGCTCCCTATCTAGCATATACCCAAAGATGCTTAATCATACCACAAGGATACTCACTCAATGCTCAACAATGTTCATATCAGTATTATTAGTAATAGTCATAACCTGGAAACAGCTTGCATGCCCCTCAAATGAAGAATGAATAAGGAAAATATGGCACATTTACACAATGGAGTATTACTCAGCTATATAAAACAATGACATCATGAAATTTGCAGGCAAATGGATGTCCTAGGAAAAAAAAGTCAAACCTGTGATCAAAATTATATGGAGGATATATATATATATATATATGTATGTATATATATGTGTGTGTGTGTGTGTGTGTGTGTGTGTGTGTGTGTGTGAGCTTCTTCTGAATTAAAATATTAGCTTCAAGGGAAACAGGGAGGCTCATGAAATTAAGAAGGTAAAGAAGGTAAACGAAGGTTGTGTTTTTTTTGTTGTTGTTTTTTTGTTTTGTTTTTGTTTTTTTGTTTTTTGTTTTTTTGTTTTTTTTTTTTTTTTTTTTTTTTTTTTTTTTTTTGTAAGTTATGGGTTCTTGAAAGAACCTGCTTAGCTGTATGAAAGGAAAAACAACTGTGGGTGATGGAGATGTCTCTGACCAGCTAAGTTGTATGAAGAAATGACTTTTACATGCCTGCAACTTATGCCAGGAGCTCCAGGATTTCAGGCTTCCTTAAGTCATTACCCACGCTGGGTAGAGCTTTTGGTGATATACCTGCTTTTGAGTCGAGCAGTTTCCTATAAGTAACATCTCATATATATTCTTCCCAGAAACTTTAATAAAAACCCATTGGTTC
Source organism: Phodopus roborovskii (assembly GCF_943737965.1). NCBI lineage: Eukaryota > Metazoa > Chordata > Mammalia > Rodentia > Cricetidae > Phodopus > Phodopus roborovskii. Next base: position 4,392,244 of record NW_026126447.1, read on the forward strand.
ATTGACTTGGATGTTAGTGCAGTGATTAATTTGATCTATTGTGGGATTACTTTTCAAGGTGGATAGGTATGTGCATGTCTTTCCTCTCCAGAAACAGGCTTTCACACAATGGGAGTACTTATTGAGGGACAGATTTCTGTGCCCTGGTCCAAGGAACTCTATCTATCTCCTTGTTGAGGGAAGGGTCCATGGCATCTTCATTTTTTGTAAGTTTTTCAGTGACGAATCTAATGCTGGCCAGAGGACCACACTTTCTTGAATATTCATCCACACTACAGTTAGATGGTGACTTATGTTTTCTTCTTGTTTTGATGTAATGTGTTAACTCAATTTCCTAAATTAAAACTGTATTAGATCTTGAATGTGGGAATAGTTATTGGAACATGGATGTAGAAATCACTATGATCATGATTATGGTGAGAAATGGGGAAGCAAAGATCACTGCCCCCTGCATTTTCCTTATTAATACATGTGCTTATTGATACTCCTATCAAAGAACCAGAACCTTGTACACTTATCATATTCAAGGAATTAGGAGGTAAGGATAAAATCCCCATTCCTGATTATTTGAAAACAAAGCCTTAACAATTTTCCCACTCTTGGCTTGTGCCTGAGCCAAGCACATTAAGAACAATGCCAGTTTGTTATACCAAGACAGTTTCATGAAGCAGAAACACAAAGTATATACTGGGTTAAACTTGTAGAAGACTTGACAAATCACAGTATTATGGTAATAGTACTAGAGAAGGTATAATACAGACATTGTCAGGGAAGTCTGACCAAGCTATATTTTGTTGTTGTTCAAAGAAACTTGTGTAAGTGAAATAATTTTCCATGGGTGTTGACATGTATGAATAGAATACTATTTCTTTACTCATAATGTGAACAGATACAGTGTTAAGGTGAAATCACAACAAAGGTATCTAAGTTAGAAAAATAATAAGTAACTTATTTCTTTAATAAAGTTATTGAGATACTAAAAACCCACAGCAAGAGCTAAAATATCCTTTGAATGGTTTTCATAGTAGAAGATAAACAGTCTCATTATTTAAGACAGTCTCAATTGGGGTTTTGTTCCTGAAACCTATCACATATTGATTTTCCAAAGTTCATATCAGAAATTGTACAAACGGCTCAAACTGTAATCCAAGTTTTAGAAGCATCCTCCATTTGTTTGATAGATGTACAGAATCATAGATGCCACACAGTTCCACAGAATCAATATTTTCATGGAACATCAGTGTGAAGCTCTTCAGTTTGGTTAGGTTGAGGAACATTGGCACATTAGCCATTTTGAATGTCACCAATATTTTATTACTGACACCTTGGTGGCTCCTTCTCTTCCTCTTCTTCCCTCTTCCTTATTTAAAAATAAAATTATATCAGCCTATGGAAATTTATCCAAATCTGTTATTGATTGCTGGCTAATTAGGCTGGAAGGTAATTTTTCTGTAGGAGTTAGTTTTCCTAAATATTAATGAGCAATTAGAATTCTATTCTGCAAACATACGACATTGAGTTGAGGGTGAGTAGAATGAGGTGAAGAATAAAATGATATTCAAGTAAACATGTTCCTTTATTGCAGGTTACTATGTGGGCTTCTATTTTTTGAAGGTTGATACATTATAATTTGAATGAAAATAAATGATCCTGCTCCAGGGTGACCCTCATAAACAAATGAGTCACCTGCTGGGAAAGGAAACAAACAAATACAAAGCTGTGAAGCAAAAGCAAGCAAATATCAGTGTTTGTCATCACTGACAAGAGGCCAGAGTGTCTCTTTAGCTTGAGGCACTGTATACTCTTAAGTGTATGTTTATAATTTCATAGTGTAAAATATGTTTTACTTAAAAATAAATGTTCCACGATGAAACAAATTGTGAAATTGATGGTAAATATTCATGACACACTTACTTATTTAATTTTATGTGTATTGACTGGAGGGAGGTAAATATCTAAAGTTTCAACTCCTTCTTAAGACCTTTGCTAAAATTCCCTAGGTGTAAGCAGCTTTCACATTCACCTATTTTAATTCCTCGGATTATTTTGTTTCTACTCATTACAAAGTAAAACAGTTTCTAAATGCTAATACATTTAGTCTCCTCTGCTCAAAATGCATTCAGGAATTTTCACATTTATTTATGTCTTCACACTGCCAATAAGTACTTCTTTAACAGCAATATGCATTCTTATTGTTGCTTTTGTAGCATATAGGTAGGTATCTCTTATCTGAACTTTGTATGTGTTCCAATATTTTTCTCAAAATCCTATGAAAATCCATTAGAAGAAACAAGTCTCAATTAATAGTGACATATCTATTTAGGTAATTAGTTATTTAAGGTTTGTCTTTTCTCCTGGAAAATAGCTAAAAGAGATGCAAAAAAGAAGAGAGAGAGAGAGAGAGAGAGAGAGCAACACCATTGTCTTATTTATCCTATACCAGTGTCTAGCACATGACTGATGCATATGGGACTATTAGTAAATATTTATTTAATGCCTGAATAAGTTGTGAATCACTGGCAATACACAATGTTTCTTGAATGTAATTTGAATATAGGGAATTTTTTCTAGCCTAGAAGTAATGTTTCATAGCATATATTATGAGAAATTCTTTTCTGAAGTCAATTCCCGTCCTCCTAAATGTAAAAAGAGGGATATATGTTATAACTACATTTCAAACTCTGACTAGTTGTATGACCATAAGCAAAGTTATTTCAAGCTTGAGACTCACTTGCAAAGTGGTGAGGCTGTACCAGATAATCTCTACAATCCTTCACAGCACCCAATTTCTGAAGTTCTAATTATACAGAAGGAGTACCACGTTCACTTTGGTCATGGCAGAAGCTCTCAAAGCATACATTGGTTCAGACTGACCTTATTTCACTCTAGGACATTACAGTCTAGGGATGGTATATCTAGAAAAGGAAGACAGCAGCATATCCACATGGCCATAAATAATTTCACAATATCCTTCCTACTGTCTTTATTGGGAGAAGAAGGGGTATCTTTTGATGGATATGTATATTTTTGAAAGCTATCACAGGAGAAATTATTAATAGATCAGTGGGAATACTGAGGACAGAGGCTGGAGAGAACCCACAGGCTATGTCCTTTTTCTCTATTGGACAGGATTAGCATTGTCTTGGATAAAGTGTAAGAGATTAAGTTCATCCAAAATAGATAACATGATGATAGAGATATATCAGAGGACAGAGACAGAATTCTTGTGACTGGACAAGCACAAGCAAATTAGCAGCATCTAAAATGGACAGATACAAGGTAAAAGGAATACAAAATTCAGAGCTGGACATAGTAGTACATACCCATAATCCCAGCATTCAAGTATCTGAAGCAGGAGAAATTTGAGTTCATGCCCAATCTGGATTACAGTTGGAGACCTATGTAAAAAAACAAAACTAACAATTAACTAAATGAAATAACAAATAAATGTGAAAATAAAACCTCTTTCTAATAGCAATTACATATCTACATAAAAAAGTATACGCATATGAACTGTCATATCTATATGATCATAGGTATATTATGTGAATGCCCAGATAAGCATTGTACTTAATGGTATGTTCAAGATAAGATGGCCATACAATATGAAAATATACTGTCATCTGATATTTTGTTAGTAGGAACTCAAAATGTGAAAATGATGGAGGTAACACATGTTTTCTGTTTCTTGCAGCTTCATCACAATTCTATTCATATATTTATTTATTTAATATAACAAAGTCCATTTAAATGAAAACAAACATTTATAGACAATATTTGGAAATTTGGGCTTCGTTCTTTCCAAATTACTTCCTGCTGGTAAGGGGAGCTATCATCAGGGATTCAAAGAAGATTCAGAAATCCTGGCTGTAGTCTATAAGGCTGCTTTGTCCAGCTGTTTTGAATGTAGGATCACGTGTTACTCTTTTTCAGGCTGTCTGGATTGAACAAACCACATTAGTCTGGAAGGAATCCACAGCTTTCCATTTTCTGTGGAAACAAAAATAGAAATCCTTTTCACCAGTAACTTGTCCTTCAACTTAAATTTTGGAGTCAAAGCATTTTTTTTTTAATTTGATTTATTATTTTACATGTCAATCCCAGTTCCTTCTCCCTCCCTTCCTCCCTCCTTTCTACTCTTTCTCCTTCCCTCCCTCCTTCCCTCCCTCCTTCCCTCCCTCCTTTCATCCCTCCCTTTTACCCTCTCTGCCCTCTCACATGCACTCTAAACACCCTCACCTACCATCCCCCCAACCCAATTCAATATGTAGGACAATGCCACGCAGATCTGACAAGTCATGTGAAGTAGGGACCAGGGCTTCTCTCCTGTCTCTATATTAAGGCAGTTATCCCTCCATGGGAGATGTGTTCACAAAGTCCTTTTGTACACCAGGAATACATCCTGGCTCCACTGTCTGAGGTACCTTAGACTGCTCAGTCCTTCTGGCTGAGACCCATATCCAGGGGGGCCTGAGTCAGACCCATGCTGGCTTCCCAGCTATCAGTCTGGGGGCCCATTAGCTCCTCCTTGTTCAGGTAAGCTGTCTCTATGTGTTTCTGCCACCTGGTCTTGTCCCCTCCATCTGCATATGGGTTCTAGTTCGACTCAGTGTTTACATATGGGTGTATGATCCAGTTTCCAACAGGCATTAGTTGAGGGCTCCATTGATAAGTTAGTTGTTGATCTCACTCTACAGAAAGGGCAATTATGATAGCCTTTCCACGGAAGCTCACATTGTTAGTAGGGAGTAGTCTTGTATTTATCTAGACCTGTCTTTGTGTTCAATTTTATCTTCAAACCAATATTGGCTCCCTCTTTTATGTCTCTCTCTGTCTCTGTCTCTGTCTCTCTCTCTCTCATTGCTGTCTTCTATTCCTAACCAGGCTCCATCTTCCTGGAAGCACATGGTTTCCTTTCCTCCCCCACATTTTCTCCTACTTCTCTTTCCATTCGCTGCCCCCCCCACTTCACCTGAGCTCTGGGGGACTTGTCCCTTCCCAATTCTGTGAGGGACTTTATATGAATCTGTTAGAATACACCTTGCATCCTAGTTACTCTGGTGGTGTGAATTATAGGCTGGTGATCATTTGATCTAGGTCTAAAATCCATATATGAGTGAGAACATACTGTGTTCCTCTTTTTGTGACTTGGTTACCTCATTCAGGATGGTTTCTTCAAGTGCAATCCACTTGCCTGCGAATTTCAAGATACCATTATTTTTTTCTGCAGAGTAGTATTCCATTGTGTAAATGTGCCACATCTTCATTAACCATTCTTCAATTGAGGTGCATATAGGTTGCTTCCAGGTTCTTTCTATTACAAATAGTGCTGCTATGAACATGGTTGAACAGATGTCTTTGTTGCATGCATGTGAATCCTTTGGGTATATGCCTAAGAGGGGGATTGCCGGGTCCTGTGGTAAACTAATTCCCATTTTTCTGAGGAACCACCATACTGATCTCCTAAATGGCTATATGAGTTTGCACTCCCATCACCAGTGGAGGAGTGTTCCCCTTTCTCCACATCCTCTCCAACCTGAGTCATCACTGGTTTCTAATTTTAGCCATTCTGGCACTAATAAGATGGTATCTCAAAGTTGTTTTGATTTGCATTTTCCTGATATCTAAGGATGTGGAGCATTTTCTTAAGTGTCTTTCAGCCATTTTGATTTCTTCTATTGAGAATTCTTTCTTCAGTTCTGTACCCCATTTTTTAATAGGGTTATTTGGTGTTTTGTTGACTAGTTTCTTGAGTTCTTTGTATATTTTGGAGATCAGCCCTTTGTGGGATATAGGATTGGTGAAAATCTTTTCCCAGTCGGTGGGTTGCTGTTTGGTCTTGTCCACTGTGTCCTTTGCCTTACAGAAGCTTCTAAGTTTCAAGAGGTCCCATTTATTCATTGTTTCTCTCAGTGACTGTGCCCCTGGAGTAATGTTCAGGAAGCAGTCTCCAATACCAATTTGTTCAAGAATACCTCCTACTTTCTCTTCTAAGAGGTTCAATGTGGCTGGATTGATGTTGAGGTCTTTGATCCATTTGGACTTGAGTTTTGTGCATGGTGACAGACATGGGTCTATCCGCAGTCTTCTGCACACCCTCATCCAATTGTGCCAGCACCATTTGTTGAAGATGCTGTCCTCACCCCATTTTATAATTTTAGCTGTTTTGTCGAAAATCAGGTGTTCATAGGTGTGTGGGTTAATATCAGGATTTTCAATTCGATTCCATTGGTCTACCTGTCTATTTTTATGCCAATACCAGGCTGTTTTCAGAACTATAGCTCTGTAGTCATGCTTAAAGTCAGGAATGGTGATTCCTCCTGATGTTCTTTTATTTTGGCTATCCTGGGTCTTATTTTTTTCCATATAAAGTTGATTATTATCCTTTCATGGTCTGTGAAAAATTGTGTTGGGATTTTAATGGGGATTGCATTGAATCTGTAGGTTGCTTTTGGTAAGATTGCCATTTTTACAATGTTTATCCTACCTAATCAAGAGCATGGGAGATCTTTCCATTTTTCTGTATCTTATTTAATTTCTTTCTTTAGAGCCACAAAGTTCTTATTATATAGGTCTGTTACTTGTTTGGTAAGCGTTACCCCAAGATACTTTATGTTGCTTGTGTCTATTGTAAAGGCTGATGTTTCTCTGATTTCTTTCTCTGTCTCTTTGTCATCTGAAAAAAGTAGGGCTACTGATTTTTTTGAGTTTATCTTTTATCCTAGTAGTTTGCTTAAGGTGTGTGCTCATCAGCTCTGGGAGTTCTCTGGTAGAGTTTTTTGGGTCACTTATGTAAACTATTATATCATCTGCAAATAGAGACAGTTTGACTTCTTCCTTTCCAATTTGGATCCCTTTATCTCCTTTTATTGTCTCATAGCATTATCTAGAACTTCTAGTACGATATTGAAGAGATATGAAGAGAGAGGGCAGCCTTGTCTTGTTCCTGATTTTAGAGGAATTGGCTTAAATTTCTCTCCATTCAGTTTGATGTTGGCAGTTGGTCTGCTGTATATTGCTCTTATTATGTTTAGGAATGTTCCTGTTATCCCTGACCTATCCAAGACCTTTGTTATGAAAGGGTGTTGAATTTTGTCGAAGGCTCTTTATGCATCTAGGGAGATAATCATATGGTTTTTCTTTTTCTGTTTGTTTATATGGTGGATCACGTTGATCGATTTTCTTATGTTAAACCATCCCTGCATTCCAGGGATGAAGCCTACTTGGTCATGGTGGATGATTTCTCTGATGTATTCTTGAATTCAGTTTGCCAGTATTATATTGGGTGTTTTTGCATCGATGTTCATCAGGGAAATTGGTCTGTAGTTTTCCTTATTTGATGTGTCTTTGTGAGGCTTAGGTACCAAGGTTATTGTGGTCTCGTAAAAAGCATTTGGCAATGAACCTTCTATTTGTATCTCGTGCAACAATTTGAGGAGTAGTGGTATTAGTTCTTTCTTGAATGTCTGGTAGAATTCTGCATTGAATCCATCTGGCCCTGGAGTTTTTTTGGTTGGAAGGCTTTCGATGACTGCTTCTCTTTCTTTGCAGGTTATAGGTCTATTTAAGTTATTTGTCTGTTCCTGATTTAATTTTGGTAAGTGATATTTATCCATAAATTTATCCATTTCCTTTGAATTTTCAATTTTTGTGGAATACAGATTTTCAAAATGGGACCTGAATATTGTCTGTATTTCCTCTGTGTCTGTTGTTATGTTCCCCTTTTCGATTCTGATTTTGTTAATTTGCGTGTTCTCTCTCTGCTTTTGTGTTAGTTTGGATAAAGGTTTATCTATCTTGTTGATTTTATCTAAAGACCAACTCTTCTTTGCATTGATTTTTTTGTATTGTTTTCCTGGTTTCTATTTTGTCGATTTCAGCCCTCAAGTTGATTATTTCCTGGTGTTTTCTCCTGCAGGATGAATTCACTTCTTTCTTTTCTAAGGCTTTCAATTGTGCTGTTAATTCTCTTATGTGACTATCCTCTATTTTCTTCATATGGGCACTTAGTGCAATGAACTTCCCTCGTAGCACTGCTTTCAAGGTGTCGCATTAGTTTGGGTATGTTGTATCCTCATTCTCGTTGAATATTATAAAGTCCTTAATTTCTTTCTTCATTTCTTCTTTGACCCAGGAGTGGTGCAATTGCCCATTGTTCAGTTTCCATGAGTTTGCAGGTTTTCTGCTATTTGTGTTGTTGTTGAATTCCAATTTTAGAGCATGGTGGTCCAAAAAGATACAGGGGATTATTCCTATTCTCTTGTATCTGTTGAGGTTTGTTATGTCACCTAGTATGTGGTCGATTTTAGAGAAGGTTCCATGTGGAGCAGAGAAGAAGGTATATTCTTTTGTCTTTGGATGGAATGTTATATAGATGTCTGATACGCCCTGTTGAGACATAACTTCTGTTAATTCTTTTGTTTCTTTGTTGAGTTTCTGATTTGTGGTCCTGTCTAATGTTGAGAGTGGTATTTTGCAGTCTCTCACTATAAGTGTGTGAGGTTTTATATGAGCTTTGAGTTTTAATAGTGATTCTTTTACAAATGTGGGTGACTTTGTATTAGGGGCATAGATGTTCAGAACTGAGACTATGTGTTGATGGATTTCTCCTGCGATGAATATTAAATGACCGTCTTCATCTCTTTTGACTAGTTTTGGTTTGAAGTCTAGCTTGTTAGATATTAGGATAGCTACGCCTGCTTGCTTCTTATTTCCATTTGATTGGAAAATCTTTTCCCAACCCTTTACCCTAAGGTAATGTCTATCTTTGAAGCTTAGATGTGTTTCTTGTATGCAGCAGAAGGATGGATTTTGGCTTCGTATCCATTCTGTTAGTCTGTGTCTTTTTATAGGTGAGTTAAGACCATTAATGTTGAGCGTGAATCAGGACCATTGATTGTTGATGCTTGTTTGATATTGGTTTGTTGTTGGCAGTGGTATTGTGAATATATTAGTTCTGCTATACGCTTGGTTTCTGATGCAGTTGGATTATCTGTTGACTTCTTTGGGTTGGAGTTTTCCTTCCAATACTTTCTGTAGGGCTGGATTTGTAGATACATATTGGGAAAATCTGGTTTGGTCATTAAATATCTTGTTTTCTCCATCTATACTGATTGAGAGTTTTTGGATATAGTAGCCTAGGCTGGCATCCATGTTCTCTTAATACTTTTAGAGCATCTATCCAGGACCTTCTCGCCTTGAGGGTTTCCATAGAGAAGTCAGGTGTAATTTTGATAGGTTTGCCTTTATATGTTACCTGTCCTTTTTCCTTCGCTGCTCTTAATATTCTTTTTTTATTCTGTATGCTAGGTGTTTTGATTATTATATGTTGAGGGGTCTTTTTTCTTTGGTCCAGCCTATTTGGGGTTCGGTATGCTTCTTGTACTTTCATGGGCATGTCCTTCTTCAGATTTGGAAAGTTTTCCTTAATGATTTTGTTGAATATGTTTTTGGCACCTTTGAGCTGGGCTTCCTCACCTTCCTCTATGTCTATTATTCTTAGGTTTGGCCTTTTCGTGTTGTCCCACATTTCCTGGATGTTTTGTGTTAAGGATTTGTTGGAGATATGATTTTCTTTGGTCGATGAATCTATTTCTTCTAGTTTATCTCCTGTGCCTGATATTCTCTCTTCCATCTCTTAAATTCTGTTGGTTATGCTTGTGTCTGTAGTTGCCGATTTTTTGCCCAGTTTTTCTATTTCAAGCATTCCTTCAGTTTGTGTTGCTTTTATTTTCTCTATTTCAGTTTTCAAGTCTTGAACCATTTCCTTCACCTGCTTAATTTTTTTTTTCTTGGCTTTCTGTACTTTCCTTAAGGAATTTGTTCATTTCTTCCACTTTTTTGTTTGTTTTTTTCCTCCATTTCTATAAGGGATTTTCTCACATCTTTTTTGAGGGCCTCTATTATGTTTATGATGGTAATTTTTAAGTCATTTCCTTCTGTTTCCTCTGCTTTGTTGTTGTGATCCATTCTAATTGGTGTAGATTCCCTAGATTCTGCTGGTGTCATGCTTTTCTTTCTGTTGTTAGGTGTTTTCTTGTATTGCCTTCTTCCCATAGCTTCTTCCAGTAGGTGTTGGTGGGATCTCCCATTCTCTCTATGGTACTTCCCTGGTGGGCTTATGTGGGTCAGAGATTCAATATCTGTAGCTCTGTATTGCCCAAGCACTCTAGGATGTTTCTCTGCAGACAGGGACCCAGGGATGGGGTCAAAGATCAGGATCCATTAGAAGAAGCCAGCAGGTACTCACAGTGGTCCTGTAGAGATAGGTGGATCTCTGGGAGGGGCCCGGGACTCCAGCAGAGGACTGGGGTGGGGTCAGAGACCAAGCAGGTGGAAATTATGGGTGGTCCCGTGTGGATAGTCAGGTCTCCTTTGTTCAGATTTGCTCCGAGAAATCTCCAAAGTAGGGTGGACTGCAGGCTTCACTCTCTGTCCCAGTGCTCAACCAGAGCAGCAGGACCGTGGGTGGGGGGGGTAGGCTCGCAGTGAGGATGGGTGGGGGTGTATCAGAGCTCCAAGGTTGTTCACAGTGTGGATAGGAGACAGGAGCAACAGGATCAAGGGCCAACCCAGGTAGTTCGGCAGGGAAGGGGGGAGAGGTTGTAGGGGACAGGCAGCCCCAATTAGGCCCAGACTCACCTCTGGCCAATAGCTGGTTGAAGAGGACAAGGGCTGAGCTGGAACTTGGGAAGGTTTTGCATTATTGTCGGATCTCACTGGAAACTGGAACTCTCCAGCTGAGGCTTCTTTCTTTAGCAGATGCCTGGATTTGTGGGTCAAGTATCTTGCCCACAGGAACTCAGAGTGGACCCGCAGAGATAGGCAGACCTCTGGGAGCCACAATTCTAATTTTTAAGATAAGAATAAATAGTGTAACATAATTTGTAAGAAGTAAGTAGGATACTAAGTGAAAGACTGTATAAGCACGGCACCTACTGAATAACCAGCATGATTTTGGTGTCCATCTTTATCCTATCCTCTCTAAAACAGGATTACATACCTGTCTGACTTAATCCATTGGTGCTAGAATGTTCATATATATATATATATATATATATATATATATATATATATGATTTGAAGTTATTGTATATTCCTGTCATAAAGTTAAAGGTCTATGAAAGGGTCACTGAATCTACTTTACTCTTGTTGAATGGCTCTCATTATTGAGCACAGAACCTTGGCCCTGGAATATATGAGCTGCTTTGTCCAAAAATACAGTTTTGCTCTTTAAAAATTCTTAATGTCATATGTCAAGACCGTGGCTTGCTTTGTTTAACCCAGTGAGTAAGAAAATGTATCAGCAATAAAGGAATAACCTATATATGAAATATACTAAAGTTTCTAGACATGGAATTTACCAACATCATAGATGATTAAGCACAATTGAACATTTTGAGAACACATTTTGAGGAGCCACTGGAGGGAGAACACATACTACATGTTCTATTTTACCTAGAAAACTGTAAAATTCTTTAAAAACTTTATTCCTTTAATAAATCCTTTCCATAAATTTAGTTTTTATCCATCAAACCAAAAGATCCTCTGCCAAGTATTTTCAGATTATTCTTCTGGACTTTACTTTGCACATTATACTAACACATAGTGCCCCTCAGGTGCTCTCTATAAAAAATACCATTCTTTCTTTATGAGACCTCTTACATCTTCCTTTTGCTTAAGATATTTAGTGAACAAAGAAAGAAGAAAGACAGAAAAGGAAACAATGCCTGCACAAATGCTTGCCTCCTCCGCATTTTTGTAGAATACTTACACTTCCCTATTTTCTCACCAGTTTCTGCCTGGTGTAACAGAGGCATTTGCCGATCAAATGAGCCACCAACTCAAAATAGAGGGAAAGTTTATATGTGCAAGTGAATGCATCTGCCCATCAATCATGGTACTTCCCTTTTGTACTACATTTCTACAGAACCTCTTAGTGAAAACAGCAAGATTAGATCTATTATTGAAATCTTTTTGATATGCCATTATCTGCCTGTGAACCCCAGAACTTCTACAGTATTATATTTTTTTTCTTCTGAACAAGTATGTGTAGAAATAAATGTGAAACCTATTTTCTTCTAGCAGTACAATTGGAAAGCAAAATCTACCTACCTTGAAGTATAGTTGAAATGGAAGGTAAAAAATATAAACAAATGCATAGACTAAGGAAAGAGAGAGGGATAACAGTGAGAATATGATTGAAATGCCCATTAGGGCTCTAGGGTTCTGTAAAGATAAAAATCACATATCCATCACATCATTTTACTTGACATGCTTGTTTACCAATATGCAGCTTCTCTGCTGGCAGAAAAGAGCTGTGGAAGAAATCATGTTGTGATATATCTCATGTCTCTCTTTGGAAATTAAAGAGTTCCATCCAAAAATATTTGGATAATTTAAGAACAAATGATTGATGGAGAAACATGTGAATGAAATCCCCTCTTGGAATGTGCTTCATTTGTTTCCAAATGTGAGTGTCTGGAGGACAAACAGTAAAGTGTTTTCTTTCTTACAAAACCCTTGGAAACTGTTCAGAGCAACCCACATTTCAGACTGCCTTATCAGACTCTGTAGTGCAAAATTGTTTCAGAATATTTTCTTCATTTTATCTTTTGATTGTCTTTCTGTTTTACAAATACTGTTAGCAATTTCTTTGACACAGTTTCAGGATCCATGGGTTCCATGACATAGAAAAACATCAGGCCTCCATGATTTTACAAAACCATTTTTTAGTACATATCGGTTTTAAAAATAAGATCATTTGAGGTTTTAAACACTCCAGAGCTATCACTGTATTTAATATTCATGGTGACTAAATAAAGAAACTACAGTGATATTCTTATTTTGTTCTATACTATTCCAGTTTGTGTGTAATATTATGTCTTATAATGATTTTGTTTCTATTGGGTATCTGTTATAATTAGGAAGAAATTACCTAACAATATTCAGTACTGTCTTGATTTTCTTTGCAATTGATACTTAAAAGCCAGTCAAGATTTCTGTAATGATTCAGTTGCCAATTCTCTCCCTACTTCAAGTTTTATTGCATCAGTTATTATAAATTAGTAGGTTATCAGTTATTTTCTTTCCTTGCATAAATTTGTCTCCTACAGAAAACATGTATCAGTTAATGTGATGCTTGTTATTAATGGGAGGTCATGAAATATTATAAGCAGCTCTTTGATCAGAAAATGGTGAAGGTATAAAGGTGTACAGAGAGGCAAGGAATGCTTAATGGAAAAATAGTAATCAAACAATACTGAAAATTGGCAATGAGGACATTTGAGGGCATAGCCAGGAGTATCAATTGAAGTCTGAGTTTTATTAATTTATTTAACTATTTTGAGTACCAATGGAAATATGTATTTATGAAGTTATAAAGAAGTAGCAATGGTACATAAACTGATTAACTATTATTTTTCAGAAAAAAAATAACTAATTGTTAATGTTATATAGTATAACCTGTTAAACCCCCTGAGACAGAAATCTAGATACCTCTTTCTAAATGAAAGGCCAATCAACCATTAAAGCTTAGAAAGAGTAACTATAATTACTAAGTTGAAATGAGTCACCCAAGACCAGCTCTTAAAATCAAATGTTATATTTCTTGTATAATTACTTGCTCAAGTCTTAGTAATTCCTGATTCCAAAAATGTAAAATATTATGGACGAATTCCTCTCTCTATCTCATTCAATCTCTCTTTTTAGAAACTTTTAATTAGTCCCAAACAATGAGCCATTATTGTTATTTGTTACAAAGTATTAGAAGCCATTCCTGTTTACTTCTAAGCACCTTTCCTCAGGCACTCTACCCTAAGACTACTCATGTTAACTGTTATTTTTTTTTCCCTCACTGTGCACTGGGGCTTCTCTAATGATCTCAACTTATATGGAGACTTTCTTGCTGCAGTGCACACCTTCAATAAAAGAAAGGGGAAATTTCACTAGTGATTCCTAAGGGCTTCCTCCTGCCAAGAATAAAATTGGTTCCCTGCTCATTATCTCACTACTTATATAATAATTCTGGTGGTTTGAAAGAAAATGACTTCGAAAGGGAGTGACTCTATTATTAGGAGGTGGGGGTCTGGTGGAGTAGGGGTGATCTTTTTGGAGAAGTGTATCACTGTGGAGGTGAGCTTTCAGATCTCATATATGTTTAAGATACCACCTAGTGTCTCAGACTACTTTCTGTTGCCTGAACAAGATGTAAAACTCTAAGCTACCTCTTCAGTACCATGTTTACCTGCATGCTGCTATGTCCCACTGTAATGATTATGGATTGAACCACTGAACTGTAAGCCACCCATTTAAATGTTTTCCTTTATAAGAGTTGCTAAAGCCATGGAGTCTCATCACAGAAATATAAACCCTAATTAACACAAATGTTGGTACCAGGAGCAGTAAAAGGCAGTAAAAGGCATGGCCATGATATGGATTGAAGGAATTGGGACCTTGGAAGTTTGGGTTAGGAAAGCAGTGAAATGCTACTTAATGGACCATACCAGTAGGCATATGGAAGACACCAGTGTTGAATTATTTGAACTGTGGTAGGGGGAGGGGAGAATTGACTCAAGAAGTTTCAGAGAAGATGAATTTTAATATGTACCCATAATCAGTCTTGTGATATTTTGGCAAAGAATGTTGATGCTATTTCCCCTTATCATGTAAAACTTAGGATTGGAGAAAACATATAGGCTGAATAGATATTTATTCAGGGAAAAACAACTTACCTCAGACAGATGAAGTCTATCAGGTTCCTGTCACAAGAATGCCTCCTCTGGATGTTCTACATCTCAGTTACAGAAAACCAGAGAGAATTCAGAGGTTCCCTATCTCAGTCCTAGTTTCTTCATGTCATGTCTGCCCCTGTCTACACTCCCAATGGGCGTGGTCAGTGCAACAGGTACAGGCAGGTGGATATCTCACCACAACCCCTCCTTAAAGTTCACTTGAGTATAGTTTAAGATTCAATCTTTTGGTAGAAGAAATCTCAAAATAACCTAATATAGAATCTGTTGTATTATTGCTAGTGTTAACTTTAGTGAGGACATAAAATAAAAAGGAGCAGGGTGAGTAAGGAAAAATATTTGAGGAGAAAAGAAGCACAAGAAAGTGGAATGGAGTTAAATTGTATATTGAAGGAGATAAGAAGATTAAGATATGTATTGAAGGGAGTAGTGACCTCAAGGGTAAGATTCCACCCATTTAAGTTTATAATTTAAGAAAAGGAAATAAAGAAAACCTTAGGTGTGGCAGTAGTGCTATTTGCCTTTAACCACAGCACTGAGAAGACCAATGCTGGTAGATCTGTGAGTGTGAGGCTATCCTAGTCTACAGAACAAGATCCAGAACAGTCAAGTTTAGGGAGTCAAGGAAATCATTGAAAACACAAAGGGGTTGATCTCTGAGTTAAAGGCTAGCCTAGTCTGTAGAGCAAATTTCAGAACAGCTAAGCCTAAACAGTAAAGGAATTTGTCAAGAACTCAAAACTGGTAAAGATATAATTGAATGAGGGGGAAATGTTCCAACACAAGTAAGCAGCAAAAATTGGCAGCTTCATCCACGTGGTTCTGATTTCAAGGATAGAAGGAAGGTATTATGTAACCTTGCTCCATGACTATGGAGAGTCACTGAGACCAAGCAGGTGTCAACGGTGTCTCTGAACAGAGGCTAAGAAAGGCTTTTGCATGAAGCTCTGAAAGTTATGCCTGGATTGCCTTGGAGACTACAAGATGTTAGAGATTCTGGAGCCATGAAATGCCTGCCAAGGAAATTTGCTAACAAGGGATGGGGGTGGGGGGGACTAGCCCAAGACAGAGAAGGATGTTGCAGTCAACAAAGCTGTAAGGAGTTGGAAATCTGAAAATCACTTTGCCATAAGAAACAGAGATGCAAAGTTTGGAGTTTGCCCACTAAGCTTTTGTTCCTGTATAGGTCCAGTAATTCCTCACTATGCTCCTTTCCTTCATTTTTTGGAAATGGTAATACATATGCTGTGCCATTATATTTTGGGAAATATGTGGTTTGTATTTTACTTTGCTTTTACAGAGGATAGAAATTAAGAAATTACATGCATTTCAAAAGAGAGATTCAACTTTAGGCTTTTAAATAAGTTTGAGACTATTATAGTCTATGGGGACTTTTAAAGATTAAATGCATGCATTTTTGCATTATGCTATGGCTATGATCCTTTGAGGGCCAAGGAGTATTATGTATTAGTTTGAAAGAGAATGACCCCAAAATCAAGGGTACTACCAGAGGTGTAGTATTTTTGGAGGAAGTGTGTTACTGTGGAGGTAGGTTTTGAAGTCTCATATATGCTGAAGATGCTGCCCAGTGTCTCTGACCACTTCCTGTTGCCTTCAATATGTAGGACTCTCAACTATTTCTCCAAACCATGTCTGCCTGTAAAACACCATGTCCTATCATGATGATAATGAACTGGACCTCTAAACTATAAGACAGCTACCCTAATTAGGTGTTCTCATCTATAAGAGTTGTGTTCTTGGTGTCCCTTTAAAATAATAAAACCCTGAGTAAGATAATAAGGAATACTCCTTGTGGAAAAACCACTATAGCTTAATTATAGAAGTTGTCTTTCTCTTCCCTTGTTCCATCATGTTCCAAGGATATCAAACAGCAGAGTCTGTGATGCACAATAAATATGTAACTGATTACTATTTGTTGTAAGATGCAATAAGCTAATGTAATAATTATAGTGATATAAATAGGATAAAGGAAAAATTTTATGCTATAAAACTTTGACAGAGAATATGGAAAATTCTCAAGGAATTAAGTGCTCGAAATGATACCATAGCAGTGTTAAAAAAAAAATGTACATACATCACTATTAGAAGCCACCTATGGACTGATGTGTAGATGAACTCACAATGGCTGATACTACTGATTATGTGTCCTTGCTATTTCTATTACAATGACTCATGGGTATTCACTCTTTTAAGCAACATTATGATCCTATCACTCACACTTATTTTTCGTCTCCATTTTGCTGGGTATGGAGGACAACTAGACAATTCAAGACTCTAATATATGTGATCAAACTCTAGGGGATGTATCATGAATACATGTATCATTGTACAACTTTGATAAATAAACTCACTTCTCAAGACGTAAGATTTGCTTTTATTTATCTAATCCTTTCAAAGAGTTTATCTTTTATTTAACTCATTGCTATTGAAAGTTGTGAAACAGGGAACGCAACATACTATCGTGAATTTAAAGAAAAATCAAGGTTTATATGTGGCCTTACCTTGCTCCTGCCATATACAATATTAAGCAAAGGTAGATATAGAGATTCTTAGTCTATGATCAGAACAGTGATAGACAAAGAATGGCTATGGTTAGAGTATAAACTGGCTATTGATAGAGTTATGAAAGAGCATATGTCTTTTACCATGGCAGTGATATGTACTAGCCCTATCCAGCTCTGTGTGCTACTCAGAGTCCTAATGCTTCCAATCAGAAGAAAGATGAGAATGCTTTTGTCCTTTGTGAGAACATACTTGTCTACTTTTAATTAGAACAGAAAATATACATTATACATTGTCCTCCTTGAGTTTCATGGGGCATTTGTATCAACTAGTGCAGGAAGGTCCATAGTAAACATATATAAAGATTGGGTTTATTATCTCATGTTTGAGTTCTTCTTTCCATTAATTAGGAAAAACAGGAAATTCCTCACCTAGCACATGGGTAAATTCCATTGGAAGGCTCATGACTGTCCTAAATATCTTGCTCTTGAACAAAAGACAAATGTGATGCCAGAATCATTTTCCTTTTTTCTTTGCAGATGCATAGGCTAAGTTCATAGGAATAGGTTTTAAGTTCCTTATCTTTGTGAAAGCAAAACCAGATGCATCTTGAAAGGGAGAACTATCAATGGTAACAAGGCTTGAAATGATAGAATTTTGAATAAACTATCAAATGTGACTAAAACTAACTCCTTACAGAACATATAGTCTCATTGAAAGAGAACAGCATTGTTTTCGAAGTCCATAAGACCAATACAAGAACAGTCAAAAGTGGATCCCAAAATTTAAAGTGTTTGTACCAGGAAAAAAAAATGGAGGCAGTCCAGTGATGCTGTGAGTTGACAGTCATCACACCCATCAGCTCTGAGTCAGATTGAGATCACAAAATAAAAATAACAAGAAGACCAAGAACTCAGATGCTTAATTAGCTGTTTCATGATTGAAAGTCTAATTTCACTTCCTTCTGCTTAATTATAAGGACCATCATATTACTCTATAAGGATAGTCTTTAGAGTTCAGGATTTTAATGAATCAAAATGCAATATAATCTGCAAAGCCTGAAGTTCAGCAGTTAATTATTTATTCTAACTGATTGTGGACACAGGACAACAACAACAACAATATTACTAATCTGCCACTTTGTCCATTGTTAATAACATATGTGTTGGGTATTTTATTAAAATTTAGAAGTGTTGCCACTCTTTGAGGGTTTTCAAATTTATAGTATGTATTTTAAGGGTCACAAGTATTATAGACAATTTAACTTTTCCTATGAGAGCTACAGTAACTTACCAGAAGTCTCATTCCAAGATGTTAAGAAAACTTTTGAACCAGCAGAAAAGAGAAAGCCTTGAACTTATTTCTAAGAGGTAAAACCTCTCATCAACATTGACCAAAAACCCGAAAAGCAATGGAGTCACTTAATAATGAAAAAACTCCTATAGAGATTCCTATTAGCTTAAAAGCATGTGACCTCTGACCAGTATTGGTGTTCAAATTCTGTCCATGAAAATCACACACACACACACACACACATAGTTAATGGGGGCAATATTTGCTTTGTGATTCAGGAACTGACGTTTTTCCCAGAGAAGTAGATTTATTGACTTTAAATTATACTTATTTAAATATTCGTAGTATCAGTTTTAGATAAACACTAAATTAATGGAAGGCTACATCCTAAGTTATTAAAGAAAAAAGTTTACTTCATAAGAGAGAACTAAAAAAATTAAAAAGTGAAATACAGATTGGTATTAATATTCTTATGCACTTTATTGGTATAAAAACAATTTATAATAAAATAGGTAGAAATTCAAGCATTTAATGAATCATAATTAATGTATATTATTTACTTTTTATCCATAAACACACACATATGTGTGTTTGTGTGTGTATGTGTTCACGCATGTGTGTTTATACACACATATATATATATATTCATCAGGATTCCAAAACTTTTATGAGAAAATCATAAGCACCAGGAAATTCCAAGTTTGAAAGATAGCAAGGGAAAGTTATAATATAAAAGAAGTCACACCTTTAGAATTCATGAAACTGATAAAACTTCATTTGAATTAAAATATACTTTCACATAATGAAAAAAGAGTCACTTTATAGAAAAATATATTCAATTAATCAAGAGAATATTAAATGTATGAACTTCTAAGCTTTTAGTGTAACAGAGCTTAATTATTAAAGGTAAAATAATTGTATCAAAGGAAGAAAATAACTAATGTATGTCATAGCAAAACGTTTCAATACATTACTCAATAAGCGATAAAGAATACAGATGATATGCAAGACTGAGGAAAGGAACAATATTAATTATTAGAATGCTTACCTACCATTTTAAGAATTTTCTAATAATTGACCACTTTTATAATAGATTATTTTGTTCCATTTCCTGATAAAAAATGAAATTCTTAAACATCAATATAAATATACTGACATATAGTATATATGTAAGCAGATATATGAATATAAGGGAAAACATATATCTGTAATTGTAATCCGAATGAATGTCTATCAAAGATCAAAGTAGAGAAAGAGTCATCAATTTCCATTTAAAAACAATTTGAGGTATTATATTCTTATTACAAGATCTCTCAAAGAAAGGTATTTATCCAAACATAGCAGACTATCTACAAGCATGAAAAATTTCTAAAGAAAAAATACTACAAAACTACAATGAATTTAGAATCACGACCATTATGAGAGTGAGAGTTTTCCTAAAGCAATTCAGACTATAAAATCTGTATATCTATTAAGTCATGTTAATTGACTTAATATTATTTTCCTCAGTGGATACAACAATTCTATTAAATTGTAGAATTCAATTTATCTTAAATCTCCTTCCAAAAGTAACACCCTGACATCTTTTGTTAAATCTATACAATTAAGAAAATGGCATCATAACAATGATCTAATTTTACCTTATCAGTAGTTGAGCTTTAGCTAATCATAAGTTAGTATCTGGTTTGAGGACAGCCACATATGGCATATTTCTCAGACATCAAGTAAGGCAAATGCCCAGCTACAACCAATTGAGCTGTTCAGCTCTTCCTATGTGTGATTTCCTTCCTTTATCTATGAATATAGATTTCCCATATTGATAGTTTAATCCCTGAAACTTTCAGAACTCTGAATGTTGCTTAAATTGTTACTTTCCTCAGAAAAATCTACTAAATAGAGTTGTCTAAAATCTGTTAAACATTATAAAACTTGGCAGTTGCTAATAACAGAATCTCCTACATAATTATAAAAACTCAAAATTCTTTAATTAAATCTTCTCTAGTTATATTGTTTCTCTAATTTTCACAGATTGACTAGTGTAGTGGATTTAATGTGAATAGTTTCTAACAGGCTCATGCACTTTGACAGTTGAACCTTAATTAATGGAGAAACTGTCGACTACTTTGGAAGCAGTATCTGGCTGTCAGTTATGGTCACCAGAAGTGGACATTTGAAAGTTTATCACTCAGCTTCAACTCCAGTCTTATTGTCTAGCTTCCTTCCTGTAAGATATTAAAAATTATTTCTTCATTCCCATTGCTATACATGGAGTTATCTTGCCACCACACCTTGTCAGCCAGGATGGGATACAATGTAAGAAACTATGCAGTAAGCAATACCCCTCTGTCCCTTGAGTTGCATTTCTCACATATATTGTCATATGTTTTGGCAAAATTATAAAAAAAATAGCATGCATACTTGAATTCTAAGTTGATATATCGATAATGTTAGGATACTAACCCTGAAGTACCTACACTGTCTTTGTAGGAAGAAAAACTGAAGTTTAGGGAAGATTACTTATTTAGGCAAATTATGAAACATTGTCTTCCTCAGAATTTGAGCAGATAACAGTGTAAGCCTTGGAAAGCCCATCTTTCTGAACTACAAAACAAGGCAGCTTCTATTCCTTAAAGACCCCAGGATTCAAGTATTTGCTTATAGCAATAGAAAGAAAATCAGACTATGGGATTAAACAATTATTAAATAATAACCTGGGAAATCCAAGGGAGAAATACAACACATTCATAGGCCTGCTAACAACAAACCTGGCAAAAAATGACTTTGGAGAAAAGTTAGATTATGTTTGATAGCTAATGCTGCCATGAGTAGTTCACTACTTCACAGAAAACCACAAAGAATTTTCAAACTACACCTTAAATGAAATAATCTAAACTGGCTGAAAGACACTTAGGAAATTGCTCAACACCCTTAGCCATAAGGGAAATGCAAATCAAAACAACTTTGAAGTACCATCTTACACCCATTAGAATGGCTAAAATAAAAAACACCAATGACAGTTTGTGCTGGAAAAGATGTGGAGAAAGAATAATGCTCCTCCATTGCTGGTGGGAGTGCAAACTTATACTGCCACTTTGGAAATCAGTATGGCATTTCCTCAGAAAAATGAGAACCAGCCTACCTAAAGATCCAGCAATTCCACTCTTAGGAAAATACCCAAAGGATGAACATTCATAGAATAAGGACATCTGTTCAACTATGTTCATAGCAGCATTATTTGCAATAGCCAGAACCTGGAACCAACCTAGATGCCCCTCAACCAAAGAATGAATGGAGAAAATGTGGTACATTTACACAATGGAGTACTACTTGGCGGGAAAAAAAATGGAATCTTGAAATTCACAAGCAAATTGATGGAACTAGTGAGGTAACCCAATCACAGGAGACAAAGATAGTATGTACTTACTCATATACAGATATTAGCTATAGAGCAAAGGTCTAACAGAATAGAATCCATACCTCCACTGAAGCTAGGAAACAAGGAGCCCTGTAAGAGAGACATACATAGTCAGGAACCCAGTAAACAGGAAAGAGACCAGTAAACAGGAAAGAGAAAAAAATGGAGAATGGGGGAGGGGAAAAGAGATAGGTGAAAGAGGAAGGGAGAAGAGAAGGGGGAGGAGAACATGAAGGATTAGGAAGATTAAAAGGGGAGATGAATAGAGGAAAGCAAGAAAAAATATACATCAATAGAGGGAGACTTTATTGTTTTAAAGAGAAATCTGACATTAGGAAATTATACAGAGATCCACAAGCACCATCCCAACTAGGATTCTAAGCAATAGTGGAGAGGCAACCTTAAAAGCCCTTCCCCTATAATGAAAATGATGACTACCTTAAATGCCATCTTACACCTTACACCCAGTAGCTGATGGAAGCAGAAACAGAGATCCATATCTAAGCACTGAGCCAAACTCCTGGTATCCAATTTCAGAAAGGGATGAGTGAGGAACAAAGGTGTAAGACCATGTGGGGAAAACATACAGACACAGCTGACCTGAACAAGTGGGAGTTCATTGACCCCAGTCTGAGAGCTGGAGAACCAACATAGGACAAAACTAGGCCCCCTGAACGTGGATGTCAGCAGGACTTGGCAATCTATGGGGTCTCTGGCAGTGGAAACAAGAAGTATCCCTAGTGCATGACTGGAATTCAGAAGCCCATTCCCCAAGAAGGGATAGTCACGTAACCTAGAGACATGGGGAATGGCCTAGACACTACCCTAAATAACTTGACAGACTCTGATGATCCCTCATGGGAGGCATCACCCTTCCTGAGGAGTGGATGGAGGATGGGATGGGGGAATCGGTGAGGGGCATGGGAGGATGGAAGGGAGAAAGAACTGGAATTGATATATAAATAGGATTGTTTCTAATTTAAATGCAATAAAAATAAAAGGATGATTTATAAATTACTTAAATATTTTGCTACACCTACCTAGTCAATAAAACTGAAAATAATTTGGTCAAGTATAATGGAAAATATATTAGATAAATTAATAAGAACAAAATATAAGTAAAAATATAGTTATATTACAATATCAGAGTGTTATTTACTATGATATTCATTAATAGAATATTTTAAAATAGTCATTAATGTCAAGAGTTTAATACAGAGAATGTTCAGAAAACCCTAAGAGATAAAAGATACCTAAAATGAGGACATAATGGGTGAAAGATATGATCTTTTCTTTCTACAGTAAAAAGAATATAACTGGTTTGAAACAATTGAGAAGATATACACATCAGAATCAAGGGCCAGTAAAAGAATTGTCTATTCACACTCATAAGACTAAGAAAATTGAAAAATTCTAGCAATGACAGAGAGTAGGAAGAATGAAGAAAATAATTCTCACTCACCGGAAATGGTGTATAAATTGATTCTACTGTTTGAGAAAAATAGTTCAGTCACTTTGGAGTAAAGGACATGTTAGTTGCACCAATGAATTTAAAAATTCCTTTAGAGTGATGATAAAACAAGGAAAAAATATCACAACAATGTTAAATGGGGTTAATTATGCTGGAGATAACAAGGACATATATTCTGA
The DNA here is from genome assembly GCF_943737965.1 of Phodopus roborovskii. Lineage (NCBI taxonomy): Eukaryota > Metazoa > Chordata > Mammalia > Rodentia > Cricetidae > Phodopus > Phodopus roborovskii. The sequence goes on from NW_026126447.1 coordinate 4,415,875, forward strand.
AGAAGAGTAGACTACAAACTACATTAGAATACAAACCAATAATCAATAATATTCTATATCTTCAATTATTTGACCCATTTCATGATAATTCATTATTTTTGTGATACTGAAGATATAGTTTCATATATATATATATATATATATATATAATACTTATCAGTATATAATTAAGAATAACTTTAAAAAATGGTTTCAAGATGTCACATAATGCTTGAAGAAAGAAAAATTTAGTTGGATATTTAAACTAATAGGAGAATATACTATATGTAATAGGGTTAATAAACTGACATTGTAATATCATAGCAGTGAGTAAGTGATCCAGTAGTCAAAAACACAGATATTTGATGAGCACTCAATATAGAATAAGTGATGAGTAATAAAACAAGGGTTAACTTTATGGGCAATATTAGCACAAATGCTTGTGAATATGAAACAAGCAAAAAACTCTACCAATACTTACTCAAAATCAAAATTCATTTTATAGAACCAACCAAAAATATATTAAAATCCATACTTCATGTGTGCAGAGACATAAATCAGAGGGCTAAGGAACTTGCACACAAGTATAAAAACCTGAATTTGATCCTTTGGACTTACAGGGATGAAATAAAGAACTGACTCCAAAGCTTGTCTTATTACCTCCATGGGGAAGCTGCTGTACACATACACACATACACACATACACACATACACACATACACACATACACACACACACACACACACACAGAGAGAGAGAGAGAGAGAGAGAGAGAGAGAGAGAGAGAGGGAGAGATTAACAAAAATGCAATATTTAAAAATATAGTTCTTTAATGAATGTAAATCATATATCTACTTTCTAGCAATGAAAGTCTTAAAGTTAATTATTTCAGTCATTAGTTACTTAGTTGAATACCAGACAAAAAGTAAGCATAAGCAAATATAACCAAAATGACATATGGGAACTGTTTATCCATTAGAATTATATTTTCTTCAAACTGAAAAAGAAATGCATGTTAGGGGATATAGCATTTATATGGTTTAATCATAAAATCAGTGCTAATGCCTAAAGAGCTCCTGAAAACTTATTACAAAGTTGTTTAGTGTCCCATTGTAAAAGTGTAAAAATTAATGTTATAATCAATTCCTACTTCCAGTTAATTAAATGTCTTTTTATTTTGGTAATGCAGGTATACATAAGAAGATTACATTTTGCTATTAAGACAATATAGTAATAACTGTTACAATTATAATTCCCTTTCAATTTGTTCTGTTTTTCATGTGCTGGCCAGTTTCATTTCACCTCCCTCTTTTCCTCCCAGTCTCTTCCCCCAAACCCTTTCTGTTCAAACCCCCAAAACAAATTGTTCTCCTGTTTCTGTTCAGTAAAGAGCAGGTCTCCCATGGATATCAACATCACGTGGCATAACAAGCTGCCATAAAATTAAGCACAGCTCTATGTATTAAGGCTGTTCAAGGTGACCCAGTGAGAGGAGTAAGATCCCAAAAGCTAGTAAAAGAGTCAGAGACAGCAATTTCCCCACTGTTAGGAGTTCCACAAGTGGACCTGAGATGATAGCTCACAATGATTGTATAGTGGTTAATACTCTGCCTTTTGCTGTTACTATTCTTAAAATAACATTTTATTCATTATATGAGAAAGGCATACAATGCATTTTGATTGCAATCACCCATATCCTCTAACAACCTTTATACCTTCCCATGTCTATCCATCCAACTTTAAGCCCTCTTCATTAAAAAATAACACCATAAATATCCCGAGAGTAATAAGCAAGTCTCTAATAGAACTTAAGACCCAATCAACACGTGGTCAATTATGCCTGGTACTGGAAACTTAGGCAATTACCCAGGGCTAATGAAATCATGGCTCTCAGAGGACCTACAACTGTCATTTTATTAAACCAGCATAATCCCTAGCTACTTTCTAAATATTTTCTCCTATATTCACAGATAGGTAAATTCCTTACACTTAATCTGTGTGTGATCAGGAAGGTCCTTTTCAGCAGACACAATAACAGATAACTACAACCAATCAAAGACAGATTTGCTTGGACCAGTCTCAGTAAATCCACCTACAAAATAGAGCATCTAAGATTTAGGTAAGATTTTAGAAGAGAGGGTAGAACGACTATAAGAGACAGAGATCAAGGAGTTTGTTATGAGACTGTCTTCTAGGAATCTCAGAAGCTACATCCATTAAATCTTACCAACATGGCTAACTAAATATGGGCTGAACAAGGACAACAATAAATGAGCCAAGGAAGACAAGAAGACAGTGGGCCTCAACCCAACACAAAGAACTTGAAGCTATTAAGCAATGCTGAAAGAAGAAGAAATAATCTTCCTGAAGTAGGGACACATAGTTTATCCAATACCAAGTGATCAACACTAAAAACATATACGAGTAACATTGAGACTGAGCAGCTTGTTTTTTCTATGTTTAAGAATATATATGTGTATGCATATATGTATGTGACAACAATTAAGGCACAAAGAGGTAACAAACCACAAACACAGCAAGAAAGGATATATGGGAGAGTCTGGAGGGAATAACTAGAGAATGATATACTCTATTTTCTAATCTAAAAATCAAGAATGAAAACTTCCCTATCAATTCATGTTTCTGTTGAAAAATTACTCCTGAGAGTGGGTTCCTATTCAGAAGTGTGGTCAAACTTAAGCCAGATGAATCCCAGGTCAGAGATAAGATGATAGGCATTAAATCCTAGCACTAGGAAAGGAATTATTGAACATTAATAGCTATAGGAAGAGTGAAAGTAGGTTTTATTTAATGATGTGACCCCTGGAGGGTAGACTCTTTACTTTTGACTCAGTGATTTCTATTAGGAGTTGATCTTTTGAAACAAATACATAATGTATACAGATTTATGCACCCAGAAGTTTATTGTAGCATTATTCATTGTTTTATAAAGTAGTAACATAGTAACAAATGAGGAGAATTTATAAAATAAATACTAGCATATTCACATATTGAATCTATTTTTAAAGCTATTGAAACGATAGATGAGGGAAAAAATACCACCTGATACCACCTGACAAAGAAAATACCACAAAGAATTATTGATTAGGAAAATTGTACAAATGAATATGTAATAATAAAAACAATTCAGGAAAAATATGTAAAATAGGCTGTCCTGAAAAGAAATAGCCATCCAGTGTTCTTTACAGAAAATCATTAAGACATATATTAGTTTATTTACCCCTGCTTCATACTTAAGAATTCAGATAAGAGTGGGGAGGAGACCGTGAGGGATCAGGAAGGTCAAATTGGGGGGAGGAGAGAAAAGGAGAGAAAGGAAAGAGATACCTTTATAGAGTGGGCCATTAGGAGCTTAAAAAGATATCTGGCACTAGGAATATGTCCAGGGATCCATAAAGATGATACCAAGTAAAAATCTAGGCAATAATGGAGAGGTTACCTTATGTCTTTCCCCTATAATGAGAATGATAACTACTGTAACTGCCATCCTAGAGCCTTCATCTAGTAGCTGAAGGAAGAATAAGCTAAGCACTGAGTCTAACTCCTGGAGTACAGTTTTAGAGAGGGAGGAGTGATGAACAAAGATGTCAAGAGCATGCTGGGGAATCCCATACAACCAGCTGAACAGGGACCCCAGCCTGACACCTGGGGAACCAGAATAGAAGCAAACCAGTCATGCTGAACATGGATATCATGTGGAGGGCTTGGACAGACTATGTAGTTTCTGGCAGTGGAACAAATATTTATTCCTAGTGCACAAATGGGCTTTGGGAGCCCATTCCCTATCAAAGGACACTCTCTCAGCCTCGATGCTCTGGGACAGGGATGATATCTCACATCAAATGATTTGAGAGACTTTTATGATTCCCCCATGGGTGGTTTCACCCTCACGGAAGAGTGACTAGGGGATTGGAAGGGGGGTTGATGGAGGAATAAGAGGTTATGAGATAGAGAGAACTGGGATTGAAATGTAAAATATGTTTGCTTTTTAATTTAAATAATAATTAAATATATATATATATTGAATATAGTACAATTCATAAAAAAGGATGGAAGGTCACATGCCATGATGTTATGTATATAATCAACTAGAAACAGAAAGAATTAGAAGATAAGTAAAAATACATAACAATGAGTAGTAAACGTGCCTCATATAATTTTAATTTGACTAAATAATGGATTAACTATTAGATAGAAAGTTGATAGAAAGAGGGAGAGAGAAAGAGAGAGCAAGAGAAAAGATAAAGGAATAATGACAAATAGTTTGTAGATAGGTGATGGATGGATAATAGGAGGTAGGTGAACTATAGATAGAAGGATATAAGACAGAAGGAGATAGATGATAGACAAATAGATACATAGATAGATGATAAGTAGCTTTATGATAGTTGATAAATTGATAAATTGATATATATGTATATATATGGATGATAGATGATAGTGTAGTATAGAGTAGTAGTCGAAGGCATTTTAAATGCTAATGCTAAATACATTGATATGTAGGTGATATATCGATCAAAGATGATGTATGTGAAGTTGAGAGGGATATTTTTGACTGTGGAAAAAAGATACAACTATATTGAAGCACTTAATTAGCTTCAAGTTCACACTTATATGAAAATTATTATTTAAACAATTAATCATCCTTTGGGACAACACAGAAGATTTAGCAATTTTAATCTGCCAGGCATGCCATTTAGTTGAGGGCAGATGACAACCATTTTTTCACTATTTTGTTACTATTCTTTTTCCTAGAAAATATAGAATGTAAAGTGATAGCTACTAGCATGATGGCTTCATTACTACAAGAAAAGCTTCACAAATAAGCAAATCAAAACAAGTTTCATCAGCACCAACAGATGTTTTAATTTCTATTCTTAATAACAGTTCCATTATGTAAACTACTACAATAAGAATGATTAAAATTGTAGTAATACTTCCTGAAATAATTTTTTAGATAAATATTTCACATTTTGTAAATTGGTAATGTAAATTTAGAAAAAATTCATTATTGGTGATAAAATTTTTGCAGCAATAATCTCAACATCAATATAAATATCAATAAAGTATTTCATGTTAAAAATGTGTGGCTTTCCATCTGCATCTGGGTTCTAGTTCAACTCAGTATTTATGTATGGGTGTTTGATCCTGTTTCCAACAGGCATTAGTTGAGTGCTCCATGGATAAGTTAGTTGTTGATCTCACTCTCCAGGAAGGGCATTTATGATAGCCTTTCCACGGAAGCTCACATTGTTAGTTAGGAGCAGTCTTGTAGTTCTCTAGACCTTTCTTTGTGTTCAATTTTATCTTCAAACCAATATTGGCTCCCTCTTTTATACTCATTCTCTCTCTCTCTCTCTCTCTCTCTCTCTCTCTCTCTCTCTCTCTCTCTCTCTCTCTCTCTTTCCTGTCTTCTATTCCTAACCAGGCTCCATCTTCCTGGTCGCACATGTTTTCCTTTCCTTCCCCTCGTTTTCTCCTACTTCTCTCTCCATTCGCTGCCCCCCCCCCACTTCCCCTGAGGTCTGGGGGACTTGTCCCTTCCCAATTCTGTGAAGGACTTTATATGAATCTCTTAGAATACACCTTGCATCCTAGTTCCTCTGGTGGTGTGAATTATAGGCTGGTGATCCTTTGATCTAGGTCTAAAATCCATACATGAGTGAGTACATACTGTGTTTCTCTTTTTGTGACTTGGTTACCTCATTCAGGATGGTTTCTTCAAGTGCCATCCACTTGCCTGCGAATTTCAAGATACCATTATTTTTTTCTGCAGAGTAGTATTCCATTGTGTAAATGTGCCACATCTTCATTAACCATTCTTCAATTGAGGGGCATATAGGTTGCTTCCAGGTTCTTGCTATTATAAATAGTGCTGCTATGAACATAGTTGAACAGATGTCTTTGTTGCATGGATGTGAATCCTTTGGGTATATGCCTAAGAGGGGGATTGCCAGGTCCTGTGGAATGTGGCAGAAACACGTACAGACAGCTTACCTGAACAAGGAGGAGCTAATGGCCACTAGACTGATAGCTGGGAAGCCAGCATGTGGCTGATTCAGGCACCCCTGAATATGGGTCTCAGCCAGAAGGACTGAGCAGTCTAAGGGACCTCAAACAGTGGAGCCAGGATGTATCCCTGGTGCACAAAAGAACTTTGCAAACATAGCTCCCATGGAGGGATAACTGCCTTAATCTAGAGACAAGAGAGAAGCCCTGATCCCTACTTCACATGACCTGTCAGATCAACATGACCCCAACTGGATGGCATCCCCCTACATATGGAATTGGGGTGGGGAATGGGATGGGAGGGTTATTAGAGTGCCTGTGAGAGGGCAGAGAGGGTAAAAGGGAGGGAAGGAGGGTGGGAGGGAAGGAGAGAGGGAGGGAAAGGGAACTGGGATCCACATGTAAAATAATAAATTAAATTAAAAATTATGTTTTGACTCCAAAATTTAAGTTGAAGGACAAGTTACTGGTGAAAAGGATTTCTATTTTTGTTTCCACAGAAAATGAAAAGCTGTGGATTCCTTCCAGACTAATGTGGTTTGATCAAGCCAGACCGCCTGAAACAGAGTAACACGTGATCCTACATTCAAAACAGCTGGACAAAGCAGCCTTACAGACTACAGCCAGGATTTAAGAATCTTCTTCGAATTCCCCATGACAGCGCCCCTTACCAGCAGGAAGTAGTTTGGAAAGAACGATGCCCAAATTCCCAAATATTGTCTATAAATGTTTGTTTTCATTTAAATGGACTTTGTTATATAAAATAAATAAAAAAATAAAAATAAAAAAATGTGTGGCTTTTCTTTTACATATAAAATCAATAGTGAAGAAATAAGGCTAAAATTTTTATTGCTCTTATAATCCCTTATTATGCTCAAATGAGGAGCCTTTAAAAGTATTCATTAGAATTGCATGCCTATCATAAATAAGATTTAAGAACCATTTTTGTTTTGGAATATTTATTTTGTAAATAGTTGTGAATATTTTTACAAGGACTTCCACTTTTCAATTTGTCTCTTAAATTTTGGCTGCAATATTAAAGTACTTAATAAAGCATTTGATGATATTGATGCCAAATCCTTTTTATTTGAACATTTAAAACATTGAAGATATTCACCATCCTGGAATGAAATAGTGTGCTGAGAATCTTAATTCTGCAGCAAGAGAATATGATAAAATGTCTAAGAGACATGCCCGTAACAAAACATCTAATGATTTTAAACTATACTTGTCAATATCAAATCCTAAGAATAAGAGAGAATAAATATGTAGATGTGAAACCTTAACATTGAAATGCTTATAAATTTTAATATCAAGACCATAAGTGTATAGAGTTAATGATTATCATAGTTGCAAATTCATTGCTTAGTATGGCCAAGCTTTTGTGTTCAATCCCCAGAAAAGAGTATGTATATATATGGGGAGTGGAAGGGGTTTTTGTATGTTATGTAAACAGATATAGACACATCATTTTGGAAATTTATCTTGGTTTCAGTTTAACACACATCTATGAATATTATTCCCCAAGTGTAAATATTCAATTTGCTGCAGTCCATATAATGACACAAACTTTAGTATATGTTTACCACAACATGAAAGTATGAAGTTTCTAATAGATTTATGAAGGATAGAGTAACACAATATTGAAAAGTATATTCCTCTGGGAAGCAGCCACTTTGATGCATTATCAGCATTATCAGAAACAAATATTAAAGAAAATTATTTTAACTAAATGAATATATTCCAACAGTAATTATTCTGCTTATTCCATTTCAATGAATGCATAATTTAGCATAAAGGTATTGGATTTAGAATATACACAGATGTACATTATTTTTAAGAATGTGCAGCCTCTAGGAATGAATTTAAATAGTTAAATTATTCATCATAAACATAATAAAGTAGGCTATCATTAAATCATTTTAAATGGCATATGATGTCATCAAAGTGATGAAAAGAGAGGGAGAAAGAGAGAAAGAAGGAGAGAAAGAGAAAGAGAGAGAGCATAGAAAGGGGAGCCATTATTGGTTTGAAGAGAAAAACTGAACCTAAAGAAAGGTCTAGGAACCTACAAGACTGACTCCAACTAACAATTTGAGCAACCATAGAAATGCCCTTCCCTGATAGTGAGATCAACAACTAACTTATCCACCATCATGGAGCTCTCATCTAGTACCTGTTGGAAACAGAAACAAACACCCATACCTAAACACTGAGTCGAACTAGAATCCAGATGCAGAGGGAGAGGACAAGACCAGGTTGTAGGAACACATAAAGACAGCTGACCAGAACAAGGAGGAGCTAATGGGTCTCCAAGACTGATAGCTGGGAATCCAGCATGGGACTGACTCAGTCCCCCTGAGTATGGGTCTCAGGTAGAAGGACTGAGCAGTCTAAGGGACCTCAGGCAGCGGAACCAGGATGTATCCCTGGTACACAAAAGGACCTTGCAGACACATCCCCTATGGAGGGATACTGCCTTAACCTAGAGACAGGAAAAAAGTCCTAGTCCCTACTTTAAATGACTTGACAGATTTACATGACCCCCGCCCCCCCGATAGCATAGCCCTACATGTGGAATGTGTGTGGGGGGGGTGGAAGGGAAGTGTGGTCAGGTGCATGTTGGGGGGGGGAGAGAGCATAGGAGGGAGGGAGGAGAGGGAACTGGGATCAACATGTAAATAAAATAATAATAATAATTTTCAAATAAAGATACTTTGACATTGACGTTCTAATGCCTATTTTACAGGTAAGGAAAAAAAAACAGATTTAACACGGTTTAAAAGTTATTTAATGTCACCAAGAAAAAGATTGTAGTTTAAACTAACTGGAATTTATTTCATCCACTCCTCTTCATGAATGTCAGACTTCATCCTGCTGCCCATCTTTCCCAGTTAATTTTTTAAGACTACAATGTGATATAATGAGTAACTTTTATATTTTGATCTTTTTCAAATGTTTTTTATTTACCAAATTTATCTGACAACCAAATATATCTCAAAATCTGTTTTACCTTCATTTTTTCACAAATCCTATTTTCTATATATGGAATGTTCCTTCTTCACCTACCATGGATATGTATTTACTTCCCCAAAACATTAATTTAAATATTGCATTGTTCTATGTTTCTGGTCTCCTATGTGTAATTGTGGGGTTTTATTTTGCCAATAGCTTTAGGGTACCAGCTGTAGTATGTGACCCAGTTGAGGCTTTGGGAAGTAATGTTCAATTCCTAGGGATTGGAATCCTCTCTCAAGCAAAATAAAAGCATGAGATGGATTGAATGTATAGGGTGTATGCATCTCTTTGTCTGTGGATGCCATTGCTTATAAGAAGAAAGACATAGGTTGTACACTATGGCTGGTATCCAAATCAATTATCAGAATGAATTCTCACAACATACACTTGTAGTTAAGGTTGTCCATGACCATATTATCATATACAGAAGCAAGGGCAGTAAATTACTCTGAGATGATGGAGTTAGTATCTGCTCTATATGGAAAGGAACTTTCTGACAGCATAAATTTATCTTAATTGTTCTTGAATTCTGAAGTCTGTTTTACTGCCAGGTACACAAACCCAGAAAAATGATGTATATAGGTATCAATAGAGGAATTCACAATTAATACAAATATACATGGAACTGAAACAAAGCAAATTCATTCATAAAATGAAGACAGGTAGAAAACATAACTAAAATCTAAATGCTGTCCATATCTTTGTTTCTAAGTAGCTACTTTCAAAGATTGGAGTTGAGATCTAGGGAACTTTCTTAAAAGAGATTTTGTTCTATCCTAGGTTTAGAAAATGTCAGAACACAACAAAACAAATTACTTTGATCCTGTCACCCTTTTCTATAGACCATCCATTTGGAGTGTTCCATTTTGCTCCATAAGGTGACATTATCAGTGGCATGTTATCTGCTTTGAGAAGTCACTGCTTGTGCAAAGGTCATGGAAGGGCACTGCATTTTGCTATTTTCTTCATAGTTCCATCTGACAACACATAGTTTTAGTATTTCAAAACCATACAGTAAAAGATAAAGTACTATAGGTAGGAATAATACACAGAACTGTTGCACAAATGTGTGTTTGTGTTTTTGAGTATGTGTATATGCACAAGTATATGTATGCTGAAAGTCACAAACATATAAATAATATTATCTTTTCCTGGTCTTCTTTATGGTATAGTAAAAATTAACCAGTCTCAGCTTTGTAATAAGAAGACAAGAAGTGAGACTCCTTACTGGTTACGGATAAGCCATACCCATCTCATAGAATGAGAACAGGTGACTGAAACCTGAAAAAACAGCCAGGGAGAAAAGACTATACATTTAGTAAAATGAGGGAAGAAAATTTCTTCTCTGAGATTTAAAGCAAAGAATTTATAGGCTCCATATTTTCAATGTATACCTTTAGGGATTCTCTTCTATACAGGCAATATGGGGTTTCACACACACACACACACGTAATACATTAAAACATGCACAGAAACATACAAACACCTATACACATACTCACAGACACACATGTACACACAGAATATTTTGACATGCATATATGTTGTGGTAGTTTGAATGTAATTGGTATCCATAAGCTCATTGGGAGTGCCAGTTTTAGGAGGTGTGTATGGAGGAAGTGTTTCACTTCAGAGGTGGGCTTTGAGGTCACATATATGCTCAGGCCTTGCTCAATGAGAGAGTCTATTTCCTGTTGCCTAAAAATTTAGAACTCTAAATTCCTTCTCAGTCAACATATCTGCCTACATGCTGCCTTGCTTCATGCTATGATTAAACCTCTGAACTATAAGCAAGCTACCTCAATTAAACATGATCATGATGTGTCTTCACAGCTGTAGAACTCTAAGATACATGTATGCACAGAAACAAACACAGACACATGTAAGAATAGTTTTTCCCCACCGCCAGGCCCACAGCCACGCCAGCCCCAAAGAACAAACACAGACTCTGTATTTGATATAACACTGTTGGCCAAGTACTAGTTTCTTATTGGCTAGTTCTGTCTTAATGATTAACCCATTTCTATTAATCTAAGTATGTCCACGTGGTCTCATCTTACCGGAGAGTGGGTCCAGACCACTGTTCTCTGTAGTCTTCACATGCTGACTCCACCCTACTCCTTCCTCAAAGCCTCCTTGTCCCTAGTCCAGCTATCCTGCTTTCCTATTGGCCAACAGTGCTTTATTCATTAACCAGCATGAGAAACATATTTACAGAATGACATCTCCCATCAGACAAATGCACACACAGAGATACATGAACACACACACACAAACCAAACAAATGGTAAGAGACAAATTAGCTCGAGTACTGAAGTGAGAATTTAATAATAATGTCTTTGCCTTTCTCACCTCCTTTATAGTAAAAATTGTACATGTGGGAAATTCAGTACCAAATAACCATAGTTTCAGGATTTAGGAAGAAAACTGATAATGAGTACAATTGTCTGTAATTCAATGTACCAGTAACATCTGTCTAGGACAAATAGAGTAATATTCCTAGTTCTTGGTGGAGCAATGTGTTCCATGAAATCTGAAATGAGTTGCAAAATTTTGATTATCAAAATCACAGAGGGGTTCTGAATGTCATTTTGAAGGGATTATTATGATAAAATTATTCACATGACAAAAATCCCTAACCTTATCAAGCAATAGGAGACTTAACATTTCCTAGTTTTTAATATATTTTAAGTGATTTGTAGCCAAAAATTTCTGTCCCACCAGCTCTCACTACCCTTGAGCCCCAAATAAGAATGAAGAGGCAGAGTCATGTTGAGTTTTAAACTGTTGGCCAATGCCGAGGGATTCTTACTGGCTAGTTCTTTCTTAACTATTAATCTAAGTATTTCTATGTGCTGTTGGCTTACCAGTTAATACCTGCCAGGTATTCTGCCTTTATATGACATCTCTCTGGCTCACTCTCCCTGGTCTTCTCCTGGTCTGGTAGACACCTCTGTGTCTTACCTAGGTACTAGACAATGTTTTATTTATCAACCAATACGAGGAACATATATACAGAAATACATCCCCATCATGCTTTCATATCCTTGGACCTATTGAGGTTGTTTTGTATTTCACTTAGCCAGCTAATCTGATTAGGGTATAGGGTAGTGTTTATTCGGAATTTTAGATAGGAGATACATTAAAGTACAAGATGTAGAATTATTCCTCAGAGTCTGTCAGAGCATACATGATTGGTCAATTATATTACCTGATTCCCAATGAACTATAGATATCCATGACTTGCCCTAATACAGAAATATTACTCAGCAGTTACAGTCCACTAATACATATTTTAACTAAGTTTTTCTTTTAAACGATAAGTTCATGTTTGTTATAAGCATTTAGAATACTGAGGGACACTTTAAATTACCATCATCTGGCATCCACTACTGAGAGATGAACAGTAAGTGAATGATTCCTTATGGATACATATACTGAAAATGATACAAGATTTTATACAAATAGAAAAATTACTGAACATACTGTTCTTAAAGAACCTGTCTTATTTTTCACTCAACAATATGTTATGGGCATCTTTCCATGTTAATAAATATAGATTTAAATTATCATTTTAAATTGCAGCCTCGTTAAAGACTACAATGCTTTACAGAGACAAGAAACAAATGGCTCTTCCCGCCGCCATCTTGGTTCCGCGTCCACTGCACAAAATGCCTGGTGAAGCCACAGAAACAGTCCCTGCTACAGAGCAGGAGTTGCCACAGCCTCAGGCTGAGACAGAATCAGGAACAGAATCTGACAGTGATGAATCAGTACCAGAGCTGGAGGAACAAGACTCCACACAGTCAACCACACAACAAGCCCAGCTGGTGGCAGCAGCTGAAATTGATGAAGAACCGGTCAGTAAAGCAAAACAGAGTCGGAGTGAAAAGAAGACAAGGAAGGCTACATCCAAACTGGGTCTTCGACAGGTTACAGGGGTTACTAGAGTCACTATCCGGAAATCAAAAAAATCCTCTTTGTCATCACAAAACCAGATGTCTACAAGAGCCCAGCTTCAGACACCTACATAGTTTTTGGAGAAGCCAAAATTGAAGATTTGTCTCAGCAAGCACAGTTAGCAGCTGCTGAGAAATTCAAAGTTCAAGGTGAGGCCGTTTCAAACATTCAGGAAAACACTCAGACTCCGACTGTACAAGAGGAAAGCGAGGAGGAAGAGGTTGATGAAATGGGTGTGGAAGTTAAGGACATAGAATTGATCATGTCACAAGCAAATGTGTCCAGAGCAAAGGCAGTCCGAGCCATGAAAAACAACAGTAACAATATTGTAAATGCTATTATGGAATTAACGATATAACTATTTGACAGCAAGGTCGCTCCTACCCCAACCCCCTTTTTGGTGTTTCAGAAGTGAACTACAGCTTGGTTTGAAATTTGTACTGTTTGTATCACAAATAAAATTATAGCTTCTTGTTGAATGAACTAAAAAAAACAAACAAACAAAAAAAAGAAACAATAAATGTTCTCCCATCTCCACTCCAGCCCATTGCAGAAATAATTTTGGCAATAACCTTAGCATTTAGTCAAACAGGTATTTCATAATATTTTAACCACAATGATAGTTATAATTATGAATTATTTTAGCAAACTTTTCAGGATTTCAATCTTTTACATATTACAATATATGGCTATATTAGCAAACTCATTGATCACCTTAGTATTTTTTAAATCAAACTTTTCAGTAGCTAAATCCCTACATAATATTCTTCTTAAAACCTACAACCTACATTAATGAATATATGAACTGAATGTAATCCTTTATTGGAAATACAATATCATAGAAGGCAGTGATGATTTTATCCCAATTGATGACAGCATGGTCTTTCTCTTAATAAACTAGTACAGAGTCCTTAAATGAATAAATAAATGTGTTGATTTTATATAGGAAGGAGGTAGGATTATGGAAATCTTTGTTTCATCTTTTGTGACATCTTTTGTTCAATTTTTAGAGAAGTCTAGGTAGAAAAAGTATCCAAAAGAAAATTGCTGATAATTTTTTAAAGTCAGTACATTGAGGTCAAGAGAAACATCCATGGAAGATGATGACCAAAAGATATTTCATAATACTTTTCATCATTTTTATGATGCCATGCCATTAATCATAGGCTCCCATGCTTCTAGAGTTTTAACAAATTCATACTGTGTAGAAAGGGGCCTATGAACTACCCATATTGAGTATTACTGTAAGTAATAGCACTGCAATGGTGAAAACTGTCATGGAACACTTGACCAGGTGTTTATGCGAAGAAAGAATAAAGTTGAAGTGCTGTGTGTCAAAGCCAAGACAATCAAAATATTTCTGGGGGTTAATATGAAAGCTGATTTTTAGGTTTTATTTTATCTTGGAGACAGCTGAGGGTCTGAGTGAAGTAATTAAAATAATAAATGGAAATTCAACATTCATCAGAGAAAATTGCAGTGAGTCAATTTTTGTTCTTTCTTTTATGTTTGTAAAGTGTTCTCTCTCATTATCGCAGATATTGAGGTTGTGAATTCATTGTGTGCTCTATATAGAGAAAAATCTTCTACTCAAATTGGATTTGTACACAACCCTATTTTTTTGTTGTTGATTGTCTACTTAAATTAACTTCCCCTAATGAGACACAGATTCAATGAATATACCTATAATTTACTGGCTGTGAAATTAGTTAGTCTGGATAATTCATCCCATGGGTGACAAGGGTGAGATCACAGTGAGCCAGCAGGTGAGAATGAAGAATGTAAAAATGGCTTCTTTGCTAATATATCCACAGAATTTATGTGGAGAATGCATACAACAAAGCTAACCTGTAGGTGACCCCAGTTTGTCTCCAATCCACCTTCACGCCCCAGTCAGCTCATTGGAGCTTGGCTAGGTTAAACCTGCTACTAAAAGTGTAAAGCCACCAGATGTCAATGTTGATGCACATTAACTTTGACAAAAGCACATTATTTGCAAAAGACCCAAAACTAAAATAAAATTACCTAGTGTAGGCAATGAGGTTGATTAGCAGTGGGGTTATAGAATATTCCTATAATTAAGTATTTCCTTGTTGTGTCTGATAAATAAGTAACTTCTTATAGACATCATCCTTATCTTCAAAATTCTTTATAAGACTTTTAGGATTAGACTATCATTCAATTAACAATATTAACAAGCATCCAAACAAATTCCCACACATTTGGGTCTATTGTTTTTACTAAACAACAGTAATACTAAATGTGTATAAGTAAATTATATTGTATTTCAATAAAAAACAATTACATTTTTAAACTAACACTAAAAAGCATTATCTTTGTATTCATATATGTGTAGTTTTGTATGTGCAAGGTAAATATAGAAGGTCTCACATGTGTATGTTTGTACTTATATAGAGAGGTTGGAAGTCAGTTGCATTATATTGCTCAGTTGCTCACTACCCTAAATTTTGAGATAGAAGGTTATAGCATTCATGCCCTCGTGGAAGGGTAACAAGCACTCATGAACCCTCTCTTTTCCTCTTGAAAATATCTTGTTAACTGAAGTGGCTAATTTTTCTAAATTTAATGTAATATCAGTATATTTAACTTAAATGTGACATTGTTAAATCTACAACCCAAACTTTCCTACATTCTTTTTAATCCATATTCTGCTGATAAAATAATGCACAAAGGAAAGTCCCTGCTATTAGTAATTTTGCTTTGAATAATTTCTGCAGTGTTTCCTTTCTTTCTGCCTACCTGTTCCTTTTCTTTCTGTTTCTTCTTTAAGCCCGTAACTTCCTATGAAGAACAATGTATTTCTCTATTAATTGCATGTTATCATGTATTGCCAGGTGATGGTAGCACATACCCTTAATCCCAGTACTCAGAGGCAGAGGCAGAGGCAGAGGCAGGCAGAACTCAGTGAGTTTGATGCCAGCCAGATCTACAGAGCTAGTGACAGGACAGACTCCAAATCTACACAGAGAAACTGTTTCAAAACTATAATGAATAGTAGTTTGGAAAATATTATGTTTTTCTTTAAATTTTATAGATTTCTCTATTGTCAGACAAGTGGCAAATATTAAAGCATAGTCTCGCAAGTGTAAATTAAAGGATAAATTTAGCATTTGGGAAAATGTTTACTTATTTTTTTGGAGATGTTATTGTTATCAATTTGATAATTTTGTTAATAATTTAGACAATGGAACTACATTTAAAATGACTAAATGAAAGGGATACAAAAGAACTGTTTATTTTGTGAGCTTCATTCCCAGGGCAATATAAGGATGATTTTTCATTTTGTCTCTACAAAGGTACCCTGGCACAGGAGATTTTTTTAACTTATTTATTTTTTTTCCTTCTTGTCATTTTTTTCCCCGAACTACACTAACAGTTCCCATTTCCACTCTAAATTCAGGGCATGATGCTGCCTTGTGCCTTTGGAAGGAGAATGTTAAAGAATGCAATGGAGCAGTGAGGCAGAGAGAGACTCTTGAGCCAGTTGGAATTGTCTGATCACAGGGGACCCACAAGAAGATGTTGGGTCAAGGAAGAAGTGAGTATTTTTAAAAGGAGGTAGTTATTAAAAATTCTATCAGTAAGATATCCAAGAAGGAGTTTCCCTCTGGGGGAAATGGAGAACTCACTTATGGAAGTCAATTCAACTTCATTTCTGATCCCGGTGGAGGCAGACAGAAGGAAAGAGCTGGATAAGATTTATAATGAAAAAATCTGGTAAGCAATGTCTGAAATCATGAACAGGTTCTTATATTTCCTTTTGTACTGAATGACCTTGGAACAGTTACACATTTATGAATATTTTTCCCCATGCACAAGGAGTGATCAGACCATTTCAAATGCCAAATGTCAATTTTAACATTTTCTGATTCTAGACTCCCTCCACTGAAATACCTGCTAAGGGAACTCAGCAGTGGTAGAATTGGAGCATGATGTTTTGCAGCAAATTTTTGGAAAGAATTCCAGGTGTATTTGGGACAAGCCATGCATCCAATTACCTGAGTGCAGATATGCGTTGTGTTGCTTTTAGTCACTGACTGACATTAATCATGTCAGTTCCTTTTTCTACAAGAGTGACTGCTTTAATGGGAAATTCCAGCCACTGTCAACATGCCAGAGGGTGAGAAGAAAGAAGGGTAGATGAATAGGAGGGTGTTATTAAAAAGGAAATGATGGATGAGGAAGTCAAACTCCTGTTTGCAGAGAGGGGGTTGGTGTTGGAATGGAAGTTGGAGCATGGCTTGATGTAGCTTGACCCATTGTTGCTGGGGAATCTTTAAATATATTCAGCAGCAAATTTAGCTATCACTATTCTATGCCACTTCATCTGGGCTACTAACTGCAATATCAACTATATTGACTACCTGCATATTGTCAGGTAAATGATGCTGGCCATCCTTCTTTTTGTCTTTAACATTTTCAAAAAGTGTTATTCAATTTTATAATATAAATACTGAAAAAGATAGTATTTTTGAATGATATTTGGGATGATTTCAGAGGAAATTTTTGAAAAATAATGTTGAGCAATAGCATGTAGTTAGACTTTATAAAGCGAGCTTAGATTGGTGTTTTATAATCTATATAATTTTTCTTTTCAATTTTCACATGCTTCATCTAATGTAAGCCTCTAAAAATCCTGAAATATTGGGTAGGAAGTATTATCATATTGCAGATGTGAAAGCTGTCATTTGATGATTATTTTAATCAGATAAATACTGTCATTTGGAAAAAAAGAGGATAGTTCCTCTATCATAGGTAATCCAGTAAATGCCTATATGGTAAAGACCATTGATGAGATTCTGCATTTTGTTTTTGACTCTCAGCCATCTAAACAGTATAGTTGGTGTGGTTCCTTTAAGAAAAATCAGACTTTTGACTAATAATGTGACCTAATGTTTTCTGAAATAGCAGATCAAAAAGTAGGCTTTGTCTAGAAACTATGTCTTCATCAGAGAATTTCTCTAACAGCATAATTAATCTATTGCATTTGTGGTGGTGTAATTAAGTTCTAAGGCTATTCTAGATGCAGATATCCCAAATCATATAGTGAGCATCTTTTATAGATACTAAGAAGATTGGTTAAAATTGTTTAGGAATTGAGAATTGTTTAGTGTCATATTCCTATGGACTATCATGTGTGCAAACATAATGGTGGCTTAGAACATGGACATAGAAACATGCACCAACCTAAAATTACATCCAAAATTTTTATATTTTCAAAATTAAATATTAATATCAGTTATTGTGTGTATGTAATTAAAAAGAAAGTCAATCCCTCTACTACTTAGATTCATTGTGTGAACTGATCATGCACTAATGACCTCTCATAGTCTGGTAATTTTGAAAAAAAAGGAAAGATGATATTTATGGAAATTTGAACTTGGACCTTGCAGTTTTCCACATAGATAGTTATTATCAGCATACACCCTCACCTAAGGTTCAGAGGACATTGTAGAAGAGGAAAGACTGTATGACCAAAAGGAATATGGAGGTAAATTTGAGACAGTCTCTCCTAAGTGATGTGGATGGTAACCCTTAAAGTCTTAAGAGCATGACAGCCTAAATGTGAACTGAACAAGGGTGACACTAATACACTAGCCAAAAATAGATGTGGCAAAGCACACAAGGCCCCACAATTAAAAAAAAAACTACTGGACAATAATAATAAAAAAGTATTTGGAGAATGAGTCTTCTTCGGAGAAGAGCACACCAATTAGACTTCCAATGCCAATGGTCAGTACTGAAAACATACATACACGAAATTATATAGACCAATAATATTATATTTTGGAATATGCATATATATATGTATATGCATTTAACAACAATTACCGAAAAGGCAACACATTTGAAAGATTTGAAGATTTACAGGGAGGAAAGAGAAGGGAGCTATGGTGTAGGTATAAGAAAATGAAAAATGAAATGAGAAAATGTCAACCAAAATTAGTTTTTAAAATGCTTGCTATCCTTTGATTATAAGCAACATATTCACTGGCATTTCTTTTTCCATGTGTATTAATACCATGAAAGTTTTATTTATGGGTCTTGGCATACAAGTCAAGAGTACAAACACATTGGCTGCATCATAAAATATATGGTGCACTTAATGTGGGAAGTGTGCTATTTTACATATGGACCAGGAAATAAATAAATTTGATATGGCCTTTCTATAAGCTGAAAATCATTTAGATTTCTCTTAACATCAATTATCATCTTAAAATAATTTTTGTTAAGTATTCATGAAGCCATTGGAAAATACTAACATAAGAATAATTGTAGAGACTCAGTGGTATTGATTCATGTCCAATGTAACTTTTAATAATGATAGAAAAACATTGTGTCCTGTCCCACAGAAGATATAATCTATATGGCATGAATTTTCAAGTTTTATTTATTATTCATTATGTTAAATATAAGTGAATTTGCAATAAAGCAGCAAGAAAATGACGTTGTTCCCAACATCAGATGTCTCTATGTGTTTTCTCATTAAATTAAATGTACTTTAGATTTCATAAAGTCATGAAAATATGCAGCTTAATTTGACAACCTGTTACCTGTGGATTACAATCTTGAATCCCATTGTGTATATGTATGTAAGCAGTGGCAGATAATTTAATGTCTGTTATAGGTGTGACAAATTTTCTTCCTAAACTGCCAATACAAATGCATAGTAGTGACTCTACCAGTGCTGACTTCTGTGTTCATTTAAAACATTAGTAATTGTTACCTTATTCTTCCCAAATGATTGAATGTAGCTTTAACATTCTCTTCTCTATTCTACTTCAGAAATGAATTGTCAACTTATATATTTCACATATGAGAAAAAACTTTAATCAGTAGCTTTTCTGTTCACTTCCAACTCCAAACCATTTGGCAGGGTCTATATTTTCTTCTGCAGTAAGACAAAATTGTACCATGTAAGAAATACACAATTACCCTTCTTGGAATCAGTCTAAAATGCTTAACATCATGTTAGAATATAATGGTTAGATTTGTGAATTAGTACAAATACTTTAAAATCATTTGACCTCACATATTAAAGAGAGTTATAAAAATAAGATCAAATAATTCTAGTACTGTTTCCAACTTTTTTATTAATAGCTGTAGAAAATCTTAAATTTTCACATATATTTGAACCTTAGTATCACCACTTCTTAAATATAAAGAAATAAGTCAAATATCCTGACTATCTTAAGAGATGAAAGATATATATATATATATATACATATATATATATATGTGTGTATGTGTACATATATGTATGTATATATGTCACATATAAAGTATAATTAATAATAAACATAATTATATTTTATTATATAATTAATAGTATATATACACATATATTAACTAAAGAATTTACTATCCATATGTGGGTATGATATATTTAATATCTTTGATGAAATTTTTTAAGGTAACACAATGACTTTCTGTTTCTTCTTTTTTCATATAATCCTGTCTTTTATTTGCCATCTCCCATAAGAATAATGGACATTTGTATACAACCATATATGCATGTCCATATTCAGGCCAACAATATTTTCTTTGGGGATTTTGTGTTAAGAAACTGGACACAGCTATTGGATTATGAAATATTATATTTGGGAAAAATTGTTTCCTGAAGTGAAAATTAACATGGTTTAAAGATTGGAAGACTTCCCTAGAATTATGCATTTTTATTTATTTTTTTTTTTAGAAGGAAAGGAACAATGTCTGGGATTTGTAGAGAAAGCAAGTCAATATGACTCTATCTCACTAAAACAACACCATAAACACTGAGGGAGATTTAAAAATGCTATGACATCCAGAACTGTGTTGAGCTGAAAAAGAGGATAAGGTTCATACATGTTAATAAATGAATGAAGCATTAGATAGAAGTTATTTAGAAAGAAGCAAAACCTTAAGGGACAAAACATGACAACTTGCTTCAGTTATGTTTGAAAAGGAAGCTGGTAACTGAGGATTATTTTGGTCATCTTTTCCTGTAACACAGAAGATAACACTGATAGCGCTTTGTATCACTAGAAAAAAAAAATCACTACCAAATTTCCAATTTCACAAATGAAAGTGAAGACCAAGTAATACATTGACATGGCTATCAAAAATCTGAGAATTTGGCTAGGTGTGGTTGCATACATTTTTAATCTCAGCAGTTGAGAGGCAGCTAGATATCTGAATTCTATGCCAGACATACACTTGGTCTTCAGAGTGAGTTCCAGGACATCCATGGCTACATAGAGAAACTTGGTCATGAAAACACAAATACATAAAATCAAAAAGCAAAAAAAACAAACTAACAACAACAAATCTAATACCAAAATAGGTAACTAATAACAACAAAACTAATACCAAAATAACAACAACAAATTCCTGAGAACTTTTGAATGAAAAAAGACTAGATTTCAAGTCTTCATTCTCATAAGTAAAGTGTAACTTTATTAACATCATTCTGTATGGTAATCAAGGTCAAAATTAATTCTGGTCATGTGTGCTGAGTCTTCAGCATTGATTGTATACTTGCATAGTTAGTTAACCATTACTTTACATAATTTGGTAGATCTAGAGTATGACACTGAGGTTGAAATACCCACACTTGTCAGCTCATCTCCTCCAACTGAGTCCTTATTTAATTTTCTTTTCTATTAATTCCGAAAGAGATGAGTGCTTCACAGCTACCAATGTTTCAAACTCTGTCCTATACATAACCTTAGGTCAATGAATAAACAGTAAACACTCTATTGTGACAAATATTTTCAGCCTTTTAAACAAAAAGCAATAATCATCTTCAGAAGTTGCCTCATCTATGATGGCTATCACGGAACAATAACATATGTTTTTCTATTGTGGACAGTATACTGAGATAGATAACACTTTCCCATGGAAAGCTATCTTTTAGTTTGAAGAATACCTATAGGATTATCAACTGCTATCAACTAGTGGAAAAACAGCACCATTCTTCAGTTATGATACAATTATATTTAAACAATACACATCAATTAATCCAGCCCTGCAGAAAGTTCTGGAAAGAAAACTCCAACTATCAGAAATTAACTATATCCACAACAACATGGGCAATAGGCATTCACACTTCACCAACAGCCTAAAGAAAAACAGAGGGAAATCCATACACTATACCACCAACAACAAATTCAAAACAAACAAGAATTAATAAGCAATGTTCATTAACAACCCTCAATATTAATGGTCTTAACTCACTTATAAAAAGACACGGGCTAAAAGAATGGATATGAAGACAGAATCCAACCTTCTGCTGCATACAATAGACATACCCATATGAGAGTTGTCACCTCAGAGTTAAAAGTTGGAAAATGATTTTCCAATCAAATGAACCCAAGATGCAAGCACGTATAGCAATACATATATATAACAAATTAGACTTTAAACTAAATTCAATCAAAAGGCATGAAGAAGGTAATTTCTTATTCATCTTAAAGAAATTAATCAAGGTGAAGTCTCAATTCTGAACATCTATGACACAAATACAAAGGCACCCACATTAGTAAAAGAAACATTGCTAAAACTCAAATCTCACTTAAAATGTCATACACTTATAATGGGAGATTTCAACACCCCACGCTCAACACT
The DNA here is from genome assembly GCF_943737965.1 of Phodopus roborovskii. Taxonomy (NCBI): domain Eukaryota; kingdom Metazoa; phylum Chordata; class Mammalia; order Rodentia; family Cricetidae; genus Phodopus; species Phodopus roborovskii. The sequence continues at coordinate 4,438,489 of NW_026126447.1, forward strand.
AGACAGGTCCACCAGACAGAATCTTAACAAAGAAACAAAGGAATTAACAGAGATTATGACACAATTAGGTTTAACTGACATTTATAGAACGCTGAGAAGAAAGTAAATATACAACATGAATCATTCTCAAAAATTGTCAAATACTCAACAATATAGTAAACTTCAATGGCTACAAAAAAAATGGAATAAACCCCTGTATTTTATCAGAACACCAAGATTTAAAGTTACAATTCAGTAGCTATACCAATTGCAGAAAACCTACAAATGGATATTGAACAATGCACAATTGCACCATTCCTGAGTCAAGGAAGAAATATAGAAACAAATAAAAACTTCCTAGAATTCAATGAAAATGAAGACACAGCATACCCAAACTTATGGGACACTTTGAATATAGTTCTAAGAGGAAAGTTCATAGCCCTAAGTGTCCACAAGAAGAAATTGAAGAATAGTCACACTAGAGAATTAACAGCACAATTAAAAGTTTTAGAACAAAAAGAAGCAAAATCACCCCCTCACTCCATTGGAATATATGCCAGGAAATAATCAATTTTAGGGCTGAATTCAATAAGGTAGAAAATAGGAAATCAATAAAAGAATCAATGTAACAAAAAGTTGGTTCTTTGAGAAAATCAATAAGATACATAAACCTTAATCCAAACTAACTAAAACACTGAGAGAGAGCATGCAAATTAACAAATCAGAAATGAAAAGAGAAACATAACAATAGTCACAGGAAATACAGAGAATCTTCAGGACATACGTTGAAAGCCTTTACTCCACAAAATTTGAAAATTTAACTGAAATGGATATATTTCTGGATATATATCACTTAAGAAAATTAAATCAAGACCAAATAAGCAATTTATATAGACCTATAACCACTAACGAAATTGAAGCAGTTATCAAAAGTCTCCCAACAAAAAGAGTCCAGAGCCAGATGGTTTCAGTGCAGAATTCCTACAGAAATTCAAAGAACAGCTAAGACCAATACTCCTCAAAGTATTCCATACCATAGAAGCAGAATGGTCATTGCCATACTCTCTTTACAATTATCCTAGTACCCAAACCACAAAAACGATAACTAAGAAAGAGAGCAACAGACCGATATCCCTCAGGAGCACTGATGCAAATATACTCAATAACATACTGGCAAATGGAATCCAAGAACACATCAGAGAAATCATCCATCATGACTAAGTAGACTTCATCCCTGGGTTGCAGGGATGGTTCAACATATGAAAATCTATCAATGTAATCCACCATATAAACTAACTGAAGCAGAAAACCACATAATGATCTCACAAGATGCTGAACAAGCCTTTGAAAAAAATCCAACAAATCTTCATGATAAAAGCCTTGGAGAAATCAGGGATAATAGTAATATACCTAAACATAATAAAAAGCAATATACAGAAAACCAACAGCCAATATCAAAGAATCTGAAGAGAAAGAAACTGATGCAATTGCTCTAAATTCAGGAACAAGGCAAGGCTGCCCACTCTCTCCATATCTCTTCTATATTGAACTTGAAGTACTAGGTAGAACAAAAAGACAAGGAGATCAAGGGGATACAAACTGGAAAAGAAGAAGTCCAACTGTCACTATTTGCAGATGATATGATAATTTACATAAATTACTAAATTACCTGTAAAACTCAGGGAACTCCTGTAACTGAAAAACACTTTCACCAAAATGGCAGGATACAACTCAAAAAAAAAAAAAAAAAAAAAAAAATCAGTAGCCCTGATACATAGAGATTATAAAAGGGCTGAGAAAGAAATCAGATAAACATCACCCTTTACAATAGCCACAAACAACATAAAATATCTTGGGGTAACACTAACCAAGCAAGTGAAAGACCTTTGTGTCTTTCTTTTTTCTTTTTTTCTTTTCTTTTCTTTTTTTTTTTTTTTTTTTTTTTTTTTTTGTTGCTATTCTTTTTTTAATATAACCAAGTCCATTTAAATGAAAACAAATATTTATAGACAATATTTGGGAATTTGGCATTGTTCTTTCCACACTACTTCCTGCTGGTAAGGGGCACTGTCATGGGGGATTCTAAGAAGATGCAGAAATCCTGGCTGTAGTCTGTCAGGCTGCTTTGTCCAGCTGTTTTGAATGGAGGGTCACCTGGTACTCTGTTTCAGGTGGTCTGGCTTGATCAAACCACATTAGTCTGGAAGGAATCCACATCTTTTCATTTTCTGTGGAAACAAAAATAGAAATCCTTTTCCCCATTAACTTGTCCTTCAACTTAAATTTTGGAGTCAAAGCATTTTTTTAAATTTAATTTATTATTTTACATATCAATCCCAGTTCCCTCTCCCTCCCTCCCTCCCCCCAGCCTTCCCTCCCGTCTTCCCTCCCTTTTACCCTCTCTGCCCTCTCACATGCACTCTAAACACCCTCCTCTCCCATCCCCCCACCCCAATTCCATATGTAAGTTGGGGTCATGTAGGTCTGACAGGTCATGTGAAGTAGGGACCAGGGTTTCTCTCCTGTCTCTAGATTAAGGCAGTTATCCCTCCATGGGGGATGTGTTCCCAAAGTCCTTTTGTGCTCCAGGGATGCATCCTGGCTCCACTGTCAGATCTTTGTGTCTTTAACGAAAGAAATTAAAGAAGATACCAGAAAATGGAAAGATTTCCCAAGCTCTTGGATAGGTAGTATCAACACAGTAAAAATGGCAATCTTGCCAAAAGCAATCTACAGATTCAATGCAATCCCCATCCAAATCCCAGGATAATTCTTCACTGACCTTGAAAGGATAATACTCAACTTTATATGGGAAAACAAATGATCCAGGATAGGCAAAAAATCCTGTACAATAAAAGAATTTCCAGGGGCCATCACCATCCCTGACTTCAAACTCTATTATAGAGCTTTAGTCCTGAAAAAAGCTTGGTATTGGTACAAAAACAGGCAGGATGGACCAATGGAATGGAATTGAAAATCCTAATAACCCACACACCTATTAACACCAGCTTTTTGACAAAAAAAAAAAAAAGTATGTCAGCAAAGGATGCTGACATTCTAGATACTGGTATGAAGTACACTACAGAAAAATCAATATCTATCATCATGCACAAAACTTAAATCCAAAGGGATCAAGGGCCTCAACCGAAACCCAGCCACACTGAACCTCTTAGAAGGAATCAGTACAGGAGACTGCTTTTGACCATAACAACAGTAACACAGACACTGATATAAACAATTATTAAATGGGACCTCCTGAAACTGAGAAGTTTCTATAAGGCAAAGGATGCAGTCAGTAAGACAATACGACAGTGCACAAAATGGGAAAAGATATTTACCAACCCCACATCTGACAGAGGGCTAATTTCCAAAATATTCAAAGGACTCATGAAACTAGTAACCAAAACACCAAATAATCTAATTAAAAGTGGGGTACAGAACTAAATAGAGAATTCTATAGAATTCTCTATAGAAGGACTCCAAAATGGCTTAAAGACACTTACGAAAGAGCTTAACATTCTTAGCCATCAGAGATATGCAAATAAAAACATCTCTGAGATACCATCTTATTCCTGTCACAATGGCTAAAATAAAAACCCCTCTGAAATTGAACCAGGATGTATCCCTGATGCACGACAGGACTTTGGGAGCACATTCCCCATGAAGGGATACTCCCTTAGCCTACAGACAGAAGGAAGGGCCTAGATCCTATTCCAAAGGACTTGACAGATTTTGACCATCCCTCATGGAAGTCATCACCCTCCCTAAAAGAGTGAGTGAGAGAGAGAGAGAGAGAGAGAGAGAGAGAGAGAGAGAGAGAGAGAGAGAGAGAGATTGGGATGGGAGTGGGAGTCAGGGGGTATGGGATGGATGTATGGAGGGAGGTAGGGTGAGGGAATTGTGATCGATCTATAAAATAAGTAGTATTACACTACTCCACTGCTAGCAGAAGTGCAAACTCATACAGCCACTTTGGAAATCAGTATGGTGGTTCCTCAGGGAAATGGGAATCAGTCTACCTCAAGATCCAATAATTCTACTCTTAGGCATATACCCAAAAGACACACATTTATACAACAGGAACATTTATTCAACGATGTCCATAGAGGCATTATTTGTAATAGCCAAAACATGGAAACAACCTAGATTCCCCTCAACTGAGGAAAGGACGGAAAAAAATGTAATACATTTACACAATGGAATACTGTTCAGTGGAAAAACACAATGGAATCCTGAAATTCACTGGCAAATGGATGGATCTACAAGAAATCATTCTGAGTGAGGTAACCCAGTCACAAAAAGACAAACACAGTATGCACTTACTCATATATGGATTTTAGATATAGAGCAAAGGATTACTAGCCTACATTTCACCCCACCAGTATAGCAAAGAAACAAAGAGGTCCCTAAGTGAGACCAACATGGTCCTCTGGAGAATGTGAAAGGTAGAGGATCTCCCAAGAAAGAGAAGGGGAAAAGAGGAGGGGACAGTTGGGCCTGAGAGAACAGGAAGATAGAGACTGGGAAAGAATAGAGGAGAACAAGGCAAGAGAGGGAACCATTATAGATTAAGGAGAAATCTGGATCTTGCAAAATGCACAGAGATCTACAAAGATCAATGTTCCTAACAATCTAAACTATAGTGGACAGGTTGCCTTAAATTCTCTTCCCCAATAATGAGATTGAAAACATCCTTATATGACATCCTAGAGCCTTCATCTAGTAGCTGATGGAAGCAGAAACAGACATCCACAGCGAAACACTGGCAGAACTCCTGGAATCCAGTTACAGAAAGGGAGGAGTGATAAGCAAAGGAGTCAATCCCAGGCTAGAGTAACCTACAGAATCAGCTAATCTGAACAAGGCAGAGCTCATGAACCCCATTCTGATATCAGGGAAAACCAGCACAGGACCTACCAAGCCCCACTGAATGTGGTGGGCGAAACACATGGGCACTCAACTCTAGACAGAAAAAGACAAGCCACTGAGGGATGCCAAGAATAGGAAGGATAGTCTTCTTCAAGGAAGAGTGTACTTACAGATTGCACTCTATGGACTGAGAAGATAATATTTATATAGCTCTTGATAAACTCTAAAACACAACAATACATTCAGTTGAAGAAAGAACAGAAAAGAAACTGTTTGTTGAAAGGATTAATAACCTCCTTATGGAGTGGGTGTGGTGGTGGGATAGGAGGGTGGTCTGGAGGCATAGTAGGGAGGGAAGGAGCAGGGAGGGAAGGAGGAGGGAGGGAGAGGGAACTTGAATTGATATGTAAAATAAGAAAAACAAACAAAAACAAATAAATAAACAAATAAAAGAAGCAGAAAAGGGGGGATAGCCTTATCATGCCTCCTTAGTCTCTCACATTTATCTTCTAAATCTTTCATTTCACTATCACTACCTCTTCTACAATGAATAAATGGGATTTTCATCATTATAAAACATGAAACAGTTTGTAACTACCAATCTATTAACCACCATTGTTAGTTTTTCATTCATCTTTGTGTATGCATACATGTGTGCATATGTATATACTTTATGTGTGTGAAAGTGCACCTGTGTATGAAATTGAGCATATATGCATGTGCAAATTTATTTTAAAATGTGAGATAAATTTCAGGTATTAGTCCCCAAGAAAAATCTATTTTTGTGTTTGTTTTTAAATTAGAGTCTCTTATTGATTGTGATTTTGGCCTTGTTAGCCAATTTATCCCCAGAAGTCACCTGTCTCTTATTCTCCAATGCTGGGAATACAACTGTATGCCACTGTTCATGGATTTGTCATGGAGGATTGGGGACTGAATATATTTTGGTCCTCACACATTTGTGGCAAGCACATAACTGACTCTGTCATTAAAAAATATATGTATATTTTCCATTGAACATCAGAAGCCCTTCATCATGTATGATATCCTTATGCCCATCTAAAAAAACAGAGGTTGATTTTGTGATCTGTCTCCTCTGCTAAACATAAAGTGTGTTTGTCTCTAATATGAATTGCTAGGGAGAGAAGGATTCTGATTACAGCTCTTAGGAACATAGTTGAGAATGTTTTTGTTCTCTTGAAAATTTTGTTAGTTCATCATCAGTGATTCTTTTTTTTTCTCATGTCTCTCCTCTACTAAATCTCTCTCTGCTCTTGACAGGTGGTTACTAGAAACATTTCTGCATATTAAAATGAATTAACTTACCTCTATATTATAAAACAATGTGTGAGTGGCAGATATTTCAATATGCCTGGACACATGGTATACTCCTTGTCTCCTTAGGTTACATGTGTCTGTAATGGTCCATCTCATGAAATCCCTAGATACTTTATTACTCTTTTCTAAGGGGGACCATCTAATAGTCATAGTTAAGAATATTAGTGCTACACCACTGAAAAATAGCATTGGCATACTCTCAAAGGGACCTCAAATTGCAAATACATCATTACAGCATCTCATTGAATGCTGAGACAGGCTTCATTGGGGGCAGATATATCTGATGAGTAGCTGAACAATTTAAGTAGGTTATGGCTACCTTTATATAGCATCAAGCTCAACTTCTCAGCTACTGTGATATCTTCCCTCAATCCTAACACTACTAAGAACCTCCAAGTTCATATCTCTTTGATGACATTAATGCTCAAAGATAGCAAGTGGTATGGTTGAACTCTGTTTCAAAGGCAATAGTATATGGAAGTAAGTATTATCAGAAAGGCTAAAAATAGAATTGTGGATTCAACTATGTTCATAGCAGCATTATTTGTAATAGAAAGAACCTGGAAGCAACCTAGATGCCCCTCAAATGAAGAATGAATAAAGAAGATGTAGCACATTTATACAATGGAATACTTCTCAGTGGGGGAAAAAAAACAATGGAATCTTGAAATTTGCAGGCAAATGGATGGAACTTGAAGAAATCATCCTGAATGAGTTAATCCAGTCACTAAAAGAGGAACATGGTATGTATTGACTCATATATGGTTTTATACAAAGGATTACCAGCCTATAATTCATACCGCCAGAGGAACTAGGATACAAGAAAGAAACTAAGAGATTCATACAAGGTCCCTCACAGAAGGGGAGAGGAACAAAACCTTCTGAGTTATATTGGGAGGGGGGTTCAGTGAGTAGAAAGGGAGTTAGGAAAAAGATAATGGAGGAGTAGAGAACATGTGGAACTAGGAAGATTGAGTCAGGAGACAAATAGACAAGAGGAAATTAAGAGAGAGAGAGAGAGAGAGAGAGAGAGAGAGAGAGAGAGAGAGAGAGAGAGAGAGAACCATAATAGAGGGAGCCATTATAGGTTTGAAGAGAAAATAGACTCTAGAGAAACATCCAGAGACCTACAAGGATGACCCCAACTACCAATCTGAGCAACAGTGGAAAGCTACCTTACATGCCTTTCCCTTATGAGATTAATAATTAACTTCTATGCCATCGTGGAGACCTCATCTAGTAGGTGATAGAAAGTGAAGTAGATACCCACAACAAAACACTGAGAAAAACTGGAATCCAGTTGCCGAGAGGAAAGAGTGATAAGAAAAGGCTGCAGAAAACCACAGAGAGAGCTGACCTGAACAAGGGAGAATACATGGACCCCAGAATCATAGATAGCTGGGAAACCAGCATAGGACTGACCCAGACCCCCTGTTCTAAAATATTTGATGATGATGTTTTGACAATTTTAAAAGAATAGAGAGGAATCATCTCTCTTGAACATCAAATTATTTTAAATTTATATTAATTAATTATATTATTAATATGGACCATCAGATCAAGAGAAAACTGACATAATCAAACACTATAATCTTATGAGATCTAGGAAATAAAAACTAATAAATGCCATGAATTAAAGTGAAATGTTTTAATCAATGAATGATAATCATCAAATTTTTCATTTGGGAGAAAAGGTGCCATACTAGATCCTTATCTCCATCATTACATCAAATATATTCTGTGTTAATAATTGACTGTAAAAAACACTTGGGTCTAGTTTTATTGTTATCATGAAAGGAATAAACTATAAACTTATAATGCAAGCCCCAATCAAACTCAGATGCAAACCCCATCAGGGTTTCTACTATCAAGCAACCCCAAAGTCAACTATATTCAACAAAGTATTCCCTCTTTGTCTGTGATTACAATAGCTTTGTTTTGTTTAATGTAGCATAAAAACAAAAGAATACAGAGTATCAATACATAATATGACACTTTGGCATAATGATCATTTTTAATATATGATCATTTGGTTGGACCATAGGAAACAATGGCCTTCTAACAGCCTTCCTAACTGCATAAGAAACTTTGGAAGATTTGCTGTCCATCCATTAATAGTATCTTCCAGTTCTTTACTCCTTATCAACTGTGCTTTCATTATGAATATTCTTAATCTAATTTACCTGAAAATGTATTTCTCTCAGCTAAGCATTCCATGTGATTTCACATTTTAAACTCTTTCTCTGAAAGTTCTTTTCCTGAATGTTTTCTAAATGTATAAACATCGCCACATTTGTTTCTTTTATTCACTTGTCACTCTATTTGTGTTGTTACAGAGGTGACTAAATAACAACAAAAATAACAATAATATTGGCCATTCAGCTCTTTATTAGATCATCAGGTATTTTGGAAGGGCAAAGAATCACAAAGTAAAACAAATGCAGCATAAACAAAAAAAAAAAAAACACATTTTATATTATTAACCAAATGTCCCAAAGCATAAAGAAATGTGCTACATCTTAAAATAATATTTTACATTCCCCCAATTTGTCTAAATTAAAATGAAAGGTTTTAACTAACATAGAAAAAGACATACAATAAGTAAAATAAATACATATAGGCAATTATTATATTTGGAATGTCCAGTCCATTTTCATTTAAAAGGTTCAGGGAAAATCTTACATTGTTTATCTTACATAGTTTTAAACACAACTTACTTTCTTTTATAATTAAAGACAAAAGCAGGGTATGAGAATGGATAGGCAGGGCTGGCAGGCAAAGAGCATGAACAAAAGGAGAAATCTAGAAGACAATTTGGAGCAAGAAAAAAATACGGAGAGGAGGATTTCGTGGGCCATTCAGCAATCCAGCTAGCCAGTTAGACAAGGAGAAAGAGTGAATGTAAGATTTACAGAAGTAAGAGAAATGAAAAAGCCCAGAGATAAAAGGTAGTCAGTATAATTTAAGTTAAGAAAAACTGGCATGGAACAAGTCAGACTAAGGCTTGGCATATGTAAGTGAGAATAAGCCTGCATATGTGATTTATTTGGAACCTGGATGGAAGGCCCCCAAAAGAGCAAAAAGCCCCAAAGAAGAAGAGTTAAAAGTAAAAAACAACCAACAACATTTGGGGTGAGACTAACGTAAAAGAAAGCCCAACAATTGTTTTGGGTATAGTATTTTAATTTACTTAAACAATAAGAAAATAAGACATCCTTTTAACTTGAAAATGTCACAAGCTTACAAGTTTTCACTGTACCCATATATTAATATCAACTGTAGTGACACATGTTAAACTTTAATGTAAAATCCTAGACAAACAATGGAAATGGATTATTGAGTATTTCCTGTTAATACAGGTATGTAAATTCAGTTTGACAACTATACTTCATCTAAAAAAATAATAACAAAAATAATTTTTTATTCTTCTCCTGATTCCAGCCCTCTTCAAGGAAACTCCTTAGGTCATTAACCCTCCATGCAAAGCATGTTTAATTTTTCTCAGCTGGCGACAGTTTGATTCCTAGTGTATCTAACTGTACCTAACCCATTTACACACTCTCATTAGAGTCTCCTTGAAAGTCTTTTGTGTATAATGACAAACCTTCAGTTGTGGAAAGTAACAATCTTTCACACAAATGACACAACCCCTACAATTCACTTCTAGAATAATTTTTGGAATCTCAGTGTGCTATTATTCATGGCTTGACCAACAAGATTTCACCTCCAGATAATCCCCAGTCTCCTATTCCAGGTATTTATTTTTTTTTTCAGCACAATAAATAAATAAATAAATAAGCAGTTTAGTTAATTTAAGCCAAAGAATATTTTGCATGTATGAGATGTGTTAGTTTCTGATATAGTGAAAGCATAGATAATACATTGCCACATTCAGAGATGTGAGTCTAGAAATACTGAAGCTTCTACGTTCTCATACTTCCTTGCATTGAGTGATATAGAGACACTTGCAAATTTGTACTAATTGATATAGCTTATTTAGGGAGAGTACAAGGATTGTAAAGGCAGCCAGCTCTCCCATGTGACCTATCTGTCAGAATAAGAACAAAAAAGGAGAAAAGGGAGGTTGACAGTGATATTTTATGGATCATCAACATAGTAGTTGCCTCCTTTAGGTTTATATAAGGTCTCTTGCTTTTCTGAGCATGCTCCCCTGGCTGAATAAAGCTCAGGCATTCAGAAAGCTGACAGTCTTTTCCTTGCTGCTGACTTTCCTCTGATAGTCTGTGGAACTCATTTCCCCTTTAATTTCTATACTCCTATCTAAAATAAACAGACCCTATAGTGAGATAGTCCTTCTGTGCCACTGACCACGCCCATTGGGGGTGGTGTCATGGGCGGAAGTGACCTGTGGAAGGAGGTGGAAGGAAGGGCCAGGAAAATCTCTCTTGCTGGCAGAACTCGGACAGGAGAGCATCCAATGGAAATTGCTGGTGTTCATCTGTCTTGGCTATAAGTTATTTCTCCCTGAATAAACATCTATTCATCCTATTTGTTTATCCTGATCCTTATTTAACTGCAATATCTGGTGTCAGAAGTGGGGTTAGAATATTTAGGGGACCTGGGTTTCACCCAGGCCACAGACACAGCTCCCCTCCCCCACCATCCCCAAGGGGCAGGGTCCCTTGCCTAACCAGGTGGACTCACCACAACTTTAGGACATTTGCCTCTTCCTTACAGCAAAGGAGATCTTTGCCACAAAAGCAGGCCTGAGAAGGCATTCACCGCTTCTCACTTTTTGCCCATTTCAGCACTGCACTTTGCATTCGCACGGAGCTGCTCAGCACCCGCCCTGCTTGTGCCCTGCGGTAAGTCCTGCCGTCCCAGCAATTCCACAAGTCTCCTTTTAACAAAATTTCGCTTGCTATAGTTTGTTAAGAGCTATTCTACAGGGACCAGAATCAGAAGGATCCTCTGCTGCAGGACAATATTTGGTGGTACACTTCCGGTCAGAACCAAGATCAGACAGGTCCTCTGCTTCTGGACGCTATTTGGCGTAACTACCACAAGCTGAGATCTACAACTAAAAGCATCAAAGTTCCAGGACAGCAGAATTACACCTAAGGTAATTGTAACATCCTTTGCAATTTAAGCTGATATAATATCTGAGATCAATTGTTCAATAACTATGGCAGGTAATTTTTCAATGCAGGACTCTAGGAATTATTTTACTTCATATATAGAAGGGATTTTAGCAGAAGAAATTTATGACTGGACCAATATGTACTTTTATTTTGTAATAGCAATGGGTTTCATCATTAACATGATATTCTTAAATAAATGGTTTGAGATTACAGCAAACAATAAGGAACTTGTACAAACCATAGGAGACTTAGTAACAAGGATTCGAAACATTGAAAATGATAGAATTCAAAGCATAGAAAGTATAGAAAGAAAGGTTCAGAATATTGAAGATGGTGTTGGAGAGCTGACAGGTAGAATACAAACCGTGGAACATGAAAATGACCAAGTAAAAAACAGAATTTGTTTCATGTCAGATACCTCAATAACCAGAACAGAAACAATGCAATGCATTAACACGCTAGCAGAAACAGCTTGTTCCTGGTCGATGAAGCTACTAATAAGTTTAAAAAACTGGAACATCAGATAGAAAGACTAGATGATAGAAGCTCTTCCATGTCTGAGGATAATGGCAAGATAGCAGATAGAACATTGTTTCTGGAAGGCAGTTTACATGCCATTCAGATAATATCTAAGGATGAGAAGATTAAAAACATGGAATCATATGTAGTTGGAGAAATTAAGAAACTGACTGATGCAATGAAGTCTCTAGAAAGTTATTTGATTCAGGAAGTTCCACACTCAAAGAAACAATGGTGAGTAGATTTCAGGCTTTAGAAGACCTTCAGTCTGATACATCAGGAGAAGAACTACAGGTAACAGGACATGAAAAAGACTGAAAATTTTCCACACCACTTAGGGTCAGGGGAGCTTTCCCTGTATCTATTAATGAAAAACCAGCAATGAAAAAACACCTAAAAGGTGTCATTGCATATCAGTGGGAACCAATACGTATGAAAGATTTAAAAGGTATAAAGGAAGCAGTAGTCTCTTATGGCATGATGGCATGCACTCACCTTATGTGAAGCAATTAGTAGAATCATGGGCAAGGAATAACAAGTTAAACCCTAAGGATTGGGATCAATTAATATCAGCTATCCTTGAAAACTCCTCTCAATTAGAATGGAGGACTTTATGGAGAGAAGAAGCAAAAGCTCTTGAACTTCAGGGCTTAAAGAAAGGATATAAAGCTCCCCAAGATAAAATTCTTGGTGAGGGTCTTTATGCTGACCCAGAAACTCAAGCTGACTATGATGAACATAACTTATCTCTATGAAGTACAGCAGCTCTGAATGCTTGGGATAAGGTTGATGAATTAGGAGAGAGGATAGAACCCTATACCAAGATAAGGCAAGGACCTAGAGAACGCTTTAGTGTCTCTCTGGGAAGATTATCTAGGGCAGTACAATTAGAGGTAGCAGACATAGATTCTCATCGAATCATAGAATTTTTAGCTTATGAGAATGCGAATCCTCAATGCAAACAGATGCTTTGGCCTTTAAAAATGCGATCAGCACCCTTGGATGAATGGGTCCTATATACAGGCAACATTGAGTATAATGACAATAAGACTGAAGCATGGGTAGGAGAAGCCATATCTAAAGGTCAGAGATGACATCAAGATAACAGAGTTCCTTACTATGGTGACTTAGAAGGTTGGGTAGGAAAAGCCATCTCCAAAGGCTTGAAAAGATATCAACATGTCAGATGTTATAACTGTGGTAAGACAGGACATCTAAAAAGAAATTGTAGGCAAAACATCCCTTGAAATAACACTCCCAGGAATGAATCAAACAGAAAGCCTCAGCCTCCTGAGTTATGTAGAAGGTGTGGCAAAGGCAGACACTGGACAAATGAGTGTAGATCGACCAGAGACAAGCAAGGAAACCCTTTACCATTGAGAAACTCGTTGGGGGGCCTCTCGAAGGCCCCCACATCACAGGTGGTCTGAACATTCCCAGTCACAGTGGAAGAAAATCTCCCACAGGACAATTGGAAAATTCTGTGCCTATTATAAAAACTCATACTGCTCTGGATGACAAACTAGTGACGGAAGTTGAATCAAACATGACAGAAGGAAATAAAAAAAGTATATTTTGGCAATCCGCTATAAATAGTCATAGGCCTAGATTGATAGTTAAGATGAATAATAGACTGTTTGACAGTCTCCTGGACACAGGGGTGGATGTATCTACCATATCCAATAAATATTGGCATCGAAGATGGCCCCTACATGAGGTAAATGTTCAATTCTTAGGGATTGGAACCCTGTCTCAGGTAAAACAAATCACGAGATGGATTGAATGTATAGGACCAAAACGACAGAGAGGAAGGTTGAGACCATATGTGGCTGATGTAGTGATAAATGTATGGGGTCGTGATCTTTTAAAGCAATGGAATACACAGATTAACATTCCTCTAGTATTAGATAGGAACCATAAACGACCTCATGATTGTGGAAAAAATATTATAAAGTACTATACAAGACAGATACCAAATATCCAGGCTGTACAAAAACAGAATACAAGTGCTGAACAAACAGAGGAACCAAAAGCCATACCTTTAAAATGGCTAGCAGAGGAACCTGTCTGGGTAGGACAATGGCCTATGACCTCTTACAAGTTAGAAGCTTTAGAAAGCCTGGTTCAGGAACAGATAAATGCTGGACATATCGAGGAATCAACCAGCCCTTGGAATTCTCCTGTATTTGTGATCAAAAAGAATTCTGGTAAATGAAGAATGCTTACAGACCTGAGAGCCATCAATAAAGTTATTCAGCCAATGGGCTCTCTACAGCCTGGAATGCCCTTGCCTTCTTTGATACCCAAAGAATGTCCTATTATAGTTATTGATTTAAAGGATTGCTTCTTCACTATACCTTTACAAGAACAAGATAAAGAGAAATTTGCCTTCACGGTACCTAATTACAATAATTCTCAACCGGTGAAGAGATATCAATGGAAGGTTTTGCCACAGGGAATGCTAAATAGCCCCACCCTGTTCCAATATTTTATACAAAAACCGCTAGAAATAATTCATAAACAGTTTCCACAATTCATAATCTATCATTACATGGATGATATATTGTTAGCTGACTCTAAAGGAGAAATATTAGAAAAAATGTTTGAGAAAGTAAAGGAAGTTTTACCTCGCTGGGGATTACAAATTGCACCTGAAAAAATACAAAAAGGAGAGTCTATCAACTACTTAGGATATAAAATAAGTCTACAGAAAATTAGACCACAAAAAGTACAGATCAGGTGAGATCGCTACCAGACACTTAATGATCTTCAAAAATTACTAGGAGAGATTTCTCAACTGCTAACCATTATTGGAGTAGGAGGGCATGATTTGAAAAACCTGAAAATGGCCCTAAAAGGAGATAACGACTTGAATAGTCCATGAATACTATCAGCTGCAGCTGAGAAGGAATTAGAATCGGTAGAAAAGAGGATACTAAAAGCACATGTGGACCATGTGGATCCAAACCTAGACTGTATTCTGGTTATATTACCATCTAGAGAATATCCTTCAGGGATTTTGATGCAGAGAGAAGATATCATATTAGAATAGATATTCCTAGCGCATAAACAGAATAAAAAAACTAAAAACATATATAGAAAAGTTCTCTGACTTGATTATAAAAGGTAAATTAAGACTTCGTCAGCTAATAGGAAGGGACCTAGCAGAAATTATAGTACCTTCTACTAATGAGGACATTTCCTCCTTATGGAAAGATAACGAATATCGGCAGAGAACTTGCAGTAACTTTTTGGGAATGATTAGCAACTACTATCCCAGAACTGAGAGAATCAAATTCATAAAGATAATGATTTGGATCCTTCAAGGCACTGTAAGAAAAGCACCTATTTCTGGAGTTCATACATTCTACACTGATGCAAACAAATCAGGTAAGGCAGGAATAAATCAGGAAAAATTAGCAAATTGTTCAAAGCCCTTACAATTCTGTACAAAAGGCAGAATTGTATGCCATTCTCACGGTACTTATGGATTTTAAAGAACCCCTCAATATAGTTACTGACTCTAAATACACAGAGAGAGTCATTTTACACATTGAAACTGCAGAATTTATTCCTGACAATTCAGAATTAACTTCATTATTTATTTATACAGTTACAAGATACTATCAGAAAGAGGACTCATCCTATATATATAACACACATCAGATCCCATACGAGTCTGCCAGGTCCTCTAGCAAAAGGCAATGATGTAATTGATCGTTTATTGATAGGAAGTTTGCTAGAAGCCTCAGAGTTTCATAAGAAACACCACGTGAACAACAAAGGTTTAAAAAAGGATTTTTCAATCACTTGGGAACAAGCCAAGGAAATAGTAATGAAATGTCCTACTTGCTCATTCTATAACCAAACTCCTTTACCACCAGGCAATAACCCTAAAGGTATAAATAGGAATGAAATATGGCAAATGGGTGTGTTTCATTTTGCTGAATTTGGAAAATTAAAATATGTACATCACACTATAGACACATTTTCAGGGTTTCAATGGGCTACTGCTCTGATCTCTGAAAAGGCTGATTCTGTTATCACACACCTATTAGAGGTAATGGCCATTATGGGCATACCTGCACAAATAAAAACTGACAATGCTCCAGCATATGTCTCTAGCAAATTGAAACAGTTTTTTAAGTATTATAACATAAAGCACATAAATGGATACCACACTATCCTACAGGACAAGCAGTGGTTGAGCGATCAAATCACACTTTAAAAGAAATGCTCCATAAACAGGCAGGAGGAACCAAGACACCCAAACACAGATTACATAATTGTTTTATTAACATTAAACTTTCTTAATGCTGATGAAAAAAGAAAAACAGCTGCAGAAAGACACTGGACAATAGAAAAAACTTCTGAACTACATCAGCCTGTGCGCTTCAAGGATGTATTGAACTCAGAATGGAAAGCAGGATATGTGTTATGTTGGGGTAGGGTTTTTGCATTTGTATCTACAGGAGAAGAAAAACCATGGATACCATCTAAGTTAATCAAGATCCAAGTTGAACAAGAGAAACATCTTAATGAAGAGAAATGACAAGTCATCCAACAAATTAGGTCTCATGAGGTGTGTGGAGACCTCTCAAAAGTTGGGGAAGTGTTCTGTTCTTGTTCTTTACAGGAAAACAGAGAAAACCTATCATCAAACAGCCAAAAGACACTGAACATGTAGGTATCTACAGAAGAGAAGACAGCTCTTCAGAAACAATCACTTAATGAAGCAGAATCTGATATATGATAAAAATATTTAATTCTAGTAAACTATTTCTATACAGAAATCTATTTCTCTCTACTATCTAGTATTCGTGAAGTCCCAAATCATGTAAACCAATGCTGGCTTTGGAGTTGGATTTGGCTTTCCTTCTCTAAATTCAAGCATGTTGTTAAGATTAAATTCATGGTTTATGCCTTAAATCAATAAGCCAATTGGTGTAAGGCAGAAGAAAACAAAATCTGGGGACTCGTTTCATATGCAATTTGCTCTCTGTAATCCTAATTTTCTCACATACGTTTTAATGCTTATTGTTGTCTTTCCCTAATGGATACCTCAAAACTTGAAAATTTTACTTTAATAATGTGTGTATCTTTTCCACAAGAAATAATAATGATTCCTAAGAGCAGCCTTTGAACTCTCCAGAAAGAAGATGGGGCCCCACATTATCGTTTCCACTTGACTCAACTTGATGCATCTGAACTACAAACATCACCCTAAAACCGGTTTGAGACTGTTTTGCTCTTGACAACTCATGACTAGCTAGCTGTAATGGTGCACCTTTTTATTACACCCTGGCCAGAGTTTTAAATAAAACTACAGTCAAGAATTTTCTGCCACACAGTGACTAGCTACATATGTCACAGCCAGTTCTGTTGAGAAATTTGGTTGCTAAAAATTTTCTTCCTACAGGATCCATTGGAGCAATCATCATCCCAATTCAGCAGGAAGTAACCTTAAGATAACGACGCCTCCTTTCCCTACCCTTGGAATTTTGGGATAATAGTCATCTTCTTTGAGTTGGATTTAGTTATTTAGGATTGGTTAGGGAAGGTAAGCCTTACACTCAGGTTTATCTTTTATACAGTAATAGGGAATGGTTGGGAAAGGTGTGGTTTAGATGGGATATAGGTAGATTAGCCTGTTTTCTTGTGAATTTGAGTAAGAATGAGATAGTATTTTACAGCTTAAATTGTTATGTATTCTTATATGTGGTAAGCTATGTAAAATTATGTTTATATTTTGTTATATTGTGTGAAATCTTTCCACTTACGATGTTTTATGGACATTATTTTTTTTTACCATATTCTATGTATGTATACTTTTCTTATATACAAGACATGTTGTATATTGATACAGTTTGGGATATTTATCATGCTGCCCTTTATAGTTATACCTCTTGTCTTGACATTTCTACTCTACGTCTATTTTAGGGATTTATATGTATGTATATGTATATAGTTATATTGTTTAAGTATTTGTTCCTGCTTTACTCAGGGAAGTTTTTAATCAATTTTTTAGCTAAATTCCTGAGTATTACAAATTATCTTCACTGATGTTTCATGTACCTATGAGATTAGTCAGATATAGATGCTTAATCTTCAATCACTTCATAGACATGCAGAACATGTCATTTAAATGTTTTAATATTAGTACTCCATTGACATGAGACACTGTTGCTCCAGACAACACCATGCACTTTCCTGAAAAAATGTTGGACACTGTTGTTGCTCCTGCTTGAGTTCATTCTTGCTTCAGCTAATGGCCTGTTGGGCAAAGAATTGCCCCCACCTTGACCACTGATTTGGACATGCAGTCCTATGTGCTTGCAGGAGACAAATATAGAAGACTACTGGACCTTGCCAAGTCAGGGTAAGACAGCCATTCTACCTCCCTGCTCTTGATGTGGTCTGTCAAGTTCTCTTGGCCTTAGTCAAAACTGGGTGTACCAAAGTTGCTGTGAGACCTAAGGTGACTGTCCAGGTGGCTTGCTGTTTCTGTCCTTGCTGCACCTTTTGGAAGTTGTCCATTTGCACTTCCTGTCTATTCTAGTATCGTTATTTTCCTTCTCAGGTCTTGATGAGGTTGAAGATTAAACTATCACAACTACTATTCTCTCTCTTCCTAATTAGATATATTAGGTACTAGAGTTATGTTTTCCAGCTTAGGACAACTCTATTGTAAACTCCGTTATGCCTTCACCCTAGGACTAGATATGTAGGTTATTTTGTTCTCGATTTTCCTTTTCTTAGAGCACACTTGTTATTCACTATTTTGTATATAGTTTTGTATTAAGCCTAAATCTTTTCTTTAGACTAAAAGGGGAATTGTAGTGAGATAGTCCTTCTGTGGCACTGACCATGCCCATTGGTGGTGGAGCCATGGGCAGAAGTAACCTGTGGAAGGAGGTTGGAGGAAGGGCTGGGAAAAGCTCTCTTGCTGGTGGGACTGGGACAAGAGAGCATCCGGTGGAAATTGCTGGTGTTCATCTGTCTAGGCTGTAAGTTATTTCTCCCTGAATAAACATCTATTTGGCCTATTTGTTTATTCTGATCCTTATTTAACTGCAATAAGACCTAATTTCAGTAAAACATTATTCATAATCACAGCTGATGGGTGACTCTATTACTACCTTCTCACCAAGTTCATATTCTTAAAACTTTTCTAAAATACTAGACTATTTATTTACAAGAAAACAAACTTACAAGTAGTTTTTGATGGCATTTAGCTTTTGACTCATTTGTATATGGCTTATTCTCTCCTTAAAGAAAATGCTAAATAGTGTGTGTTCAAACAATGAAGTAAAATGGTAGTTAGAACAAGAGACCAGTGATCAAGGTCAGTAACTCCTCTTTAATCTATGTGAGCTTGAAGCCAGAATTATTGTTGTCAGGGTACACATGTTGGGGAATCAGACTGATTGGTATTAATTTCTTAGAATTTACATCAAATAAATTTGAGAAAATTTTTAGAAAACATTTTCTGTAGATAAATTTCACACTTTGATTCTCAGTACCATAATTGCTATTATATCCTTTTGGCATCTTATGGATTTATTTTGTTTCTGCCTGACTAGGTGTATTTCTGCTTAGCAGAACTCTGATGTCTGTTATGTTCCCATGCATCATTGGGTTAAACCTACAAATGTCAACATTGACCTGATGGTAAGTAAATCAATGTTTATGTCTGAGTATAAAACAATTATAATCCTTCCTTCCTTTTGTTCATATCATACCTAGCACACATCTTACTAAAATGGATGCAGTTGTGAGGGGTTCACCATTTGGTAGCCATTTCTCTACATGTCAGCCTGTAATTTCAAGATTTCAAAATGTTCATATTTAATAAAGGTATTAATTACACCTTCTCCACTAAGACAACAGATGTAAAATTATACTTATAAAAGGGTGATATATACAATTAGATATTGTTTTTTTGTTTTTATTAGAAAGTACTTGCTTCCAGTAAAATGATAATATATCCAAGCTTAAAGAAAAATCAGAATGTGAATGCAAAGAAAGAAAAAGATAATGAAATGAAATTACAGGAAGGGAGATTTTTAACAAATCATAAGGAAGTTTATTTAAGCCATTTGAACTGCCACCCACCCAAAAAAAAAAAAAAAAAAAAATATTAGGCTTATTGAGATGCAGTGAGCTCCATGTTGTATTAAATGTTCACATCAAATGTGGATAACTACTGCTAAGAAATTCATTCATGAAACATCAATGTTTTAACTTTTAAGCCTATTACTGTGCTGAGAACCTACTATCCGCTTGAGAAGACTGTAAGAAGAAAAACAAAGGATTAAAGCAAAGTAGCAAACACATTTTTCTGACCCATGTGAAAGTAACTGAGACTGAACTTATCTTCCCACTGTAAACATTAGAAAACTAAAAAAAAAAAAAAAAAAAAAAAAGCATCAAATAATGGTTTTGTAATATTAGACATTAAGAGAGCAAAAGATTGTGTTACATGAGGGAGGACACGGGGTTCATAGTGGTGTGTCTAGTTCCCCACAAATGATGACAATATAAAGGAGTGGATAACAAAGATACAGATTACTGGTCTTATCATTAGAATTGAGAAAGAATGATGTTGTAGTAATTCCCAGAACAACCCATCTTTCTTAGATCTGGGTGGAAAGAGAAAAGACAGTAGAGAAATGTGCATATGGCTTTCTTTACTTTAGTTGAATAACAATACATGCATTCAGAGAATGCAAATTTGAGAGATAAAGTGATTCTGATGGTCCCAATTTTTATCTTTTCTCTCCAGATAACATAAGTCTCTGTGAGTTCAAGAGTACAAAGGCCATACACACCTGCATATCAGCCTTCCACACCACAACTCTTTCTTCCCTGGGTTTACACCAGCTTTTACGTTTTCTTTGCCCCTTTTTTCCAAACTATTATCTCCAAAGCATTATTATAGGTGATCAATATATGCTAATGAAGAATATTAACAGATGTTGTTGGCAGAACTTCAAACAAATCAATCCTAGAATTTATAAAGGAGGGGAAGCCTCACATTCTGATTACCCAGAGGGAAGAATGTTTATCTAATGCAAAAACTAGTAGTTGATGGTTATGATGTAGATAAAACTTTAGCAGGGAGGGCAGACTAACCTTAGAGTAAAAGAAAAATCTATGTCCAAGTTTAAAATTCTGAAAATAAAAAAGTTCATATGCTCAGTTTATTTCCTGAGTAACATGACTTCTGGGAGAGCAAACTATATAATTTATCAAAATAATGTTATACAAAATAATTGTTATAATTTGCAAATACCAATATCTTTCCATAGGAAAATGGACAAATGAATTATGTTGCATACATAAAATTAAGTATTATATAATCTAAATCAAGGTATTAATACACAAAGAGAACAAAAAGTATACTACTATGTGAGATACCAGTATGAAAAAGAGGTAAAATTTTATATTCTAAAAAGAGTAAAAATATGGGTACAGTAAAAGGATCAATTGTTTCCAAAAGTGGTGAGGGAAGGGGATAAAAGTAATTATTATGCAGGCTCTATAAGACACATAATTAAACCTGAGTGATTAAGTAAGGTTGAACAGTATCAAAAGGGAAGCGTAGGTGTATCTTGAACTTTGAGCAATACTGTTGTGTTAATGTAGGTCATTGGTTGTGGAGTCATTGGAAATGGAAGAGGCTAACCATGCATATGTGAAGGCATATGCATGTAAAAATATATGTACTGCCTTCTCAACGTTGTTGCAAACTTAAAATACATTTTGTTTCTTCATTCTTAGGGAAAAAAAAGAAAAGAATGCTATGAAAATAGAGTACTTCATGATGTAAAGTTGGACGGTGTATGACATCTCATGAAAAATTATCATTTTAATAGCAAGAAAATGTAGCATAAACCAAGGGAAGATCAGTAAGTAGAAATGAATTCATAAGTGAATAAAAAGATTGAATTAGCAGATAAGCATTTTGAAACAGACACTATATAAATCCATTCAGTGTTACTATAGGAATTAAAGGATAATGTAGAAATAAGAGTAAGGGAAATGGGAAATATAAAAGGTAGCAAGTATGTATTCTAAGGATGATAGCTGTAGTATCAGAGGAGCAAGCTCATGTATGGAATCAGTAATGATAATTTAGAGTAGGAAAATGCACCAAACTGCTGCAATTCTAACACTAAATAGTATCCAGTGACAGCATTGTAGTATTTTAAACTGCTCATGCTGTTGAAAGAAAACACCCGAGGCAAGGTATTGTACAAACAATAGACATTCTTCTCTCATAGTCACAGAAGCTGAGTTCTTTTCTTGCTGAGTGCTTCTACCTGCTTCAAGATGTCCCCTTATTTAATAATCTTATAAAGGGACAAAATGTTGTTTCTTTACATGGTGAAAAGCACAAGAGAAAAGAGCTCAATAAACCCTTTGCCCTTTCTCATGAGAAAGATCAACTCCATTCATGGGAAGAAGACCACATGGCTGAATTATCTGCCCAGGTATCCATTCTACTTCAGGAAAGAACTAAGCTTAAACAATAATTTTAGGAAAGAACACAGTCATTTCAGATCACAAAGGGAAAAATATGAATAAACAAAAAGTGATAAATTGGCCTGTAGATGCATGTAATAGTCTAATGTAAAAATATTCAAGTATGAGATAAGAAAGGTACAGGAAAATGTTTACTTTTTCTTAAAACAATAATAGATGCTTATAATTGTAGAAAAGCTCTTGAGTAAAGTGGCAGGTATTGGGGGATTTAGCTAAATACAAGCATGACAGCATAGAGTATTGTATTAATTAAAATTCTTAAGCCATATTTTAAATTATTAAAATAAAGCAAAGTAGAAGAAACCTGGCACATACAGAATGCAAAATTAAGAATATCCAAAGTTTTTGTGTGAAAGTCAATAAGCTAAACACAGCAGAGCAGGTTTTAGAATCACACAGAAAGAGGGGGAGGAAAAAGTGACAGACACAGAGACACAAAGAGAGACTGAGACAGAGAGACAGAGTGAGGACTCAGTACTCACTGAAAACAATTTTGAAAATTAAAAGCTTTTTTACATGAAGAAAGCTGAGAGTGTTTTTCAATCAGCTTACCTGATCTAAAAGAAACACTAAAGACAATTTCTAGACAGAAAGAAAATGAAGTGACAAAACACACTTCCACACAAAAGGATGAAGTGCACCAGAAATAGCAAATACCGGCATAAATATTAGGAACAACCAAGTTGGGTTCTATTTGTAGTAATGACACAACTTCTTACATAGAATTAAATGTCCAGATTACAACAGAAAGAGAAACTAGCAGAAGAATAACAATTTCAAGATACCTCAAAGCCAACAAAAGAAAACAGAAAATGGACAGGGTTTGTGTGTCAAACAAAAAAATAAATCCCTGAAAGCCAGAGGAAAATGAGACGTTGCATAAAATAAAACAATAATAATAATGAAAGCTGACATTTCCTCATACAAAAAGGAAGCTAAGAGATAATGAAATGGTTTCTTAAAATTGCTAAGAGGAAAAAGAAATAAAAATATACTCTCAACTGAGGGTCCCACACAAAATGAAAACACCTTTAAAAATATGATGACAAAAAAAGACATTTCTGGATAATCACAAAGAAATTTGTTGTACATGCACACTACAAGTAATAATGGAATTTTTCAAAGCTAAAGAATATGAAGTCATATGGAAATTTGGACTACAGGCCAAAAATAAACCAAGACTAAAATGGTCAATATAAAAGTATTTCACTCCTTTTTGATTCTTTACGAAATATAAACAATGTATTTGACCATATATACCCTCAAACTCCTCCTAGACCCAATTCTATACTGCTGTGATGTTGTCTGGATTAGAATTACTCATGGATAGTTCTCCTGATGTGACCAGAGTATTTTTGTTTTCCTTTAGTCATTCCCAACCTGTGGCCCTTACAATCTCTCCACTCCCTCTTTGACAGCCTTCCATAGGCCTTTGGAGATGAGGGTAAGAGGTAGTTTTCATTTTTTAGTCTCTTATATTTTGATCCTCAGCAATCTGTGGGTTTCTGTCATGTACTGCAAATAGAAACATGTCCAATGAGGTCTGATACATATGCTAACCTATAAGCATAAGTCACTAAGAGTTGGTTTAATACCCTGTCCATTTCAAGGAATGAAAGAAGAGAGTTCACTCCAATAGCCTATGGCATTTATCATTATAGGTTCTAGGCCATGATAAGAGTACCATTTGTAGATTTCATTATGGTGGAACAGGACTTAAATCCAATCAAATTTAGTTCCACAAAATTACTTCCACAATTGGCTATGTCAATGATATTTATGTCACTATTATTCCACTAGAAATGTCTTATCAGACTTGTGATTATTCTAGGTCAAATGCTTATCAACACTGTAAGATTATGGACTAATTTTCTCTTCTAATAACTTACAAAACACCTTCCAGGACTGTGTAAGCTTGAGATTAGGAATAGAATAAAATTTTTAGGTGAGTACCTAATTGATCTTTCCAAGTTCTATTATTCAAATATGTGGTATCTTCTGGATGTTAACCAAGGGCATGGGAAATAGCCTATAATCTTTGAAGAGTTCTATTGAACCTCATTAACAAGCTACTCCAAAAGTGTTAATCCTTTCCTGGCACTGAGTGTTTCTTAGTCAACATGTGGTTTCTCTTATTGGCATTTGTGTCCCATAATAGGGTAAAATATTTTTCTTACAATCTGTTTGATCTGTACCCCATTTTTTAATTGAATTGTTTGGTGTTTTGGTAACTAGCTTCTTGAGTTCTTTGTAGGTTTTGGCAATAAGCCCTCCATCAGATTTGTGGCTGGCATAGATATTTTCCCATTCTGTCGGCTGCTGTTTTGTCTTGTTGACTATCCTTTGTCTTACAGAAGCTTCCCTGATTCAGGAGGACCCATTTATTAATTGTTGAACTCAGTGTCTGTACTACTGGTGTTATGTTCAGGAAGCTGTCTCGTTTATCAATTTGGTCAAGAGCACCTCCCATTTTCTATTCAAAGAGGATCAGTGTGGCTGAATTTATGTGAGTTCTTTCATCCATTCAGACTTAAATTTTGTACATGGTGATAGACAAGGATTTATCTTCAGTTATATACAAGTCAGCATCCAGTTGTGTCAGCATCATTTGTTGAAAATATTTTCTGTTTTCCATTGCATAATTTTAGCTTCTTCGGGTTTTAATATGTATGCGGGTTAATATCAGGGTTTTCAATTTGATTCCATTGGTTTACCTGTCATTTTTTGCATCAATACGAAGCTGAATTTTAGGACTATAGCTGATAATAGAGCTTGAAGTCAGAGATGTTGATGCCTTCACATGTTCCTTTATTGTACAGGTTTTTTTTGTTTGTTTGTTTGTTTTGTTTTATGGTTTTTTTTTAATTTTATTTTGGCAATCTTGGGTCTTTTGTTTTATTCATACAAAGTTTAGTATTGTTCTTTCAAGGTCTGTGCTGGTATTGTGATGGGGATTGCATTGAATCTGTAGATTGCTTACGGCAAGATTGTCATTTTTACTATGTTCATCCTACCTAAGAGCATGGGATATTATTTCATTTTCTGGTATCTTCTTTAATTTCTTTCTTTATAGATGCAAATTTCTTAAATGTCCTTTCCCTATAATGAGATTGATGGATACCTTATATGCCATCATAAAGCCTTCATCCAGTAGCTTATGGAAACAGAAGCAAAAACCCACAGCTAAGCACGGAGCCAAATTCGTGAAATCCAGTTGTAGAGAAGGAGTGATGAGCAAAGGGGTTAAGACCATGCCTGGGAAACCCACAGAAACAGCTGACCTGAACAAGGTGTTATGCATGGAACCTAGACTGATAGCTTGGAAACTAGCATAGGAGGAAGCAGGGCCCCTGCATATAAGTGACAATTAGGAGGCCTGGGCTGCCCCTGGAAATGGAAATTTATACCTAGTGTATGAGTGGAAATTGGAGACACAGTCTCCATAGACTCTCAGTCTCTCAGCCTAGATACATGGGGGAGGTCCTAGGCTCTGCCCCAAATAATGTGACAGACTTCGATGATTCCCCATAAAAGGTTTTATCCTTTCTATGGAGCAAAAGAGGGATGGGACGGGGGTTTGGGAGACATAGCAGAATGGGAGAGAGAAGGAACTGGGATTGGGATATAAAATAATATTATTTCTAATTTAAATAAAAAATGTCAAATGAAAGAAGGATGAGTAATGATTACAGCTCTCTCATGCTTCCAACTTCAACTATGGGACTGACTCACCCACACCTGTGCCAACAAGTTTAGCTGAATTGTGATGTCCAGGTGAGGTACAGGACCTGCTCTTCAAAGTGTTGCAGGTGGTGCGGGTCAGGGATACTTCTCCCTACTTTTATGACTCTTATGACCAGAGTGCCAGCTCTCCTACCTTCCTCAGGTATTGAAGGGTGAGCTGGGCATCACTCTCCTTCCCATGTCACCACAAGACAAAAGGGTAATGGAGAATGCTGTTCCATGCTCACAGTATCTTACCTTGACTGAGCAACACAATAGAGCTGTCCCAAATAGGTATAGGTGTGGTAAAGCTGAGCCCAAGAGAATGAAACCAGGAGAATAGACCCATCCCTCACTCAGTTGCTACAAGAGTTGAATTAGTGTGCTCACCTGTTGGAGAGGATAGGGGAGAATGGGTGGCAAACCAAATTTACATCTGTCCAGGGTTTTGTATCATCCCTCCCCAACATCCACCCCTACTATGATCTGCTGGAGCAAGTGATGATACCTGATTCGTAGACCCAAAGCTGCAATATCTTACAACAGAAAACAACAACAGGATATCCCAGAAAAGTCTCAGAGAGTGTTTAGCATCAATGGTGTATTAAAAAGCAGAGGCCACTAACAAAAATAATGACTCTTTTCAATGAAAACTTGCAGATAACATATATGGACAAAGGAATTTAAGGTGTGATTTACTGTGTCACAACTTCCAAGGAGATTGTTTAATCCCCCACCTTTTTATTTCTTACATTTTGTTTTATTTAGGGTGGGGTGCAGGTGCAAAGGTTGGATACAACAGAATGGGGAAATGAATTCGATCAAGACACATGATGTAAAAAACACATAGCATAAATAAAAAGTTAAAACCCAATAAAATTGTGACAAAAATTGTCAATAATCTTCAAGTAGGAAGCTCCTATCTAAATGCCAATATACAAATAAACAATCATGAGGAAAACAAAAATCTTCAACTGAATGGTAACAAAACATTTTAACAGAAATGATCTATTTCTGTATTAATAGCTTAGAGAAATAACTTGTGCTGCTTGTTACTACTAGACAATAAATATTACATATAAAAAGGGAAGTCAATAAAACTGAAAGCATTCAAACTACAAATCCATAAAACATAAAGATCAGTCTCTGAAATGAGTAATAAAATAAAAAAAAATCTCTAGTTAGACTAAGTGCAAAAAATAGCCAGAAATCAAAAATGTTCTGTTGACAAATTATGGAGAAAACCTCTGTAAAAGTCCTTAAATAATTAGGAGGAATTTAGACAGTGTCATAGACAATTTTATACTAGTTAGCTTGAAAAATCCATTAAGACCTTAAAACAAGAACTAGCCTTAAAAATAAAATAATTTTTCTTTTCTTTGCATAAATATTTCTTTTTATATTAGGAAAATTTCACTAAATATATGGCATGAAGAAAAGATAGGCACATATGGATTTGTTAATTGCATCAATGATTCTAGGTGACAAAGAATGGCCTAATTTTGTTTTCTGTTGCTGTGATAAAAACTGGCCCAAAAACATCTTAGCAGAAGGAAACATTTGGCCTGAAATTCCAGGTCACAGTTTACCAATTAGAGAAGTCAGGACAGGAACTCAGGCAAGAGGAGGAAGCAGAAATAATAGAGGCTGATAATAGGTAGACTCATTTTTGGATTACTCATTCATTTTCATGCTTAGTCACTTTTTTATTGGCCTTTTTATTTTGTATATTGTATATAATGTATTTTTATCAAGTCCACTCCCCCAAATTTCTATAGCTATTTCAACATGATCTGCTGCACACAGTGGGCTAGGAATTAAATTAACAATTAATTTAATTGTTAATAATAGAGATGTGTACAGGCCAATTTCATCCAGAAAGGTCTTAATTGACGATTTTCTCTCAGATGACAACAGGCTATGTTAAGTAAATAATTAACACTAACTAAGACTAGGACTAACTCACATAAATGCTTTCAAGATACAGTGAATTGTTTTAATGGTCACTTTGAACTTAATACAGAATCTGACCCCTAATTAACTCATCAATTAATTCCAAGAAAATAGCAATGTTAAGGCTATTTCATAAAATGCAACACTTAAAAGATATTGTCATCAAGTAAATTTTTCTGAAGAATGTAAATTTGGTTCAGTATTGTAAAAAAAAAGTATGTAATTTGTTGTAATACAAAAGACAAAATCACAGGTAATGTCGTGCTTTTTACATCGAGTTCATGATAAAATATTTGAACAAAACACACAATACCAGCGTCTTAAAAACTGGGTATATATGGAAGACCAATAGTTACCTTCAGACTAAATAGCAAAATATTAAAATTTCTGAGTTTGAGAACTGAGGTAGAATATTTTAAGGTGTGTCACCTTTGATTATCCTGTGGAACATTTGTTTAATGATGTAAAGGTGTGCTTTTTGTTTACGCTGCATTTGTTTAACTCTGTGAAGCTGTGATTCTTTGCCTGTCTGAAACACCTGATGTTTCAGAAGAGCTGAATAGTGAAGCAGGAGCAATAGTAGGCAGGGCTGGCGGACACAGGGTACAAACAGAGCAAGCAATGAGAGAACAAGGAGAGGAGGATGTCCAGGGCCGGCAAACCAGCCAGACAGCAATAGAGTAAGAAGAAAAGTAAGAATTGCAGAAGTAAGAAATATGAAATCCCAGAGGGAAAAGGTAGACATGCTAATTTAAGATAAGGAAATTGGGCTGGAAATATGCTAAGCTAAGGCCTGGCATTCATAACTAAGAATAATCCTCCATGTGTGATTTATTTGTGAGCTGGGTAGTGGGCCCACCAAAATGCCAATAGAGCAAAAAAAAAAAAAAAAAAAAAAAAAAAAAATCATACCACTACAGATAACAAATGTCAATATATGTTGTAAAGTTTTTCCATTTAAATTTTACATTGGATAATCTATGAGCTAAAATAAATGACATGGTGTCTAGGAAGAAAATGTATATTCATTAACAAAGTATTTCAACACACAAAACGTATTAAAATAATTAAAAAGTTAAAAGGTACTACTTTAGAAACAGGTATAAGATACAAGATCACTACACTAAAGAATATATTTCTAAATACTAGCAACCAATAAAAATGCCTTTTTTGGTTGTCATCCCAATAAAAGTAATTAGAAAAATATAATGAAAGTATAAACCCAAAATATACTAGAGAATAAGCAAATAGATAAGGAATGTCTGTTTGCTTTGTGAGACAGGATTTCTCTGTGTAGCAAAGGAGTCAAAACCATGTTAGGGAAACCCACAAAAACATCTGAAATGAGCAAGTGGCAGCTCATGGACTCCAGACGGAAAGCTTGGGAACCCGCATAATACTGAACTAGGCCCTGAACGTGGGTGTGATGTTGTGGACTTAGGAGGTATATTAGGCCACTGGCAGTGGAAATAGTACTTATCTCTAGTTATAAACTTACTGTTTGGAGCCCATTCCCTAAGGAGGAATACTCTCTCAGCTTAGACACGGGGTGGGAGGGCTTCAGCCTGTTTCAAATGATGTGACAGACTTTGATGATCCCCCATGGGAGGCCTCACCCTCTCTGAGGAGTGTAAGGGGGGTGATATAGGGAGATAGTGGAGTCGATGGGAGGACAGAAAGAAAAGAGGGAAAAAAACTTGGATTGGTAGATTAAAGATTTTTTTAATTAAAAAAATATTAAAAATGGCATAAAATGTCATAAACATTACAGATGTGTTCTTGGTAAAACACTATTGCTGAAGACACTACACATTTTAGCAGCATGACATGGAGAAAGGAAGGTTACTTCCTTCCCCCTGGAGAGCTTTCACTGTGCTGGACAGTGTTGAACAGGTTGCTGGCTGGGCAGAAAAGACCTGAATGGGCTTACCCAGTGCTGGACCAGAATTCAAAACTACAAACCTTCCATATAAGTAATGCTCACTGATAAAATGTTGGCATGACTATTATGGGGTAACTAATGACTTTTTTTTTAACTGAATTTAAACCTTGCTACACAGGAAGAAATTCCAATCCTGATGTAAAAAACAAACAAAAAGAAAACTCATGGCTGTGGATATCCTAGTCCCTACGGATGGAACAAGCTACCTCTATTTTGTTAAATTATCATATTGCTAAGTTATCCTCTCAATATTTATGTTCATATTTATAGACAAGTACTGCTCTGAACTTGGTTAGGGGTGATGCATTCTGCAATGGACAAAAGTCAATGCATTCAAATGTTGAGGAAGGCACTGAGTGTTCATCACACAATGGGAAATCTTTATCAAGTATTCAGTGCTCAAGGAAAACAGTAGAAGAGTGGATTGAAATAGTCTGAGAACTCTTGGAGAATAGAGAGGAATGTTGTGAAGCACTGTTCTCCGGCCATGTCATAGTTAATATATTCATGAATTCACAGTTGCTATGGTTATTGGTTATTTACATATGACCTAGACAAGATTAAGCCAACAAAAATAGTATAAACAAGTGGGACCCATGGTCTCCAGGCCCATTTCCTCACTAAAGAGATCTAAACAGGGGATATTTCTTGGGGGTAGGCAGAGTCATTCGTTTTGAGGGATTATAAATAATTGTAGGTTTCTCATGATGAACAGGGTACATATTATTATATTTATTATATTTATTTGTACACATGATCTTCAAAGAATATAAATTCATAAAAGCTAAAATTATATGTATAAACTTTTTTAATAATAGTTGTATGTAGGTGCTTGTAGGCAGTGGTGTGAATGTTTTTATTCCCTACATGTTCAAATTCTCCTTAAATAGTACATTAATTTAATACAAAGCTGAAAGTTTTTAAGTTCTTTTTTGTTGTAGCTATTGGCAAGGTCACTGTGAATTTTATAAGACAAAAAACGTCATAGAATTACTTATATAGATACTCAATAGAGTCTTAAATAAGAAACATTGATGATGTACAACAAATGATCTTAAGATTCACTACAAATATGTAGTAATCAAAATAATTTCCTTCAGGAATAAATAAATTGACAAAGCAAAAGAGCAGATTGAAAATAAACTGCATATGTAAGGCCATGTAATTTCTTTGTCAGAAAGATCTTATTTGCAAAATCCCTGCCTCTATTAGGAATATAATACCCCTTAACTAGTAGCTCACCTTATACAAATATTAATTTCAGATAAATTATACACATAGGCAATTAAGGTAAAACTATAAAACTTGTACAACAATTAAAAGAATATCTTCATTATATTAGGTAACCAAAATATTCTTGAACAGTAAAAGTGATAATTAAAAATATCTATTAAATTTCATTCATTTAAAAATGTTTTGTAGCAGCATTATTTGTAATAGCCAGGAAATGGAAACAACCTAGATGCCCATCAGCTGAAGAATGGATAAAGAAAATATGGTACAATTGGAGAATTATGCATTAGTAAAAAGAGTTATATCTTGAAATTCTCAGGTAAATTAATAGAACTAGAAAAACCATCCTGAGTGAGGTAACTAAGACTCAGAAAAGAAAATGAAGTATGTATTCACTCATAAGTAGGTATTAGTGGTAAATCAAAAGATAATGAGGTTGTAATCCACAACCCCAAAGAAGCTAGGTAAAAAGAGAGACCAGAAGAGGGACCCACATCAAAGGCTTTACTGCCTCTTAGGTGTGGGTGGAAGGTGGGAAGTGGGTATCAGGAGAGGGGAAGGTGGGAGAACTAGGGTTGTTATTATATAAAAAATGTTTTATAGCATCTCACATTTAAAGATTTATACATATGATATAAAATAAAAATCCTGAAGCTCAATAATAAAAGAAAAAGAAAAACCCAAAAAATGTGGAATGAAACTTTATCATTTAAAAATTAACTGATAATTTTAATAGCTCTACTTAACTGTATATTCTGTAGAATTGACAAGACTAAAAGGAACACATTGCCAAAAGGAAATGATAAAAGTAAATTTCAAGGATGACAATTCATTTTAGATAGGAATGTAAGAAACTTTAATGACATACA
This sequence comes from Phodopus roborovskii, assembly GCF_943737965.1. Taxonomy (NCBI): domain Eukaryota; kingdom Metazoa; phylum Chordata; class Mammalia; order Rodentia; family Cricetidae; genus Phodopus; species Phodopus roborovskii. The sequence goes on from NW_026126447.1 coordinate 4,470,564, forward strand.
CAACTTGATTTTCTTCATAAGTAAACATATACTTTCATATTGACGCATCAGCTCTTAACAATATGGATGAAAATGCACATTTACAGATGCTTTTGTATGAGCATCCTCATTTGTCAGGGCAAAAGAGCCATAACAATTCAAAATATGTATCATCAAGAATTTGAGTTTGTAATATATTCTTATGATGGAATATTATGAAGCAATCAACCAGAACAGACAATGCATGTGTCTTAGTAATATTGTGGTGGGTTATAAAAATATGCCAGATGCTAAGCAATGCATGCTTTATGGAGTATTATGCTATGAAGTTGAAAGGCAGATAAACTCTCTTATGGTGTTACAAACGCAGTGTTTACTAAGCATTAAGTGACTTCATTAGGGGATGAAATAAACTTTAAGAGGCATTGGAAATGAATTGTAGCTTCATAAGGGTGGTGGTCACATGTTTTCATTAAAATTTACTCCATTGCATATTTTGTTCCATGCAAAATTTGCCACTCATGAAACGGAAGAGCCTATTATTTTTTTCCAGCATGGGGGAAGTAACAGGATTATGCTTTTTTTTTTTTAACATTTCTACAGACTACTTATGGAAATTAAAAAAAGCCTGCCGTATTTAGCAAGTAAGAGTATTCTTCCCTGGAGAATAATTTATGATTGCCCAAGTTAAGGCAATTCAGTGTAGCACTAGTAATATAAATCTAGAGACAGATATTGAGGTTCAAGCTCAAAGATCAGAGAAGCAAAGCAGTGAAGCCATTAGCATTTACCTCTGCCACAGACAGAATTGACCATTATCTCTATGAATCCACAGAGTACAATGTAGACTGCATTGCTCTCTACCAAGTCTCAGACTGCAATATTTCCTGTCCCCCATCCCGACTTATGTTCCTCTCTCCACCCAGCTATATCACTCTTGTCTCCACTTCCCTAGCACTGGGTGTAAAGGCATGAGATCCCAAGTGCTGAGATCACCCTTTTGTGAGCTGTTTATCTTTAGACTGGATCAATTTTGTATAGTTCAGTTTGGAATTGAACTAAGAAATATGGGTACATCTATCTGGGATTAAAGATACATATCACCACCTCCTGGCATCTATGTCTATCTAGTATGGCTGATGGAATTAAAGGAGTGTATCACTACTGCCTTGCTCTATGGCTGTGGCTAGTTTTGCATTTTGATCTGCAATGGCTTAATTAAACTATAAATAATATATCACTACATTTCAGAAACACTAAGGATAATGAAATAGACCCAGATATTCCCCTTGGTGTGATGTGTCCTATATTTAATAATCTAGATGTACAATTTTGTATAGTTATACTATTTCCTGGCAATTTGTTTTTAAATTTTATTTTGTTTGTATGACAATAGTAGTTGGAGTACTTTTTTGGTAAAAAAAAAAAGTAGTTATGAAAATCACACTAAGGGGAAATGAAATAACATTACATTTATTATATCTTAGAACAGCAACGCTAAACTCAGAGAAATTAGTTATTATAAGATACTAAAACTACCCAAACCAGAAGATGCTTACATGGATATTCTTTGTGCTATCCTATCAATTCTACTACAAATTTAGTGAAATTGGAATTTAAAAATTATCACAAATACACATTCTCTCTTGGGCCTACATTACTAATTATTAAATGTCATTCACTGGAAAAAATATTTGAGGCATCATTACCTCAATATTCAAAGTAGCATAAATTACCTTCCCCCACAAATATTATAGTCCCTTTTTCTTTTTATTAAATATCATATTGGATTTCCCTCTCTAATGTCATCTCTAAAAAGCTCAACAATGGCCATTTAATTATCTTTTCAGAACCTAACTTTACTCAGCTAGACATGTGAACAAACACTGATTCCATAGGAAGTTCCTATTAGTCTTTCCAAAATCTTTTATGAGGAGACAGATATCAATTGAAAAAACTATTCACAGTAGAACATGGGAACTTAGTTCCCCTTTCATTTTGAGTCTTATCAAGACTTGGCTAGTCCTGTATAAATATTCCATTCCTATATCTTACACATAGTGGTTCATAAATTCTTGTCTTCATAGACCTGTCTCTAGTATAGATCAAATGGCAAGCCATCTGACTTCCCTTTATAAATGGGCAGTGTATTTAAGATTATATTATATATAAGTGAATGATACTCTGAGCTAGCTGTTCCATGACTGAGCCACTGTGATCACAACATTTTTATACAGTGCTTGGTTTTATAAACAAACACTTCTTAAAAAAGTTAAGAATGAGAATGAGCATAATTACTAGGTCCTTATTCACAAAGGACTGCTGTTTTGCTAAACTAGTTTTATATTTCCTAGTTACTGACCACCCTTTTCTTTAGTTTCCCAGGGCACCTGATGAAATATTTTCCAGATTTCCTATGCAGTGAACCACTTTGTATTACCTCAAGTTCTGTGTTCATTTGAAGAGTTCATTAGCTGTTTAATTCTTACATGAAGCATATGGAGTCAAGAAAGGGAACTAGGATGTTTGGCGCATATTGGTTCTCATAAGTAATCTCATCCTTGGTCAACACTCAAACAAGGAAGCTCCAGCTGAGTACTGCTATATGCCTGTATGTGCTTCTACAGCCCCATGACTTGATGCCAATACGCTGCCAGCTGTGAAGAAGCAGGACTTTTGTGTGTATTTAAAAGTGGGCCAGATAGGGGACAATTGGCAGATGAATGCAGAGTATAATATTATTAGTTGTGGATTAGCACTTGCCTTTTGCCCTTCTCCAACAATTTGCCCTCAGATAAAACATATGATAGGTAGTACCATTTTTATCCTGTGTTACGCAGCATCAAGAGCTGATGTGTGGTTATCAGAAGACATATGCCAACTCTAGTAATAGAAAAATTGAAACCTAATGTGAGTATTTGCTGTGTACATTTGAACCAAACTCATTCTATTAGAGAAACATGGTCTAAGAATTTTCCTGAATTTTTGCATAGATATCTGTGATCAGGAATAGTTGAGGACTGCACTGAAAGACAGAGTGATGAAGACATTCTAACTGCAGTTAGACTTTGAATGGTGATTTTGCAAAGGTAGGTAAATAGATAGATAGATAGATAGATGATAGATAGATGATAGATAGATAGATAGATAGATAGATAGATAGATAGATGCCTTTCTTCTTGAACACCTAGTTTCTTATGTTTGAGCATAGTTGAGAAAGTGACTTTATGGTAGAATGGAGTGCCATTTGTGCCTTGTAAAACCTCTATATGAGGGCTTTTGTTTTACCTTATTTTATCTTGTTTTGTCCTATTTAGCTGTCACCTCTTGGGGGGGGTGATCTTTTCTGGTGAGGAATGAAATGGAAGGGGTTAGATCAAGGGGAGGTGGAGATTGGGTAGAGCCAGGAGGAGTGGGGAGGAGGGGAAACTGGTTTTTATTATATGAAATGTATTATAAAAAAGGATAATCTATTTCAGTAAAAATAAGTTAATACCTAATTTTAAGAGAAAGCCAGGAGTAACAAGATTTGTCTTCATTCCTAATACTATAAGACAGAGAGACATGCTGATTCTGGAAACTCACTGGTAGTCAGCACATCCCAAAGAGAGGCTATCCCATTCATCTGTTTCTAAAGAGAAAAAGGAAGAGGATCATTAGAGAAAACCCCACATATTCTTTGTTTGCATTCTGAGGCTTTTTCAAAAGCTTGTACATCTGCATACTTAAATATAAGCTATATAAGCACACACACACACACACACACACACACACACACACACACACAAACACGCACAGACACACACAGAGAAAGAGTTCCCAAAGGGAACACACACAGCTTCAAATACCTGTCTCCTAATACAGTCATAGAATTAAGAGAAATAATGGTTATGGAAACTCAACACAGTTACAGACAACTCTTCCTGTGATATTTACAATTATGAGAAGGAGGAATGTATTACGTTCAAGAAGATATTTAGATTATGAAATTTAGGAAATCTGAATTAACAATGATAGCCCATAGAAAGGAATGTTGTCCTGACTGGATGTGATAGGCATTGTAAAAGGTCAGAGGTACAAAACAGTTTATTTAAAGATGAGAGTCACAGTGCATGATCATTGATGTGTTCTTCATGAATTTTTAACAACTTATTAGATGGAGATATCTAAGTTTAGCAAAGTCATTAACTAACACAGGAATATCCAATTAGTTACAAATTTCAGAAGAAACTAAGCACTTTTAACTTTATGGCTTTGCCTGAGATGTGCTCTGTTTTCACTTGCACCACACACTCTCCCTCACACACAAAGAGGCAGGGAAGTGGGCACAAGAACTGTTCTTTCATAATATCATCACATCTATGCATGGAAACTTCCAAACAAGTAACTGCACTCTAGGCTTTCTATATAAGATCAACCTTAACTATAGGCATTGCAGAAAACATAAAAAGAAAATAAACATTAGTTCTCTTTTCTAGAATGTGTAAATGTCTATACATGGAGAGTAGTCACCTTTCTGTTCTCTGCTAGCTAGAAATGTTGACTGAGAAAAGAGAGGTCTACACTATATTTCAGATCAAAACCAATCTTAATTTGCTTTTATAGCCAGCTCTTATGGCCTTTGTATGTAAAGTTAAGAAGTGAACATTTTTAATAAGGTTTACCTTTACTAAGTATATTATTTGATTGTGTACTTTTAAAAGAAATGTATATGATGTATAGGTTTTGACATTTTCTCACTGAGGAACTGCCATAATGATCTTCAAACTGGTTGTAGAGTTTGAACTCCCACCAGCAGTGGAGGAGTGATCCCCTTTCGCCACATCCTCTCCAGCATGAGTTGACATTGGTGTTTCTAATTTTAGCCATTCTGGCAGGAGTAAGATGGTATCTCAAAATTGTTTTGATTTGCATTTCCCTGATAACTAAGGATGTTAAGCACTTTCTTAAGTGTCTTTCAGCCTTTTTGAATTCCTCTATTGAGAATTGTTTCTTCAGTTCTGTAACCGAAATTTTAACAGTGTTATTTGGTGTTTGCTCGACCAGTTTCTTGAGTTCTTTTTATAATTTTGAGATCAGCCCTTTGTGAGATATAGGGTTGGTAAAAAACTTTTCCCAGTCCTTTGGACTGCCGTTTGGTCTTGTCCACTGTGTCCTTTGCCTTACAGAAGCTTCTAAGTTTGAAGAGGTCCCATTTATTAATTGTTGCTCTAAGTGTCTGTGCCCCTGGAGTGTTGTTCAGGAAGCAGTCCTATACTTGGTGTTTGCTCGACCAGTTTCTTGAGTTCTTTTTATAATTTTGAGATCAGCCCTTTGTCAGATGTAGGGTTGGTAAAAAACTTTTCCCAGTCCTTTGGACTGCCGTTTGGTCTTGTCCACTGTGTCCTTTGCCTTACAGAAGCTTCTAAGTTTGAAGAGGTCCCATTTATTAATTGTTGCTCTAAGTGTCTGTGCCCCTGGAATGTTGTTCAGGAAGCAGTCCTATACCAATTTGTTCAAGGGTACCTCCTACTTTCTCTTCTAAGAGGTTCAATTTGGCTGGATTGATGTTGAGGTCTTTGATCCATTTGGAATTGAGTTCTGTGCATGGCAACAGACATGGGTCTATCTTCAGTCTTCTACACACCCTCATCCAATTGTGCCAGCACCATTTGTTGAAGATGCTGTCCTCGCACCATTGTATTCTTTTAGCTGTTTTGTGGAAAATCATGTGTTCTAAGGTGTGTGGATTAATATCAGGATTTTCAATTCGATTCCATTGGTCTACCATTTATTTTTGTGCCAATACCAGGCTGTTTTCAGCTCTGTAGTAGAGCTTAAAGTCAGGAATGGTGATGCCTCCTGAAGTTCTTTTATTGTATATGGGTGTTTTGTTTATCCTGGGTCTTTTGTTTTTCCATATAAAGTTGATTATTATCCTTTCAAGGTCAGTCAAGAATTGTGGTGAGATTTTAATGGGGATTACATTGAATCTGTAGATTTCTTTTGGAAAGATTGCCATATTTACTATTTTTATCCTATCCAAGAGGTGAGTTAAGACCATTAATGTTGAGGGTGAGTAAGGATCATTGATTGTTGATGCTTGTTTTAGGTTTGTTGTTGACAATGGTATTGTGAATATATTTGTCCTGCTTTACCCTTGGTTTCTGGTGTAGTTAGATTATCTGTTGCCTACATTTTTGTGGGTGTATTTACTTTCCTTGGGTTGGAGTTTTCCTTCCAATAGTTTCTGTAGTGCTGGATCTATAGATACATGTTTGGAAATATCACACCAAGCTTTTCTATATGGGTTCTGGGGTTTGAATACAGGTCTTCATTCATTCATGGACAAGTACTTTTTTGATTGATCCATCCCTGTAGCCTCCAAATTTCTCTTAATTTATGATTCATCACTAGTAGTAAAATTATGCAGAAAGTTATAAAGATAATGGAATGTCATTTCACACAAGATAGATAAAAATAAACCAGGTTTCTAAACAGATAAAACTTTATGTGAATATTTTTGTAATTAAATATTCTTCTCCAATATCATTTAATATAATTTCAATTACAGAACATTTAAATTCATACCCAGAATTTGTTTAGATGGCACTTAATTGTTGGACAATCAGGTTACAGAAGAGTACTTATGCCCATTTAACTAAAAAATAAAATCTTCACATATTTATTTTTTAATTCGATTTGATTTTAACTTATGTAGATAACAATTAGTGCTAAATGAACATGAGTACAGGAAAATGCTTATGAAGGCAGAGTTATCAGATGGCCCAAGAACTAGACTTACAGGCACTCATGAGCTCTCTGAAGTGCTAGGAATTGAACCTGGGTCCTTTGCAAGAATAGTACCTGCTCTTAGGCATTGGGCTATCTCTGCAGTCCTACAGCTATATTGTAAGTGTTGCCCCATCAAACACAATACATTTAGTTGTCATATCCCTGTGTATTTTTGCTTGGTAAATAATTGTACATAGTATTATCATTCTCACTATATTTCCATGTCTCAGTAAATCTCTGTGTATGTGTTTGTGTAGTTTAGTGAAGCTTGCAGATTTCACCAGAGTAGTATCTTTTTGAAGCAGCTGACATTTATTGCAGAAACTTATAATTGGTCAAAGTACAGTGAATGAAATACTGAAATCCTCCATCAAGATTCTGGGATCATCACAGAAGGGTGGATTAAATGATTGGAAAAGCAATGGTTAGTAAGAGTTAGAAAAAAAAATGTGCCTGCTGATTCTGACAAGATTCATTGCTCCACTCATGAACTCAAAGTAACTATAGCTGCCTGCACAGTCATGAAGCCATACAACATTCTGTCATAGAATAAGAATAGGATATGAGCCCCACTTCTAACTGGCTCTATGAATAATGGGTGGCTCCTGGAAGAGGAAAGGCCAGTTTTCTTTAAGGATATGATCATCTGATGAGTCAACCCAACAAATGGCCTCATAACTAGAAGTATGTGAGCAGCATAAATTGTAATGCACAGTTTTTTTTTTTTATTTATAAAAGAAGACACAAAGTAAGGATATGTAAGGAAGGACATACTTGGAAAGAGTAAAGGAGTATTTTTAGAAGTATATGCTCATATACATCAAAGGCATATCATTAACTTCTGGGATGATAAGGCATCTGGTATTTTTATGTTGTATAAAGTACTCACTGAGGCATCACTTAGTACTCATTTCAAACAGATCAACTTTTTCACTCTTGAAGTACTTGAGATTAATAACCATGCAAAATCAGTGATTTCAGCCAGTCATATATGTCAAGAATCTATGTCAAATAGTTTAGATGAAAAGGAGAAAGTGTGCCTCCCTTAAATGAAAAAAAAAAAAAAAAACCAGAACATGCGAGATTGCTGTAATTTCCTGCATCTGAACAAAGAGGTTGACCTCCTTTACACAATGATTTTTCCAGACTTGGTCTTAGTAAGAGGCTGTAAATGAACATGCACAACAATGTTTAGCCAAATCTTGAGACAAACCATCTCACCCAAAGAGGCCATAAATGAAATCTTCAAGTCTTTCATACCCAAAGGCATTTTCTACAAGTACAAGAAGTGAGGAGGAATGAAGTATGGAGTGAGTGAGAGGACAGTTGTCAATTTTCATCTGTCTCCTCTGAAAGAACATGACAGAACATGCTGATTAACTGATTATACTTCTGATGTATGTGTCCTAGAGATGGAAGGTGTCAGTTCCCATCTCTTTGATACATCACTATAACACATATGAGAGGGAATTCAGGTCCTCTTCATGTTTCTTTCCTTTCTCTTGTAACTATAGTCAATGGAGGAAGACACATCTTATTTCCTCATGAGTAGATCCTTTTCCTCTGTCTGATGCTTTGGGGCAAACTTCACTTCTGTCATTTTTGATCCATCAAGTTTACATTGATTTTTTTTCTTTCTTATGTTTTTGACTCTGTAAGACAGGATATCAGTGCATCTTGGGAAATCTATACCTGATGGCTCAGTAGCAGACTATGACTTCCCTTATATAATCTCTCTATAGCTCATAATAACATAGGGTACAGTTTTCCTTTTCTGAACATAATTTAATAAAGTACAGATTCCAGAAGGGACATTTCTTATGATGTAAATATCTTTGACAATCCAAATCCAAGGAAGCTATGGAACTCACATGTCACAGATTAAAAATGGTCACTTATTTTTTCACTGAAGGAAGTATCTGCACTATTCTCTGACCTGGTACTAGTATGGGTAGTGTTTCATTCATTTGTAATGAAGTGAGACATGTAGAGGTGGCTTTTCTGGACATAAGATATGAATTTTTATCTCAATATCTTGGAATATTTTCCACCTCAGTACTGTATCAAGAAGTGCATTCAACACAAAACCCTTGTGGCAATACTGTCAAATCATCTAATCAAAATCACTGCCTGAGATCAGGAATGTTCTCAGGGGAAACTTGCCTCTAAATAAAAGATGCTTGGGTCTTTTATGCTAGTGTACTGACATAAGCTAGCATTATCAGAGGAAGGAGCTTCAGTTGGCTCACATAAGATCTGGCTGTAGGTAACCCTGTAGGGTATTTTATTAATTAGCAATTGAAGGTAGAAGGCCAAACCTTTTATGGGCACTGCTATCAAAGAGCTGGTGGTTTTGGGTTTCATAAAAAAATGAGGCTGAGCAAGCCAAGGGAGGAAGCCATTCAGCAGTACAGATTTAACAGTACAGATACAGCTCCTTACTGAAGAATAATAGTTCTTTTGTACACTCTGTGAATATATGTCTCTATGATTAGTTTAAAAAACATGCTGACTCACCAAAATTGGAACAGGTTTGAATGCCAACCTGAGAATGATGGGATGAGGAAGGACCAAGTCAGAGGGATCACTAGCCAAATGTAGAATGAGTCCTACACATGAAATGCCATAGAGGTAAAAGCAATGGGCCAGGGAACAACACATACATTAATAGAAATGGGTTAAGTTGTAAGAACTAGTTAATAATAAGCCTGAGCTATCGGCCAAGCATTTATAAGGAATTTTATACCTCTGTGTTGGTTACCTGGGAGCAGGCAGTTGGGACATAAAAACTCCCCACAGCTCTTTACTTTCCGGTTCCTATCCTGTTTGAGTTTGTGCACTTACTTCCTTCAATAATTAACAGTGATATTAAACTATAAGTCAAACAAATCCATTCTTCCCCAACATGTATTGTTCATGGTGTTTCTTTGCAGCAATAGAAACTATAACTAATAGTATTAAGTAACAGAGTGCCAATTGCTAACTATGTCCCCTGAAAGTTAGCAAAAATGATTTTGTAAAAGATTGGACAAAGCAGGTTTACACAGAATAAAATAAGCACTCTGTTGTTGATTCACATTCTAGCTCTAGCTCTACTATACCGAATTTGTTTGCTATCTTTTCCATTGTTTTGTGATTCTGTACTTTAAGCATGTTTCTTTTTCTATATGGTTCTGTCTCAGGATGTGAAGTATACTTTGATACAAAAAGGTTTTCTTTATATACTCCTCCTTCTACACCTTCTATTCTTAAAAGCCCCTGAAGTTCTAACACCTTGAGCCCACTGAAATACAGTGTTTTTGATCTTCTATATCATTGATCTTCTGTAGCACACAAATGGCAACTTTATTGTCTTGTTCTGTATCATGTGCTGATTCATTATTATCTCAAATACAATTAATAATATTTTTAGGCTTTATTTAACTGTATCATTTTATATCTGGGAATAACATTAATAATTTCCAACCCAAACCTCTCACTTGTACAGAAGGGAGAAAATGACACTGAAAGATAAGTAGCTACCATAAAGTCATATCACATTTCTATCCTTGAGCATAGCAACAAATTAAAATGCTGCTAAGGAGTGTATGCATATTTAGTACCCTTTAACATTGAATACGTTACAATTGATGCCACACAACAACACTTCTAAGAAATATTGGAGAAAATCAAAAGTTATTTAGTTATTCCAATTCCATTTTTTTTTACAGTTATGGATATAATGTTTTTTTTTCTCAAAGCGCATAATAATTTTTAGATGAACTCTTTTCCTTGGGGTCAGCTTCACTAATGATATTGGGTTGACTTTGTAAACTGTTTTTATTACCTAAAACAATTAGATAGGTAACATTGTTATGCTCCTTTGTTTTGTCCCATAATTTGGAAGATTTCTAACTACCTTTATTCTTAAATTTAATCATTTCCCTACAAAAAGATATTGCATTATTCTTCTTCTGGTTTTATGGTCTGAGTTTAAAATGTAGACACTTTCATTTCCATGATAAAGAGCTCATGTTCTTTCTCCTTCTGTTGTCTGTGAGAAGAGGCCGAACCCTTTGCTTCAGTGCTGAAAATTCAGTTCAAAGACCTATGAGAGCCAAAATACTATCTATGAGAGCATAGAATCCTAAACCTCATATAACTTAGAATGATCATGAGTTTTTTCTGCTGAAGATGTGAAAACAAAAAAGGAAGATGAAAGTAAGATTGTTAAAGCTAAGGGAAGCAAGGAAAGGAAGAGAAGGACATGAGAAATAGAAGGAGACAAAATATTACACTAAATTCCCTGATTTTCTGGTTCTTACAATCATCCAACTCCTTCTTTCTTGGTGATCTCTGAGCATAAGGTGCAGTAGTTCTATTTTAAATGTTTTATTTGCTTCTGGGCTCTACAACTTTGCAATTTGATATGCTGTGTGTTTTTTTTTTTTTTTTTTGTAATCATCCTTGTTTATCACAAAGAGAAGAAAGTTTCAAAAGTTATTAAAAACAAAAAATAGAAAGACGGATGGTAATATGGAATTATGATAAAAGTTCTATATGTATATATTGCAGATTATTTATCCATTCATTTGTGCATTGATACAATGATTAACACCATGACTTGGTTATTATCAAAACAAATATGTATGTGTAAGTATCTCTGAGGTATTCTCACTTAGAATCCCTCAGTTATAGACACAAGTAATAATAAAGAAAAAATATCATGACCTTTGCAAAAAAAATGATGAATCTAGAGATTATGTTAAGTGAAACAAGTCAGATCTCAGAACACAAATAATACATTCTATACCATATACAAAATCTAGATGTAAATGTGTATGTATACATGTGTACATAAAAGAGAACTATAAAAGAGTAGTAGGCATGCTAAAGGTAAAGTAATAAGATGCTTAATAAAATACATGAAGTCAGAAGTAGAAGACTAGGGGAAGGAAAGGAACCAGTAAAGGCAGGGGTAAGGAGAACAATGGAGGAAGTTAACAGATAATCAAAACACAATAGAAACATTTACGCATGAAAATGTCATACAATGGGGCAGTGGTGGAATACACCTTTAATTCCAATACTCAGGAGCCTGAGGCAGGCAAATCTCTGTGAATTCAAGGCCAGCCTGATCTACAAAGCTACACAGAGAAACCCCATCTCATAAAACCAAAAAAGAAAGAGAAAAAAAAAAATAAAAAAGAGGAAAGCAAGAAAATTCTTAATCTTTCATTGATAAGAAAAATAAACATGAATCTTTTTATTGAAAAATAGGTTCTTATCTCTTAAATAAATCCCAAATTCCCACATACAGGTTCCCCTCTCACCACTCTTCTTAACATCCCATAACCTCCTCTCTTCCCAAATCCAACACCACTCTCTTTCCTCTTCAAAAAAGAGCAGACTTCCTAGAGACAACAGACAAATATGACAAAACAAGAGACAATAAGACAAGGCCAAAGCCCTCATGGCAAAGTTGGACAAGGAAAATCTATATAAAGAAAAGTTCTTCAAAAGGAGGCAAAAGAATCAGAGATATACCTACTCCCACTTTTAGGAATCCCACAAACACACAAAACTAACATCTATGGCATATGTCCATATAGATTCATGTAGGCTCTGTGCTTGCTGTTTCAGTAACTATGAGTCCATAGCTTATTGAAAATAAGGATGTCAAGCTGGTACAGACTTGGAGCTTTCACAACTATGCTCAACTATGCTCTATTTTCTTTGCCTAAAGGAGGTACCCTGCAGGGTATTGAAGAGAAACCTGGACAACTACACATACACAAAATGTGCCACCTACAATATGTCCCACTTTTTAAGATACCCTGTTACAATGATGATACAGAACTTATTGAAGTGGCCAGCCAATGTTAGTTTAACTTGAGGCCCACTCCATGAAAGAGAACTTCCTATATGGCTAGGAACCAGAGACTGGGTAGTCCAATAACCTAGGGTAGGACCAAATATGCAACAGTCAATCAGGCCCCTCCTATCTGAGAGCAAAGAACCTTCCAGAAGATGAAGAGGAAAGACTATAGGAGTTTGAGGGGATAGAGTATACTGGAAGAAAATTGTGCATTGAATCAGATGAGTCCCTTTAACTCTACTTTTTTCTTGCTTTTGCTTACAAAATCTAAATTAAGACATGTTTTAAGAACTTAAGACTTTCCCCTTCTCCAGGGGACCATGTATGTCTCTCTTATGGTTCTCCTTGTTTCCTAGCTTTTCTGGCTGTGTGACTAAAATCCATATATAAAATACATACTGTGTTTGTCCTTTTGTGACTGTGTTACCTCACTCAGGATGGTTTCTTCTCTTTTTATCCATTTCCCTGCGAATTTCAGGATTCCATTATGTTTTTCTGCTGAGTAGTACTCCATTGTGTAAATGTACCACATTTCTCCATCCACTCTTCAGTTAAGGGGCATCTAGGTTGGTTGCAGGTTCTGGATATTACAAATAATGCTGCTAAGATCTTAGATGAGTATATGACCTTGTTATATAAATGTCCATCTTTTGGGTGTATGCCTAAAAGTGGATTTACTAGATCTTGAGGTAGACTAATTCCAATTTCCCTGAGGAACCAACACGCTGATATATAAAGTGGTTGTACAAGTTTACACACTCACCAGCAGTCAAGGGGTGAGAGCCTGGAGGGAGGGGAGAGTGAGTTAGGAGAAAGGAAGGAAGAGAAGGGGAGGAAAGAGGTAGGCAGGAGGGAACAGGAGGATAGAGACAGGGTAAGAATAGAAGAGAACAGGAAAAGAGATACCATAATAGAAGGAGCCATTATAGATTTAAAGAGAAATCTGGCACTAGGGAAATGTCCAGAAATCTACAAGGAAGTATCCATCTAACAATCTAAGCAATAGTGGAGAGGCTATCTTTAATGCCCTACCAAAATATGAGATTGAGGACTACCTTATATGCCATCCTAGAGACTTTATCTAGTAGCTAATGAAAGTAGAAGCAGATATCCACAGGAAAACATTAGCAGAACTCCTGGAATCCAGTTACAGAGAGGCAGAAGTGATGAACAAAGGGGTCAAATTCAGGCTGGAGAAACACATAGAATCAGCTGTCCTCAACAAGGGGGACCGCATGCACACTAGTCTGATAGCTGGGAAATCAGCATAGTACCAACCTAGAACCCTTAATGTGGGTTTACTTAGAAGGAATGGGTAGTCTATTGGGCCTCTAATAATGGATCATTATTTATCCCTAGTATACTAATGGACTTTGGGAGTCTATCCCACATAGAGGGATACTTTCTCAGCCTAGACGCATGGGGGAGATCCACAGCCCTGCCCCAAATGATATTACAGACTTTGAAGACTCCCCATGGAAGACCTAACCCTCCCTGACGAACAGAAAGTCTCTAATATGCTCTGCCTAAACCCCCATTCTCCCCTACATTCTCCTTAATCTACAAGATAGAATCAAAAAATATCCTTGTAGACCATCAATTAATTTTGCTGTGTCTAGGTCATATGACAGAGAACAATCCCAGAACTTATATGTTTGTGTTCCATGATGATTCCATGTATTGATAAGACTTATCTTAGAAATATATAGAAGTGTTTTTATACTACATGATCAATATCACTAATATGACAAAAAATCATCATGATAAAACCATCTTTCCCCACAAGCACTATATTCTCTTAGTTTGATGAAATTATCTTTAAAAACAATAATAATAATAACCAATACATATGGAACACTTACACCTCTGGCCAAAGCTCTATGCTGAAAACTATATTGACATTAGTTTATAAAATTCTCTCTGACAGATCCATGTACCAAGTTCTAATGTGACTAATATTTTAGAATAAGAAGTTAGAATTAGAGAATATACATATCATACTGTTGTACCCAGAGTAAAGAAAACAAATTTAATCTATTGTTTTATAAATACTGTGCACAAAATCTTTCCTTGTCTGTCTCAGTGAAACTTTATAACATATCCCACATTTGAATGAATATATAAATACATATTTATGTTCTTTTATAATGTGGCTGACAATGTAATTTAGTTCAACCTAACTTTTTGTTGGTACTACCTGCCAACATTTGGCTTTGCCAAAATGGGATTTGTCTGCATTTAAGAGTCAAGAAATTCAATCTGTGTCTAGTAGACATTACTAAAAAGACAGCACTCCCTTATTCCTCCACACTTACATGCCCAGTGATTTGGCAGCATTTTCCATCAAAAGATGGTGCCTATCCCCCCTCCCCCTTAATCTGAGTTCAAAACTGTGACATACAAGCCTTAATTTTGTACCAAATCTGAGACTCAACATCAAGAAACACACTGTTCATACTGTCAATCTGTTAGTCCTTTGTCGTTGACATGTGAATTAGCTGGGTATTAAAAGCTCAGCTAAGTTAATGGTATTCACAGTCAGACACCTATGTGAATCCTTACACCTGTCCTCTCTTGCTAAGCTATAGGCTCACTGCATAAGCATGAACAAACCAACCAAAATAGTCAAGCTGTCAAGGATCTACATAGCCACTTACTAAATGGATATTTGTCACTAAAAGCTATTAGTGTCTTGAGAGTAATTTAATACACAACAATAATTAAATGATATACCTAGAAAGCAACAGTAAAAGTAATATATTATCACTTTATATCCATTCAGTTTGGGTATAATTCATTAATTCTTGTATTTGCAGAAGGCTGAACAAAAAGTAATAATTTGGAAGTATTATTTATTATAAGAAGCCATTTATTTACTTTAAAGTAAATAGCAGGGAACTAGGCATATTGGAATTATCTCTAAATAAAACATCCTTGTCATCTAGTTTTAAAAGAACACACATTTGCTGAATTAATCAAATTTTAGTGGCTGCTCTGAGCAAAGCCGTGCTCAGCAATTCAATACCTGGATCTCTTCACCTTTATAGCCAGTTACAATTTGGTCCATTTTCCTGCATGCCTCACACATTTCCCAGTGGCTATTTCTGTCCACTTAGACTTAGATCAATATACTTAACTCATTTTTTCTTACCTTTCTTTTACCTGACCTACTTTATTTCTGTCCCAGTTCTTATTCAGAATATTCCTCCAGAATATCACAATCCAAATTCCTCAGTTTACCTTTATACTACTGTTTTCATGATAAATGCCATAATACAGCTGCCAGAACATATTTCTTGTATCACTTTTGAGGAATAAAATACTGTAAATATGAAACAACCTGGCAACTATAAAAATAATATAATCATGTGTGCACTTATAAATCAATAGAAATAATACATTGTATTCAAGTATCCTTTAATTTTTCTTGTTCATCAGTAAAGTTGTAAAAATTTCACCCCTAATATCTTTCCTGTATCACTGTCTTAGATCCTCTGCCTCTGTCTGCTCTATTAGTTAGGCTATATACTGTGCCTAGTGGCTTGTACATTGATTGCCCAAAATCAACAGGCATGGCATTTTCCCATGGATTATTAACTCTGTGCATACATAAGAGAGGATTATACTTTCCTGTTAAAACCAGTTAGAAATTTTGCATACCAAAAGCTTCTGCTGGTGACTTTTAAAACAGGGCTCACCCTGCCCCCCAATGTTCTTTATTCTTATGCTCAACAGGCAGCCCAGGGGGAGTTCTGGTTGGAGTTTTTCAGGAAGCCATTTCACCCACTCAAACCTGCCCTGCTTTATTCTCAACCCCTCCAACTCCAATGTACCTCTTCACAATCCTAACTTCTTATGTTCATAATTAGACTCTGCAACCTTTAAGCCACTTCTACAAAGTGATGAGCTACTAAAAATATAGCCCTGCAGGAATACATTCAACTTCTATTTCTGTTATTTTTTTAACATCGGTTTCAGATGAGCAAAGCAGTTAAACAAAGGGAGAGAGAAAGTGCTGTGATTGCGAAGATGTAATGTCGACACATACTTTGTTCATTTTAATTACACGAAGTCATCATTTAGCAGGGTACTGTGAGGCGAAAGCTGCCACAGACCTTTATTCTTTTGATTTTTTTTCCCATTTAAAGCCTCTTCAAATGACCCTGAACATAAATACCTTCTTTATAACCCTGAGAATCCCTGTATCTCTGTATAGCCCATGAAATAGGCCCTGCCTCTTTTAAGGTGTGAGAAAAGCTGAACATAATTGGACTGCTCTGCTAATGAGACCTACTTCCATCACTCCTCTGACTGTCTCATGGCATTTAAGATGAGCCTTTTAAAACTGGGTTACGGAAAAGAGGATGGGGCCAGAGACAGGAGGGGTGTGAGAAGGACTCTCATGTATACTAAAATCTCTAAGCCTTAAGAAGTAGATACACAAAGCCAGAATAAATGAGGAGGAAAAAAATGTGTTTTGCATGATAATTTAAAATCTGGATTTTGCTCTTCTGCACCCACATAATTGATGTTTAGAAGTTACTAAATTTTTCTTTATTTTTATTTAATATTTTTTTCATTTTACATATTAATCCCAGTTCCCTCTCCCTCCCCCCATTCCTCCTACCATCCCATATCCCATCCCTCATCCACTTCCCAGGGAGAGTGAGGCCACCATGGGGGATCATCAAAATCAGTCAAGTCATTTGGGGTAGGGCCTAGGCCCTTCTCCATGTCTCTAAGCTAAAGGAGTATCCTTCGATAAGTAATGGGCACCCATTGTGCACTTCTGCACTAGGGATACATTCTGATTCCACTGCTAGAAGTCCCATAGGCTGCCTAGGCCTTCTAACCGAGACCCTGTTTAGGCGGTCTGGGTCAGTTCTATGCTGGTTTCCCAGCTATCAGTCTTGGGTCCATGAGCTCCCCCTTGCTCAGGTCAGCTGATTATGTGTGTTTCTTCAGTCTGTTGTTGACCCTTTCTTACTTCTCCCTCTGAGTTCAGCTCAGTGTTCAGCTATGGCTGTCTGCCTCTGCTTTCTTTAGCTACTTGATGAAGGCTATAGGATGGCATATAAGGTAGTCATTATTCTCATTATGAGGGAAGGGCATTTAAGGTAGCCTCACCAATATTGTTTATATTCTTAGTTGGGTCATCCTTGAAGGTCTCTGGACATTTCCCTAGTGCCATACTTCTGTTTAAATCTATAATGGCTCCCTCTTTTATGGAATCTCTTGTCTTGCTTTATTTCAAAATCTGACTGGAACAATATATCAAAGTTTTTCTTTCTTTGAGGATATTAGATAATATTTATTTCATTTCATTTCAGGTGATATGGTGAGAAATATGTTATTTTGCATAAATTATATTGGCATAATTAGGAAGATTCCTGATTTCTTCTTATAGAGTAGATGAAATGCTGAAAGACATCTTGTCTCAATCTTGTAGTAACAATTACAGTAGTAATACAACAACAAGCCAGAATCTGAACTTGAGATATGCAATGGAATACATGAATCTTTAACTACAAGGTCCCTAATGAAAAATTAAGTAGATGAAATCAGTTACATGATCCCCTGTCACATATTGAAAATCTCAATGGGTGTATATATGTATATATGTATGTATGTAAAGTTCCTAATACATACGAATCCCTGTTCTTGAGAGTGACAATAATAAAGAGGTCAATCAGCTATAACCTTTTGCTTTGAGTTGCCAAAGGCTCTGGGGTTGCATGAGCATATTTTCAATAAAAATCTGATATGTTTAAACATAATCCTTAATCTTGTGATGATCAAAAGTTAAAGAAGTAGAGAGATTGATACACCTACCACTAATGATTATGTTCTGATTTAGGGCTATCTTACAGGATCACAGACTGTCACTCTGCCTTGTCATTATCTCCCTACTAAAAACTAAGGTTGGTAGTACATGGTTAGTGCACAAAGAATATTATTGCAAATATGGAAGAAATGAGAAAAAGTGCAAATACATAGTTGGTTTAATGAATGAGCAAATGAATATAATTTTCAAATGCAATATTTAGGCTTAGATTTTATCTCAGTAGACTAGAAAAAGATCAAGTTTCTTAATTCAAGGAAGTGAGAAACTTGGCTGATTTGGAAATAGGAAGTAATTGATGATTCTAAATATTTGCTAAGAAAATAAACCATTAAGCTATAAAAATTAATTTGAAGCTACTGACTATTTTTAAGCAGTGGTTGGAAATTATCAAATAGACATTTTGTAACAGTAAAGAATAAATTAAAGGAAGAGTTAAGATATGGCAGCAAAGCAACTAATTTTTATTTGTAAAAGTGTATGGACACCTTATTTTTGACAAAGAAGCTAAAATTATACAATGGAAAAAGTAAAACATCTTCCACAAATGGTGTTGGCATAAATGGATGTGGACTTGTAAAAGACTATAGATATATCCATATCTATCACCATGGACAAAACTTTTAGTAAAAATAGATCAAAGACCTCAACATAAATCCAGCCACACTGAAAATATTAGAAAACAAAGTGGGAGGTACCCTTGAATGAATTGGTGCAGGACACTGTTTCCTGAATATAACCCCAGTATCATAGACACTGAGGTTGACCATTAACAAATGGGACCTCCTAAAACTGAGAAGCCTTTGTAAGGCAAATAAAATAGTCAATAAGAGAAAACATCAGCCCACAAAGTGGGAAAATATCTTCAACAGCCCCATATCTGACAGAGGGCTGATCTTCAAAATATACAAAGAACTCAAAAAATTAGTCACCAAAACACCAAGTAATACAATCAAAAAGTGGGGTAGAGAACTGAATAGAGGATTCTCAATGGAGAAATCCAAAGTGGCTGAAGGACACTTAAGAATGTGCTCAACATCCTTAGCCATCAGGGAAATGCAAAACAAGGCAAGTCTCAGATACCATCTTACTCCTGTCAGAATTGCTAAAATCAGAAACACCGGTGAGTGCAAACTTGTACAGCCATTTTAGAGATCAGTATGGTGGTTTCTCAGGAAAATGGGAATCAGTCTACCACAAGATCCAGCATTTCCACTCTTAGGCATATAACCAAACGACGCCCATCCACGTAACAGAGACTTCTGTTCAACTATGTTTATAGCAGCATTATTTGTGATATCTAGAAATGGAAACAACCTAACCTAGATGCCTCACAACTGAAGAATGGATAAAGAAAGTATAGTACATTTACACAATGGAGTAGAACTCAGCCAAAAAAAGAGTCAAAGGAATCTTGAAATTCTCAGGCAAATCAATGGAACTAGAAGAAAACATCCTACATGAGGTAACCCAATCACAAAAAGAGGAACATGTTGTGCACTCCGTCATATATGGATTTTAACATAGAGAAAAGGATATATAGCCTATAATTCATACCATTAGAGAAACTAGGGTACAAGGAAGACCCTATGAGACATACAAGGTCCCTCACAAAGGGGAAAGGCATAAGATCTGCTGAGCATATTAGTAGGGGCAGTGATTAGAGAGGGAATTAGGCAAAAGAGAGAGAAGAGGAAGGGTGATGGGAGATGTCATCCTGTAAATATGTTTCTCTTATTGGTTAATGATTAAAGCACTGTTGGACAATAGGAAAGAAAGATAGGTGGGACTGTTAGACAAGGAGGATTCAGGAACTAGTAAGAAGGAGATTCAAGATGGAGGATAGAGAGAGGAGAATTCTGGCCTCTCTCTCCGGTAAGATAAGACCACAAGGAAATATTTATATTGATTGAAATGGGTTAATATTTAAAACAGAGATAGCCAATAAGTAATGCTGGTAATAGCTAACAGAATTATATCAAATACAATGTCTCTGTGTGTTATTTGGGGCTGACACAGCTCTGGGACCAGGCCAGCAGAAAAACAGAAGGGTGAGGAGAACGTGACGGACCAGGAAGACTGAGTTGGGGGAGGAATAGAGAAAATCAAGAAAAGAGAAACCATAATAGAGGGAGCCATTATAGGTGTGAAGAGAAAACTGACACTAGAGAAATATCCAGAGACTGACAAGGATGATCCCAACTAAAAATCTGGGCAATAGTGGAGAGGCTACCTTAAATATCCTTCACTGATAATAAGATTGATAATTACCATATATGTCATCCTAGAACCCTCATCTAGTAGCTGATGGAAACAGAAGCAAACACCCACAGCTAAACACCAAGCCAAACTGCTGGAATCCAGTTTCAGGGAGGGATAAATGATGAGCAAATGTGTCAAGACCAAGCTTCAAAAACACACAGAGACAGCTGACCTGAACAAGGGGGAGCTCATGGTACCCAGACTGATAGCTTGGAAACCAGCATAGGACCGACCCAGACTCCATGTATGTGGGTCTCAGGAGGCTATGGGACCTCTGAGAGTGGGACGAGGATGTATCCCTAGTACATGAAAGAACTTCAGGAGCATACTCCCCATGGAGGGGATACTCCCTTAGCCTGAACACAGGAGGGAGTACCTAGGCCCTACCCCAAATAACTCGACAGATTTTGATGATCTCCCCCTGGAAGGCCTCATGCTCACTGTAGAGTAACTGAGGAATGAAACCGGAGGGGAGGGTTGGGGAGTGGGACAGAATGTGAGGATAGGAGGAAGAGGCAACTTAGTTCTATATATAATTTTTTTAAAAAAATAAATACATTTAAAAAATTTAGTGGGGTTTCATTTTACTGACATAAACTGAAAGCAAGCAAAGTGTAGAAAATACGGAAGACACTCTTCAATGTGTGGGCCAACTCTCTTTTTTAATGCCTAAATGTGTTTAGCAATGAGCCTCTAATATTAAAAAAGTAGTTAGCAATATTAAACTAGTATTTCCACAAATGTGGTTCTGTGGTCCTTGACTTAAAATTTACCTTCATTTTCCTGCTTATCTGTAAAAATGCATACATTGATTTCAACATGACATAAGCTCAAAAGGTAAATAAAAGCTTTGATTTGGTAAATACTGAATAGATATTTTGTTATTGTCATTATAATTATGACAATTCATTTAAATGTTAGTATGGATATAAAAAACATGTCATTATTAACCTTCACACCATTAGTTTATTTCATGTTGATATATTAAAAAAAATACCAGAAACATGAGTGTATATAAGAGAAGTTTAGTGATTCACAGTTCTAACAACTTAAGACTCAAGATCAGACAGCTTCTTAAGCTAATCTTTTGCTGAGGCCCATCATAATATCATAGTGGAAGAACTTCTGAAAAGGATCACATAATGAAACAGGACACTTGAGATAAATGAGAGATTAGATTCATTTTTCTTTTTGTACCAATCCATTCCAATGGAACTACATTATCATTCATATCAAATAAATGTTACCATGTACAAAATTATTCTGGTTTTGTGGGAAATCATCAGCCATAAAATAGAGATCACAACATATATTGTATTGAGGAAACAATGAGGCTAGCTAGGTTGACTCATCAAGATTTTGAACACTGTGTAGAACATAAAGTTCTAGATACTGTCTCCATTACCATTGCCCATATCTGAGCTTGACTCTTTTTCTTCAGGAGTTCCTCAGTTATCCACTTTCCACTTAACTTTGTCATTATCCCTAATTTCCATTTCCCTCTTTCCCCAGAACACAATTGATTACTTGGGCATCTCTTCTGCACTTCCTTCAAGTTGAATTAAAGCTAAAGTTGGGTCCTTACTTAAAAGCATACAAAGATAAAGATTCTTAAATTGTGCATTTATATACAAATATGTAGCTATATATGATAAAGATTATGATAACAGAAAATTTAACACCAAAAATTTGTGGCTGATTATTTAATCAAATTTCATATATCTGATAATTATTCTGTCTGGAACTAAAGTATTTATTTCTGTGCATTCTTGACATAGACTGATGAATTTTGTCTTACACCAAGTCACAAATAGATTAGGTTACATCAAACCACTGCAATTCATTTATGTGAACCTTATTTACTTATTACCATATTTTCTTCTCAGTGGCACATAAAAATATACCAGCTCTCTCATGCTTTGGCCAGCACTTGCTGTCTCTGAGGTTCTCATTGAGTTTCAAGAATGATTGTATCTGCTCATAGGCCCATAAAACGGATATTTGATTTGATTTAGATGAGGATGCAGTGAGCTAATTTCATTATGAATAACTCTCCATGGTAAGGTTGCTACTTATTGTGGTTATGAACCACCTACATGGTGTGATTTGTTGGTGAACAGTGTCTAGCTACCTCAGCAGGTCATTTATTTTGGGGAAGAAAAAAAATAATGTCTAGGTAAAACTAGGCTTATGTCTATATTATTAGGACTACCCTCAGACAGTAGTAGCAGGGACTGAAGATGGACACATGAGGAAGATTTGACCTTTCTTCATCTCAAAGGGATGACATGAAGAAAAGGCAATTTGTACAACAATGGTATTATTGTCAAGGTTTTACATATAAGAAAGCCACTCATTCATCTGCCAAATGTTCCAAGAGTAACAACTCTGTTCATAAAGAAAAAGTATGAAAAAGTGCTTTACCCAGATGTAAGATCAAGAAGGGTATAAAGATATATTTGTGCAGTCACAGCTGAGGTGAGCTAAATTACAAAGTAAAATGAGAGACTTAGGGGAAGACAGTGGTGTACAGTAATTCACTTCCCCTTATATCAAGTATCAAGTCTTTTAAACATTTCTTCTCTCTCTCTCTCTCTCTCTCTCTCTCTCTCTCTCTCTCTCTGTGTGTGTGTGTGTGTGTGTGTGTGTGTGTGTATGAGAGAGACGGTTCAAGAACAGATAATAGAACACATATAAAAGTAGAAAAGGGGAAATTTTGGAAGGAAAGAGGGTATACCAGCAATAAAAGGGAAAAACAAAAAGAAGCTGTCATGATAAAACACTTGAGAACCAGAGGCAGGTGGATCTCTGAGTTCAAGGCCAGCTTTGTCTTATAGAGCTAGTTCCAGGACTGTCAAGAATACACAATGAAACACTATCAATAAAACAAACACACAAAAAAGAACCACTTCCCCCCCCAAAAAAAATAAAAAACAAAAGTAAGAATGAAAGAAAGACAGCTCATATAATCATATGCACCAAGGATACAAACTTTGACCAGAACTACAAATCTGGTAAGCTCATTCTAAGTAGTCAGTGTATAGACTCATATCATATGTCAAACAAGTAGGATTTTTTTTAAACCATTAATTTTAGTGAAAAATTCCTACAACGCCAAGTAAAAATGTTTATACGCTACCTTCCAGAGAACAAGAATAATACATAGGGTAACAGAGATGTAGGAATCATCACAAGACTTTGGAATATCTCAGAAAGCCTTCATTGTCATTGGAGCTTATCCATAATAGACAAGGTATAGAATCAGCCTAGATGTTCATATGCCCAATCAACAGATGAATTGGTGAAGAAAATGTTAGGTATAACAAGGGACTTCTACTCAGTCATGAAAAAAGAGTGAAATTAGAAACAATGGCATTTCTTATAAAAATCTTAAAGAACAGCAGAATATATGTTAAGAGAAACAAGCTGGATTTGGGAAGACAAATTCAACACACTTTCAACCATGTGGTAATTTTTTTTCAGTCAAGAAAATAGACAAGAGAATAATTGTCAAGAGAGAGGTGACCCATAAGAGAAGAAAAGATAAAATGTGGTAAATGTGAGCAACGTGCATATTGTACATATTTAAAATGACCATCATGAGGTCTATATACATTGTTATATATTCTTATTTGTGATACTCTTTGAAAAATTAAACTTATATTCCATTCCCAGAAAAATTGTAGATTATATTTTGTCATATTGTATGAAATCTTTCCACTTATGATGTTTTATGCACATTATTCTTACCATATTCTATACTTTTACTTAGGTTGATGACATTTTGTATATTGATACAATTTACGCACATTATTCTTGCCATATTCTATGCATTTATACTTTTTCTTATATTCAAGACATTTTGTATATTGATACAATTGGAGATATTTATCATGCTGCCCTTTATAATTCTACCTCTTGTCTAGACATTTCTACTCTACCTCTATTTTAGGGATTTACATGTATATATATGTTCATCATTAGATTGTTTAGGTATATATCCCTGCTTTACACAAGGAAGTTTTAATCAGTTTTTTAGCTAAGTTCCTGAGTATTACAGATTATCTTCACTTTATGAGATTAGTCAGACATAGATGCTTAATCTTTAATCACTTCATAGACATGCAAAACATGGCATTTAAATGTTTTAATATTAGTACTCCATTGACATGAGACACTATTGCTCCTGACAGCACTGTGCACTTTCCTGAAAATATGTTGAACACTGTTGTCGCTCCTGCTGGAGTTCATCCTAGCTTTGGCTTATGCCCTCTTGAGCAAAGAACTTCCCCCACCTTGACCACTGATTTGGACATGTGCTTTTACGAGATAAATACAGAAAACTGCTGAACCTTGCCAAGTCAGGGTAAGACAGCCTTTCTACCTCCATGCTGTTGTTGTGGTCTGTCAAGTACTCTTGGCCTTAGCCAAAACTGGGGGTACCAATACTACTGTGAGATCTTGGGTTACTGTCCAGGTAGCCTGCTGATTCTGTCCTCGTTGCATCTTTTGGAAGTTGCCAATCTGCACTTCCTGTCTACCCTACTATCATTATTTTCTTTATCAGGCCTTGATGAGGTTGAATATCAAACTATCACAACTATTATTCTCTCTTCCTAGTTAGATATATTAGGTACTAGACTTAAGTCTTCCAGCTTAGGACAACTCCTTTGTAAACTCCATTATGAAAAGAAAAACAAAAAAGCTAAGTCAAATGTAAGCAAGAAAAGAAAAAGAGTGAGATAAAGCCAGGAGTGGACTTATGCCAACTTTGCCAACTTTAAAGAAAACAAAAAACAAAACAAAACAAAAACAAAACAAAAAAAAAAAAAAAAAAAAAAAAAAAAGAACTTATTGGTTCCCTTCCTTGAGAATTTAATAACAGTTCCCTCCTTCAGATATAATTTGACCTAGGTATTGGAATGATCACACCAAAGCCCAATTATTCCACTTTCAGTGATATACTTATCTTGGAAATAAATTCTTTGTGTAGAGTCTCAACTAAGAGCAAAGAGAGGGCCTTAAGGATGCTTCTAGCTTTCAGTGTTTCTCTAGTAAGCAAAAATCTAAGACAGTTTTCACACATACAGTATAGACTTTGGACTTTGAAAAGTGATCTTATTTGCACCTGCTGTGGAAGAGATGAAACAAAATTCATAAAGCTACAGGAAATAATCTTTTCCGACATGAAAAGAAATATATTTCCAGAAAAAAAAATTAAAAATATAACTGGCAAGAATGGTTATAGGAAATATAAGTCAACAACCTTTATTTTTTAATTTAAATTAGAAACAAGATTGTTTTACATATCACTCACAGTTCTGTTTACCTCCTCACCTCCCCTGCCTTCTACCAACCCCTTATACCATTCCTTTTCTGCTCCCCAGGGATGATTAGTCCATCCATGGGGGATCTTTAAGGTCTGTCATATCATTTGGAGCAGGGCCTAGACCTTCCCTGTGAGTCTAGGCGGAGTATCCCTCTATGTGAAATGGGCTCCAAAAGTCCATTTGTACAGTAGGGATAAATACTTATCTACTACCAGAGAGCCCATAGACTGACCAGTCCTCCTAGCTCACACCCAAGTTCAGGGGGTCTGGGTGGATCCTATGCTGGTTTCCCAGCTGTCTTGGGTCCTTGATGTCCCCCTTGTTCAGATCAGCTGTTTCTATGTGTTTCTCCACACTGGTCTTGATTCTTTTGCTCATCACTCCTCCCTCTCTGCAGCTGGATTCCAGGAGTTTGGCTCAGTATTTAGCTGTGGTTGTCTGCTTCTGCTTCCATCAGCTAATGGATGAAGGCTCTAAGATGGCATAGGAAGAAGTCATCAATCTCTTTATAGGAAAAGAACATTTAAGGTAGCTTCTCCACTATTGCTTAGATTCCTAGTTGTGGTCATTTTTCTAGATCTTTGGACATTTCCCTAGTACCAAATTTCTCTTTAGACGATGATGTTTCCCTCTATCATGGTATCTCTTTTCTTGCTCTCCTGTATTTTTTCCAGACTCAATCTTTGTGCACCCTCATGTTCTCCTCTTCCTTCCTCTTCTTATCTTCTCTGTTTCTTAATTCCCTCTCCCCACCTGCCATGCTCTCAATTTGTTCAGGAGATATTTTCCCTTTCACCTTCTCTGGGGGACCTCTTATGTCTCTCTTAGAGTCCTCCTTCCTTCCTAGCTTCTCTGGTGTTTTGGATTGTAGTCTGGTAATCCCTTCCCTTATGTATAATATCCATATATGAGTGATTACATGACACACTTGTCCTTTTGTGACTGTTTACTTCACTCAGGATAATTTCTTTTAGTTCCATCCACTTGACTGCTTATTTGAAGACTGCATATTTTTAGTTTTTTTTTTTTTGTTTGTTTGTTTGTTTGTTTTCTGCCGAGTAGTACTCCATGGTTTAAATGTACCCCATTTTTTCTATCCATTCTTCAGTTGAGGGGCATCTAGGTTGCTTCCAGGTTCTGGGTTTTACAAATAATGCCGTTAAGAACATAGTTGAACCAATGTCTTTGTTGTATGAATGTGCATCCTTTGGGTTTATGCCTAAGAGTGGGACTCTAATTGTTGAGGTAGACTGATTCCCATTTTCCTGAGGAACCAGCATACTGATTTCCAAAGTGACTGTGTGAGTTTGTACTCCCACCAGCAGTGGAGGGGTGTTCCCCTTTCTCTACATCCTCTCCAGCAATAACTGTTGTTATTTTTGATTTTATCCTTTTTGACAGAAGTAAGATAGTATCTCAGAGTTGTTTTGATTTGCATTTCTGTGAGGGCTAAGGATATTCAGTACTTAAGTGTCTTTCAGCCATTATAGAATATTCTTTTGAGAATGCTCTATTTAATTATACATCCCACTTTTTAATTGGATTATTTGGTGTTTTGTAGATCCTTGAGTTCTTTGTATATTTTGGAAACCAGCCCTCTTGTCAGATGTGGGGTTGGTAAATATTTTCTTTCATCATTTGCCTTACAGAAGCTTCTCGGTTTCAGGAGGTCCCATTTATTAATTGTTGATCTCATTGTCTGTGGTTTTTATGTTATGTTCATGAAGCTATCTTATGTAACAATTTGCTCAATGGTACCTCCCACTTTCTCTTCTAAGAGGTTCAGTGTCTACAACCTTCTTGTACCAGTAATAGAGAGAACATTTCCAACTGAGCTTTCTGATAAATTAGATATAGGCAATGTCTGAATTTATTGTATATGCTAATTCACAAGTTGTAGGATTGGGTTTAGGAATAGTTTGATCAAGAATGTTTATTAATTAGGACTTCAGCAATATTATTCATATAGGAGAAGAAACTTTCAATCTTACAATTTTTTCATAGTAGTTAAACTGTCATGACATCTCTAGTTCTATTTTCTACATGTCATGGAACCCAGTGAAATTGTCTCTTCTGTCTTCCCTACTATAAGGTAGTCATTAGATGACTTTTGCAATGACATATGATTAACTAATCTACAAAATAGTGTGACCCAGAACCAGAGAATCACTAATAGAAATCCTATCTACTGCATATAAGAGAAATTGAATCTATTAAAGATATTAAAAATTCTTTTTCCATCACTGCCTGGGCTAATGACCAAGCAAAACATTTGGGGAAGGTTGGAAAATGACACTCAGAAGAGGTTTACCAATGCCTGAGTCAGTCTGTGACTGGTTAGAGTTTTCTAGAAACAAAACACTCATGACCATGGATTATATCTCCCCATTTTTCCAAAACTCATTCTTTTTATCGTCTGTCTATCCTTTACCCCTATCTATCAACAACTCATAATATCAGCATATGCTACTATTATAGTCAACAGACACTGAGCACTAATGTTATGTATGAATTAGATCTTGGCCATTCCCCTTAACTTCTTATTCAACACTACAAAAGATGACTACAGTTATTAACAAAATTACGTCAAGAGTTCTCAACCTCTGGCTTCTATAACCTTGAGAGTCAAACAACCCTCCCACAGGGGTTGCTTAAGGCTATCAGAAAACACAGAGGATTGCATTATGATTCATAACAATAGCAAAATTATAGTTATGAAGTAGTGAGGAAACTGATTTTATGGTTGGAGATCCCCACAACAGGAGAAACTGTACTAAAGGGTTGCAGCATTAGAAAGTTTGAGAACCACTTCTAGAGGTAATATGTATTTTATAATTAAAATGTTTACATCCTTGAAAAAACTAGAAGTAACTTATCCTGTGATGAATATAAGAGGATTCAGACGTGGCATACATGATACACTAAAATCAAGTCTCACATTTTGACCTGATTCCAAATGTTTGATTGAATTTTCAGAACACTCTATGAAACTGAGTTCCTTATCAAGGTAACTTAAATAAAAAAGAAAAATAAAAGAAAAACTTTAAGAAGAAAAAAATGGCACACTCAAAAATGAATAAGCATAATACATGCACTTTATTCTGAATTGGAGTAAATAAAACCCATGTTCTTTCACTGACTAACAAATTATAACAAGTTGAAAGGTATATTGTCACGTTGGCCTTTGAAAACAAAGTATTATTGTTTTTGGTAGTCACATGATAAACAAGTTATCCTACAAATTTATTGCTTCTTTGTGTGTGTGTGTGTGTGTGTGTGTGTGTAATTCTTTCTGCTCTTTCATTGGTGGTTGGTGTTTGTTTCCACTGAGACAAGTTAAGGATATTTCCTCCCTCTTCTATGCTAGATGATATAGAATTGTAAGTTAAGTTTTCTCTTATTCGATATCAAAAGGAAAAGAGGCACAATAAAAATCTCAAGGCAAGCTTGCATGTACATTGATATGCAGGACTGAATACTTTCAAGTTGAATGATAACAGAGATTTCGCATTCTATCAATTAAGTTCTTTCCAATCATTAATGGTTATCTGCCTCATGTGTTTCCAGTTACTCCCTTGTTTTTTAAATCTTCACTGGCTTCTTCGCTTATCCACTTTTTTATCTCATCCTACAATTTCATGTCTGAGAGGGCCAGGGATCAAACAATGGCCATGACAGGCCTTGCTGCTAGCCTTTCCAAAATCCACATCTTAGTTTTAGTTTATTAGAACTTGATGGGATCTGAGAAAACAGTTCTTGGGAAAGCTGCAACTCAAAGGGAACCAAGCAGAGGGTGTCACTTAACCTTGTGCAAACTTAAAAGATAGCTTTCCCCACCCTGAAGCTGAAAAGCCCCTAACAACTGAGTCACCAACCAATCCTACAGAAACCAATAACCTTTAGCATAATCAGTTCCTGACTAACCTCTCCCCACCCCTTAATTTCTTTAACCCTGCTTAAAGGAACCTGCATCTTCTCTCCTCATCACCATGTGTCACCCCAACATGTTGGAATTTTAATAAAGTACTATTGCTGATTGCAAACTTAACTAGTAAGACTTATGTATAAAGGACCCATGGGGCTTCTTGTAGCCCCCAACAATATCACAAATATCATCCATTTGCTATCTTCCTGTTTTCTCCAGCTAGAAAACACCCAGGAAGTTCTCAAGTGCTACTCCTATACATAGTCTCCTTCTAAGAAAGGTTTCTGAAGGACTAGGAACATATTAATTAACATTAATAATCCTGCTCATAAGATCCAGATCTAGCACCATAGTACATTACATATGGATTCAGGATGGGGGATATGTACCATGTTTTACTGAGACAGACTGGAATTCTAAACTCCTGACAGTGCAACATGGCCATTTCCCTTCATGTGCTGTGTCATGGTTTATCCTAAACATGCTTGTAGAACAATCTTATCTATCTCATATTATCTGATCGTGAATGGTCTCTGGTTCTGGGGAAAGGGTGGTAGCAAAAGCCCAAGGCTAATTATATTTGTTCTCTAGAACCCTTACAGAAACTTAGGCATTTATGGATAGTTAGTAACTTATTAAGCAAAACTGATCTTAACCAAATAAACAACATAAAATTAAATATTATATGTTTAAGTAAATATTTTTTCTCTCATGTCCCCATTTTCCTGAGGAACAGCCATACTTATCTCCACTCTCCAAAGTGGCTGAACAAGTTTGCACTTCCACCAGCAGTGGAGGAGTGTTCCCCTTTCTCTACATCCTCTCCAGCATAAGCTGTCATTGGTGTTTCTGATTTTAGCCGTTCTGATAGGAGTAAGATGGTATCTCAGAATTATGTTGATTTGCATTTCCTTGATGGTTAGGGGAGCAGGTGGCAGTGTGGGAGGTGGGGAGAAGTTAGGAAGAGAAAAGGAGAAGTGGAGGGGAGAGGAGTACAAAGATTGAGTCCTGGAATAATACAGAAGAACATGGAAAGATATACCATAATAGAGGGAGTACATTATAGGTCTAAAAATCTAGCACTAGGGAAATACCCAAAGATCTAGAAAGATGACCACAACTAAGAATCTAAGAAATAGTGGAAAGGCTCCCTAAAATGTCCTTTCCCTATAATGAGATTGATGACTACCTATATGCCATCATAGAGCTCTCATTCAGTAGCTGGTAGAAATAGAAGCAGATACCCACAGCTAAACACTGAGACAACCTCCTGGTATCCAGTTGCAAAGAGGGAGGGATGAGCAAAGGCGTCAAGACCAGGATGGAGAAACCCACAGATGCAGCTGATCTGAACAAGGGGGAGCTCCTGGATACCAGTCTGATAACTGGGAAACCACCATAAGACCAACCCATAAGATTTCCTGAATGTGGATCTTAGTTAGGAGGCCTGGGAAGTATATGGTACCTGTGACAATAGAACCAGTAAGTAGCTCTAGTGCAGGAACGGACTTCAGGAGCTCAGTCTCCATGGAGAGATACTCCCTTAGCCTAGAGACACAGGGGAGGACTCAGTCCCTATACCAAATTATTTGATAGACTTTGAAGACCTCTCATGGAATGCCTCACCCACCATTGAGGAGTGGATGGGGGATGGGATAGGAGGTCTGTGGGGGACATGAGATGTTGGGAGGGAGAGGGAACTGTGATCGATATGTAAAATAATAAAAATATTAAATAAAAATATTTAAGTTAAAAAGAAACTAAAAGACAAAGAACACTATCCTCACTTTGTGGATGCTATCTTGAATATTGCAATTGCTATTATGTTAAAAGACCAGGAATCTGCAAATGTTGTCAATGATGTCAAGAGCTTGCAACATTTGTGCATTCCAGGTGAGAACTAAAATTGTGTTGAGCACAGTCTCAGTCAGTTAAATAACATAGGCCAGCACTGCCACATGTTTCAGTAATTTACTGTCTAGGCACATCATGTACTAGATGTTTATGTTCCTCATTTTAGATTCATATGTTGAAACCAACTCTCACATATGACCACATTTTGACATTTACAGGTAAGATGTCTGGGAGGTGACTATATTAAGACTGAGTACATCTCTTATAAAAGAGACCCCTCCTTCCCTCCCACCATGGAAATATTTTTGTCCTTTCTAACATATGTAAACAGTGAGAGAATTGCAGCCTGGGTGAATGGGTTCTAGTTTGAGAAAGAATCTTTCAGTACATTGATCCTGGTCATCTCAGCCTCTAAAACAAGTAAAGATGAGTATTTGTTACGGTTGAAAATAAACATTTTTAGGGACTCTGTCTTTGGCACACACAAGAGCAGCATACTTCTAGCATCTGATTTGTTCCTGTGTTGAACCAAAGTTGTAGAGCTGAAACATTCAACAATGACCACTTTCATATCTAAGCCACAAAGTCCTTTAGAGTGTATGAGGGGGACAGAAATTCCTCTTCTGAATTCATTAATTCTTTCACAGCTTCACAAAGACAAGTCATATATTCAAATAATTAAAACATAAACTTTATAGGTATTTCTATAGCCCTGTTTATAGAATTATTGTTTATAGTAATCATAAGAGGAACTACCAAAATGTCCGTTCATATCAATGAAAAATAAGTAAATAAAAAGAAATAAATACATGTAAGAAGACCATTCAACTTTAAAAAAATATTGAAGGAGAGTATGAAGGCAAAGGGAACTCATGAGGATTTAAGAGCAGAGTTAAGACCACAGGGAATAGAGTGGTCCAAATGAGGAATGGTAGGGCAGAGTAAAAGAGAAGATGAAGTTAAACAGAAGCAACTTGTGCTTGAAAAGGTCATTATGAAAACTAATACTCTGTAATGTAAAATAAAATAATAAATTATAAAATATATTATATAGTATACTGTAATGCTTTTATAACAATAGATATATATTGCAATCATTTTCCTAACAGATATAAAATAAGATACTGTATTTTACACTTATATAGTATATTGGGGCATGCGAACTTTTAAAAAAAAGGGAGCAGGGCAGTAGTTGCTATAGGTGAAGGCGAAAGGGAAGCAGATGTCATATGGGTACAGTTATTTTAGTTCAGCACAACAAAAAGGATCTTGAGATGCATGATGGTCATTGTTATACATGGGTGATGAACAACTTATTTTCAGGAATTGTATTCCATCATATTCCATATATAACATCAATTTTCATGTTATGTCTATTTTAACCAAAATTAGTCAAGACAATAATAGTAAACAATAACAGAATTGGTGAGTAAAACCTACAAATGAACAGTGTACTCAGTTCTTTATGAATATCATGGTTCACATATATTATAATTCTAAAAATTGACTATTATCAGTTATGGAACAGGAACAAATTCCCAGTGGTCATTTAAAGAGAACATTGTTTGATACCAAATGGTTAATTGTATTTAGTAGATTGGACAGTGGAGAAGTATGGATAAATGAAAGTTAGTGGTATCCATCCAAGAGAAGGACAAAAGGTGAAACAGGAGAAGCAAGATTAGCATTATCAGATATGAGGACAAAGGAGAAAGGTTTTCACAGGGCTGGGTTTCAGTGCTCTGGAAAGGAATGTCTGGTGGGCACAGTTCATGGTATCCCGTGATTAGGCTATCTGGAGTTGTTTCTAAGCATGGTAGAGGCTCATAACTAGATTTAGCCACGGCAGCACAAACATAGTGTTGCTGTTTCCATCAAGCAGACATAATAAGATGGGTTTATCTTTTCTTCCATCTCTTAACCTGAAACCTTCTCATAGCACCCCTAGGTGAAAAGAAAGGTGAGAGTGCTGCTTCAATGAAAAATAGGTTTGGTACCAACTGACACTAACTATTACAGTCTGGTTTTGTGCGCTATTTGCTATTAGGCTAACAATATAATTCATAGCCTATATACTACCTTCCTAGACTACAACTGAAAGAAGAGTCAGTATATGAACCCAGCCCTCCTTTAATTGAAAGTATTTCAAGTGAATAATATTGTTTTATGGTTAATTTATTCATCACTTAATGATTCCAAAATAAATTGTTTCACTCTTCTTAGGGGTTATCTTATGCTTAAAATGTTATAGGCAATGACTACTAAACACATAAAGCAGGGATGTTAATGGAAGATGCAGTGACTCAGGAATGCAGCATTCTATGGATGGTACTTTAACAGGTTGGTAAAAGATGTTGCCAAGGAATGAATCCTGAGCATGTGGCACTGGAATTTAGGTTATGAGTTATGTCATTTGAAGAAATGTGGCCAATTCTTTAGTAGGGTCATAGGATTTCTCTTTAAGAAATCCTGGATTGTATGGGCCTTAAAGATGAAGCCTATTAGCTCAGTCCATTGTAGGCACCAGCCTTGGAAGTGTTCCTTTGGGTCTAGATGTTTCTGTTTGCCATGAGCCATAAGCCAGAGAAAGGTCAGCCTTTTCACAGAAATGGACAAGGATTAGAGGTCAGGGATTTTGTTTAAGTAGGCCACCTTTGAAGTCTTTAAGTTTTAGGAGATAAAACGAAGTGCTTATAGGTCTATCTTCTGGGCCTTGCCTTTGATTTCCGTACAAGAATATAAAAAAATAAGATCAGTGTAACAGAACACAAATTTTCATTTCGAAGAATGTCTTGAGAGCTTAAGTTATTTCTACATTTTAAGGCAAAGCAGGAAACTTAACCTTTTCCTTACTTTTATTTATGTATAGAATTTGTTGAGTTTACTCAGAAGATTCTCTACTTCTTTTCTTCCTTGTCTATTGCTATGGTATTTCAAATGATTATTAATTACTGTTTACTTATACTGAGTGTGCAGGGCTCTAGATATGTGATGCATTATATATGTGATACACACATACAAACACACAAACACACACACACACACACACACACACACACACACACACATATATATATATATATATATATATATATAAAATTACTCACAACTGAATAAAAATAATATAAGGTTTAAAGGTTTAGAAGAGGCTAATAACTTGACTGGTGTAGCATAAATCCTCAAACCCAACCCAAATCCAGTTTTGCTACATTGGTCCAACTAAAGGGATCATTGCTTTGCAGAGATAACAGATTTATTTTTGTTTGTTTGTTTTTCTCTTCCTCAGTAAATTTTCCTAACTATAATTTCAGAAATTGACCAAAAACAAATTTGGCTATTTACTTAGTAAAACAGTCATATTTAAGAGACAAAATAATAAAAATTATTCAGACAGGAGCATCCACATCCTTTCTATTTCTCATCATTTCTGCTGGGTGTCTCTCCTGCTTTACCCCTATTGGGAAAGCCCAAGCATTAGCATACTTCAGCTCCTATTGTCATGGAACATAGAGTCCTATTTACACGTGATTCAAATCAAAGTTGGATCTATGAGTCAATTGCCAAAGATGAAAAAAAAAAGTAACCTTTCTTTTTATCAAAAAATAAATTTTGTGGAGGGAATAGCTCACATACATTGTCTTTTCTCCTAATCTCTTCCATCTGTTGCTTCTATTGATGCACAGAAAAGTTTAAAATTAAATGTAGTAATAGATATCACTTTAGTTTTTAATTGATTTCCTGTGTTTTGTAGGTTTTATTTTTGAAAATCCTTATACAAGCTTATGATATGCAAATTTTCTTGTGAGTTTTCTTTTTGTTTGTTTGATTTGCTATGTATTTTAATATCATTGTGTCTGAAACTAAACCATTCATTAGAAAAAGAATATATAATGCAATTAAAATGTGTGGGCATCATGAATCATTATTTCTTAAAACAAGACAGAGACTATGAAGAGAGTATATTTCATTGATCATCATGGAAATATAAAACAGAACTGAAACTTGGTATAAATTCATTTGAAGTGGAATACCTATTTTAATAAAGATCCATGGGTACTGGAAGCCAGAGATTAAAATGTTGGAGAAAGAGGACAGAAGAAGTTTCACTAGTAGGTGACATGTTAGAGTTAAATACGGGAGATAAGTTTATTACATAATAGGATGACTGTGATCAATAGTATTTCACTGAAAATTTAAATGTATCTAAATCATGTTTATGTTCTCACAACAAGGAATGCAAATATGTCAAGTAATGCATATGATAAGTACACTGATTTTATTCTTTTACATGACCCACACCATCAAAAATATACTAATTTTACTAATAACATGTTTGAAGTGCCATGACTATACCAATAGGTAGCTTTGGGGGGGATAATGAAGCATTTAGGATTTTCTTTCATTTATCTTCTTTATTTTTTTTAATTTAACATGGATTATTCTTTCATACAATTCTCTCTTAACCAGTATCTCCTCCCTCTACTCCTCCCAGCTTCCCCTTCACCTCCACCTCTCTTCTGCATCCATTCCTCTTCTGTTTTCCTATACAAATGAGCAGGCATCTAAGAGACAGCATTCAAACATGACAAAACAAAGCAGGGCAAAAGCCCTCATATTGAGGCTGTACAAAGCAACACAATAGCAGGAAAACAGTCCCAAGAGCACCATTTGTTTTGTTTTGTTTGTAGCTCTGGAGGGACTAAAATGTTGAGGTGACACCTGTGGGAATTTACAGTGTTGCTGATCTTTAATGACATCTATATATATATTACAGAAGGCAAATATGTGCTCTTCCTCTCCTCTGTGCTTCATTATCTCACCTATAATATAGAAAATTGAAGCAGAAACTCCACTTAACCAGAATTGGAGAAAAAGGACTCTCTAGGATCTTAACCATAGCCAAGATGTACATTGATGGCTAGCCATCATGGACAATGGAACAATGAAAGGAAGCTGCTACATTCTCTTCTATCTCTGTTTCTCAGTTTAGGAGTTTGAGACCAGAAAACTGAAGAGACTAGTCAAAGACAACAGTTAGAACAGAAGGAAACCTCATGCCATTCAAGTCCCCAAGCAGCATCTCTTTCTTTGCAACCCTCTGCCACAAGGGCCAAACCTTAAAACCCCCATGACACAGATGGTACCTTTATATAAACATTAAAAAGTGGTGTCTGCAGAGTCCACATCAATCCATCTTTTAAATCATATATTCCAAGACATTATTATGGGAGCTCGCTTCGCAAAGAGCTCTCTGTAGATGCTATTACCTTGCATCATACCTTTGGAAAGTGGTCTGAAGAAGCTGAGAGTTTGTGCAACAGCACATGTTAACGTGAGTTATAATATGTCAGGGGCCCCATGTTAACTATCAGAGAACATATTCAGCTCCTTTAAGGTTAATCAACTCAGCATTTGTGCCAGGTGTAATGTCTAATTAAAATGATGGACAGTCAAGAATGCCTCCGGGCAGAGGAAGGATGTAGCACCCTGCCATATTGGTTTGAAAATCAATAAGAGGAACTCATTCTTATCCCAGTGTTATCTGTGCATTTGCCATTCAGTGGATCATTTGAAAGTGTGCCAATTGGCTGACAAGGAGGCTCAGCAGTGACTCATTTCTCAGCATATAAGGCTGCCGTGTTGGGAGGAGTCTCTAAAGTATCTCATTATGCCTCTGGGGAGAAGAAAAAGGGCATCTGGAAAAAGGAAGCAGAAAAACCTTGAGTTTCTCTGATGTTTCCGGTGAGTCAGTGAAAATTGGCATTGAGCAAAACAACAAAACCAAAAAGCTACAAATTGAGGACCGAGAAATCTTAATCCAATTCTTAGTTGTGACACTAAACACAATCTTAACTTTGAGGAACCATTTTTAATTTTCAATTACAATATAGCATGTTGTACAAGATCATAACACTAACTACTGTGTTAAACATGTAGTATTACTTAAAATGAAAGAAATCTAAATGTGAAATAGTATGAAGTAGCACATAAATTTAAGAGAAATATTTGATTAAGTACCTCTGTCTCAATTAGCACCTTTGTTTATATTTGTACATGTTCATTCATTTAATTTTTAACATTTATTTAGTGTTTGCTTTTGCATATGCATATGTGTGTCTGTGTGTAGCAGTCAGAGAATGACTGACAGGAGTCTATAATTTCCTCTATCTGAACTCGGGAACTAGAACACAGCCTTATCAGCAAGCACTTTTACCTGGAGATCCAAAGTCCTTGCTTTCATTCATTCATTCATTCATTCATTCATTCATTCATTCATTCATTCACTCATTGTATTTATGGTATTTTATTACATGCTAAGTTCTGTTCTAAGCACAGAGAGACAATTTAGTTCTCTAAGTGAGTAAACTGTCTTCAGGTAGAAAAAAGTATTTTCCTAAATCTCTATTACAGACTACTTAAGTATGTAAATAAATTTCATATCAGACTTCTTAGGAAAAATATCTCTAAGAAAAGTAACTGGAATATGGGTTACAGGAAAAAAAACAAAAAAACAAAAAACAAAAACACAGCTCAGAGTACTGCATGTTCCTTGCATCTACAAAACCCTAAAAACCTTAAGTTTTGTTAAAACACCAAAATGAACAAACAAACTCTAGTCATTAAGACCTATTAAAAGAACATCACTATAAAACTATTTCAAGAACTAAATTGATAATATCATTGAAGTAGAGAAACCCGTATTTAAATATTTCGTTTAAAATATTACTTTGAACACATTAGGAAAAACATGCAACCAAAAATCTTCAAATTTAACATGAAGAATGATGGCCAAATAGTGCTAATGAACTCAGATAATGTGATGATATGAGGATGCTTTTCAAAGATTATTTTGGCCTCAGCTCCTGCGTTGTAGACACAACTATGGGAATTTCCCCACTTCGTTTTTCACAGGACTCCATTTGTATGACTAGCCATTTCCCACATTCTATCCCCATGCAGTGATCCATTTTCATTCTCAAAGTGTCAGTCACTGAGCTTCCCAGCAACACGTACCCCATCACTCTTTTCTCCTTCCTCTTCTTTCCCTTATATATTACCTAAGTGTTCCCTAAATGACCTCTTCTTACATATATGATATACTCTCCACTTTCCACTGCCTCCCTCTGTGTGTCTGCATTGTTTGTGTTCTGTGTGTGCGTGAGAGAGAGAGAGAGAGAGAGAGAGAGAGAGAAAGACCTTACTACATGATATTCTTGTGAAGAGAATACTTTTTGAATGTGAAAATAAGAAGTAATGTAACTTTAATATAAATATTTAATATATGTTCATTTATAAATTTATAACTCAATCTATATTTTATGTATTCATTCAGTTACTTTTTTGTTTTTGTTGTTTTTTATAATTATTATTTTTTCTTATTTTAGATATGAATCTCAGTACCCTCTCCCTTCCTCCCATGCCCTCACTCCCCCTCCCAACCCACGACCCTACTCCACAGTGAGGGTGGTGCCTTCCAGGAGGGATCACCAAAATCTGTCAATTCATTTGGAGTAGGGTCTAGGCCCTCCCTCCTGCCTCTAGGCTAAGTAACCCCTTCCATGGGGAAACTGCTTCCAAAGTCCATTTGTGCACCAGGAATATGTCATAGTTCTATTGTCAAAGGTCCCTTTGACTGCCCAGGCTTTGTAACTGAGACCCATGTTCAGAGGGTCTGAGTCAGTGTAATGCTGGTTTCTCAGCTATCAGTCTGTGGTTTCATGACCTCCCCATTGTTCCGGTCAGCTGTCTCTGTGGGTCGTGACCCTCTTTCTTATCACTCCTACCTCTCTGCAACTGGATTCCAGGAGTTCAGCTCGGTATTTAACTGAGGGTGTCTGCCTCTATTTCAATCAGCTACTAGATGTGGACTCTATGATGGCATATAAGTTAGCTATGAATCTCATTATCGGGGAAGAACATTTACGGCAGCTTTTCTACTGTTGCTCAGATCCTTGTAGGTATCTGGACATTTCTCTAGAATCTAGTTTTCTCTGGCAGAGGGCTGATCTCCAAAATATATAAAGAATTCAAGAAACTCGTCACCAAAACATCAAATATCCCTATTAAAAATGGGGTACAGAACTGACTAGAGGATTCTCAATAGAGGAATCCAAAGTGCTGAAAGGCACTTAAGAAAGTGCTCAACATCCTTAGTTGATGGGAAATGTCATTCTGTAAATATGTTTCTTTTATTGGTTAATGAATAAAGCACTGTTGGCTAATTGGAAAGCACGATAGTCAGGAGTAGGAGACTAGAAGGAGAGACGAGTAGTAGGGAGGAGATCCAAGATAGAGGACAGAGAGAGAAGAACGCCAGCTCCTCTCTTTGGTAAGATGAGACCACGTGGACATACTTAGATTGATAGAAACGGGTTAATATTTAAGACAGAGCTAGCTAGTAACTGGCCAACAGAATTATATGAAATAAAGGATCTCTGTGTGTTATTTGGGTCTGGTGTGGCGGCAGAACCAGACCAGTGGGAAAAAACTACTCATAGCACTTAGGCATCAGGTGAATGCAAATCAAAACAACTCTGAGATACCATCTTACTCCTGTCAAAATTGATACAATTAGAAGCACCAATAACATCTTATGCTAGAGAGGGTGTAGAGAAAGGGCAGCACTCCTCCACTGCTGGTGGGAGTGAAAACTTGTACAGCCATTTTGGAGATCAGTATGGAGGTTCCTCAGAAAAATGGGAGTCATTCTACCACAGGACCTGGCAATTCCACTACTAGCCATATGATCCATATCCATGCAACAAAGACATGTGTTCAACTATATTCATAGCAGCTTTATTTGTAATAGCAAGAACCTGGAAGCCACCTAGATCCCCCCTCCACTGAAGAATGGATAAAGAAGATGTGGCACATTTACACAGCAGAAGAAAACAATGGAATCTTGAAATTCCAAGGCAAATGAATAGAACCTGAAGAAACCATCCTGAATGAGGTAACCCAGTCATGAAAAGAGGAACATGGTATGTCCTCACTTATATATGGTTTTAGACAAAGGATCACCAGTCTATAATTCAAAATGCAGGAGAAACTAGGATACAAGAAGGATTCTAAGAGATTCATACAAGGACCCCCGCAGAAGGGGAAAGGAAAAAGATCTCCTGAGCATATTGGGAGTGGGGAGGGTCAGTGATGGAAAGGGATTTGGGAGAAAGAGAAGGGGAGGGGAGGAGAACATATGGGACTCGAAAGATTGAGTTGGTAAATGAATAGAAAAGAGCAAGAAAAAAAGAGAGATACCATAATAATGGGAGTCATTATAGGTCTGAAGAGAAAACATTAATTTACAATTTGCCATTTATTTTATATATGTTATGATTTCATTTTACTTCATGACTGGATAAAATTCAGTTTTGTATTTGTACCTCATTTTCATTCATTCATCCATTGGTAGATACACAGGCTAGTTGCATTTATCAGCTATTGTTAATATTGCAGCTATAAGCATAATTATGCACACATAGTATCCTTCATGTGTATATACATGATGGCATATCACAGTCATATACTTCTTCTACTTTTAGTTTTGGAGAAACTTCCATAATAACTTTGAGAATTGTGACTGTTTACATGCTTACTAGTAGTGTATAAGAAAGAGAACCTGATTCCCCATATCTTTGCCAACTGTTCTGGGTGGATGAGATAGAATATGTAAGCAGTATTCATTTACGTTTCTGAGACAGTTAAGGATGTTAAACACTTTTCATATATTTATTGTCCATGTTTTTACAATTTTCAACAGTGTTTAATTCATTATCCCATTTTCTGCTCAGATAACTTATTTTACTGTTTCACTTTAGCAGTTACTTGTGTGTGCTTGTGTGTGAGTGTGTGCATTATAGATTTGAATTGTTTACCTTTTGTACTGTTCTCAAAGGATTACCAGTCTTTAGGTTGTCTCTTTATTCTGGTGATTGTTTTCTTTAAACTTCAAAGGGTTTTTAGCTTTTATTTAATTCCATGTTTTCAGCTCTTGGGATTATTTCCTGTGTTATTGTAACCTTCTTCAGAAAGTTCTTACTAATGCCTCTATCCTGAGAGTTCAACCACCCTTATCTCTTGTACCTACACTGCCACATTTGTTATGTTCAGCTTGGCTCTTTTTCCTTAACTCACCTTTCTTTGTCTATAATTTTTATGTTTGTATATTTCAAATATTTTCCTCATTTCCTTTCTTTGTTTGGAATCTTTCTACTTATTCTGATTATTATGATTACCTAAGTCTCATTAAGGTAGCTTCTACTTTGGTCTGTGATAGAAGTTGATCCCAGAAATATTAAGAGAAAATGAAACATGTTCATCAATAATAATTAGGCAGCTAGTCATTTTTAATTTATTAACACCCAATGTTGCAAAAAGTTGATTGAATTCCTGGTATAGAAGATTAAAAAATAAACCTTGGAAAATCTCCATTTGTCAATCATTTATATCAAAATCCCGAACAATAAAAAATAATAGAAAGGGTTTTAAATTTCAGTTCAGAGCTTACAAAAAGCACTTTTGTCAATCACCAATGAGTTTTGCAGAATTGAGGTATATATAAAGCTTTGTGGAAATGAATTCTCTGATCCCAACTGGAACATCTTTTTGTAAGAGATTAGTATGTTTTGGGATTAGCCATTGTATTGTAAACCATTCAGGTGTACATATTTATGAATTTACATTAATTAATAATATAGTTACTATGAACCTTTATTGCACATTTAGTTTGTATCAGTCCTTTTCCTGAAGAATATGAGAAATATGAAAATCAATCAGAAACATGAGACTATGTGTTTGTTATTAGAAAACAAAATTTTAAAGTAGTATATGATAGACTATGAGTAGTTTATCTTTCAATCGGAGATAAATATAATTTTGATACTATAACACAAGAGAAACAAAAACAAAAGACCATGAACTGAGAACCTTTAGGCAATGATAACTTATTTCTCACATTCTGAGACTTGAGAATTCAAGATCAAGAAATCAACAGATTCAGGATCTGCTGAGGGTCAGCTTCCTGGATAGGAAGTTTTGAAGTCTTCAAGGTAAGGAAAAGTTGAAGGGTCTTTCTCTGCTGTTTTTATAAGGTCATGAATTACATTCATGGAAAGTTTTTCTCTCCTAGCCTATTCACTTCACAACGGCCCCACTTCAGATTATCATTAACTGTGAGAGTAAGAATTTCAAATTTGATTCATTAGTACATACATATATATTCACACATACATATACAATAACTGTGTGAAAGAATAATCGGAAAGCAAAGGAAGCATATTATTAGTATTCAATTGAATAAAATGAAGGAGAAAGTGGCAGATGAAAAACAGATAACATATGAAAAATTTCATTCCCATTAAGATAAAATGACATAGTAGAAAAAATTATTTTAAAATATTTTC
Source organism: Phodopus roborovskii (assembly GCF_943737965.1). NCBI lineage: Eukaryota > Metazoa > Chordata > Mammalia > Rodentia > Cricetidae > Phodopus > Phodopus roborovskii. Next base: position 4,513,789 of record NW_026126447.1, read on the forward strand.
ATATTATGAGATCATTAGGAAAAATTGAGAAAGGCAATATGGTTCTACAATGGGGAAGAAAACAGTTTCCTAACTGAAGGGAGAAAACAAACTAGAATGTACCATGCACCACCTGGCAGAGTTTGAGTATGCACACACATTTAGTTTAGACATATGTTAAATAAGAACAGATATAGACAATACTAGTATAAGTGATAGAATTTAAATAACAGTGTAGTGAATTTCTACAAGGCCTAGACACATTATTTGTTGCATATGAATTTATTGTGAGGGTGGTGATCCAGGCTGATGCGAAATCTAGTTACAACTAATTGGTTTTTGTTGTTTTGTTGTTGCTATTGTTTTTTGTTTGTTTGTTTTGTTTTTTTATCTTGGGGGTGTAGTTTTTATTTATTTAATTTTGGTTTTGGTTTTTTGAGACAGGGTTTTTCTGTAGCTTTGGAGCCTGTCCTGAAACTTTCTATGTAGACCAGGCTGTCCTCGAACTCACAGAGATCTGTCTGCCAATGCCTCCCAAGTGCTAGGAGTAAAGGGGTGTTCCACCACTATGTGGCAACTAACTAATTTTTTAAACACCTAAGCAAATGTCTCTTTATCTTTAAAATGTTTAGATTTATTTAATTTTATGTGTTTGAGTATTTTGTCCAAATGTATCCTTGTAGTAACCATGGAGATCAAAAGAGAACATCATATCCTCTGGATCTGGAGTTATACACAGTTGTAAATCACCCTGTGAGTACAGGGAACAGAACCTAAGTCCCTAACAAGAGCAAGAGGGGCTCCTAATGGCGACATCTCTAGCCTCCTTCTATGTTTAATCACACACTTACCTGATACTTTCTGATTAATATTAAGAAATAAAAGAATAGCATAGAGGAATAGTGGAAACTAAGAAATAAAATAAGGAAGAAAGGACCAGTTAACAAGAAGATATCAAAATTAAGTATGAGCTTTAGAAAGTGCTTGTTGTGCCTCAGCCAAAGATGAGAAATTCTTTTCTTGTCAATCAATTTTCCACACATCTTTACCTGGTGTGCTTTGTCCATTTACAGAGAAAGTTGCATTATGGCATGTGTGTACTACATTCTCAGTGGCACTGACTACAAGAAAGTTCATTACTTAAGTTACAATTTGGAAAGCTGCCCGAAACCTATCTCTTGTTTATGTCTGAACTCTAAAGAGAAATTAAGTAAAAAGTCTTTGAAAACATTCTCTCTCACTTTTGAATCATCTTACTTCTGTTTAAATTTACATATTACACTGACTTAGGACTTTGTTCCCAGACATGTCTTTAGTATTAGAGAGTTATTCACTTGTCTTAAGTGATTCATCATAATTTTCTTTTTGCTTTAAAAATTACTTGTAAATCCATGACAATTCTTACATTAGACAAAAAGCAACAACATTGCAGATAAATATTAATGACAGATTTATTCAGGAAAAGAAATAAAAAGAGTAGGTTCAATCCAACTTCCTGAATAATGGGTCTTGGAACCACACATAAAAGAGAAACATAGTATAACGAGTACAGTTTTTCGGCCTGCTGCTTGGTCTTGTCCTGCTGCCGAACCGCCAGCCCCAAATAACACACAGAGACTCTGTATTAGATACAATTCTGTTGGCCCGGGTACTTGTTTCTTATCTGCTAGCTCAGTCTTAATTATTAGCCCATTTCTATGTATTTTCACGTGGTCTCCTTACCGGGAAGTGGGGCAGGAATCTGGTCTCCCTGTCTCTCCATGCTGACTCCTCCTTACTACTTCCTATTTCCTCCTTGTCTCCTAGTCCCTCCTATCTTCCTTTCTGATTGGCCAACAGTGCTTTATTTATTAACCAGTATGAGAAACATATACAGGATGACATCTCCCATCAACATAGTCTGTATTTTCTATCAGTTAAGATATGTAGTCAAATGTACAAACTTATCTGAGAAGAAATTTGCCACTTCTATAAAACAATAGAAACATATTTTGCCATACAACTGTTTGATTAAGGACTTCATGACACTACACATGTGCATCACTTATAGAAGTTCTGTTACATCATACTGGGTCCAGCCTGTGTTTGAGCTTATGAAAAAATTAAATGAAACAAAGGACACAGGAAAAGTCCTGGAATTACTGTATTTTACAGTGTGACTTTGCTACATTTCCTAAAAGAGTCAAAAATTAAAAATACAAGGTATTAAAAAATAGCAAGGTACATATCATTGATCAGACAAGAATAATAATAATAACTGTAAATTAAAATGGGTCTGTACAGGCACATTTATGGAATGTGCCCAAAGTAAATATTAATACTAACAAGTATATTATAGATAGCTTCAGGCCAAGTAGGTCATTTGAATAGTTTTAAAGCTAATGATTAAGATAGGCCACAATACAGATTAGCGTTATTTAAAATTAGATAAAGAATAAAAGTAATACCCAGAGTATATAAACTCTCACAAGATTAGCAAAGCCTCCTCATGAGTAGATATGATCATTCTATATGGAACACAATAATAAAGGAAAAATTTGTGGAAGTTTGCAAAGGTACAATTAGGTTGAAATTAGTGAGACACTGCCTTTTATTCTTCGGTTACACTGGCACCAAGAAGTGCTGTATGATCACAATGTTAGGAAAATCATGGCCAGTTCTATGTTATCACTATGTCTCCACCACTGGAAACAATAATCCCATTCTCATGGTGCTGTGACTGAAACAAATTTAAGGTCAGTGAACAGAGAAGCAGCCACCTTTTGGCTAACTATGCATTCCTTTGTGCTAATGCTTAGAAGCAATGACATGAAAAATCCTCTGTAATGGTGATGAGCAGATTTTTCCATTTGTAGTTGATGGCCTCATGCATGGATAGCAGGGCCATTCTTTATTTATGCTCAACCGAGTCTCTGCAAATAGAGAAATCGGCTAATTATCTACAAATTTTCATTCTCTATCTCCATAGAATTTTAATGAAGGAGAATTGCCATTTACTCATTTATATCTGTGAAGAGGGAGCAGATTCTCCCTTTGGTGATTTCTCTCTCACACTGCAGTACTCAGACCTTATAGTATTTGAAGAGAAGAATCATTCTCTGGTCATTTTCTTACCACTCACCTATCCTACCTTCTGCTATTCTTCATAAACAAGTCCCTTATCCTAAATTGTAATGATGAAATTATAGTTTTTAATGGTGTGTGTGTGTGTGTGTGTGTGTGTGTGTGTGTGTGTGTGTGTGAATTTTCTGCATAGCATGATTCTATGTGAAATATGGTTTGGTTTAATTGGGTTGTGCTCCATATAAAGTAATGAAATCAAATCAACAAATACCCATTAAGGACAACTATATAAGTCAATGAGCTTAACAAAATGCTCCTTTACTAATTTCTGGCATGCATTCTACAGACCCTAGAAGTATTTGGCACAAGGGTGCAACTTCTATGCTGTAAAACAGTAATTATCATTATCAGAAACAAGAGTTCATTGTTGCACCAAAACATCTCTAGAATCTGGCACTTTCTCCATTCCAACTGCCACTATCTTGATACCCACTATCTTGTATTTCTCTCAGAATATGGTGTTCTTTCTCTCTTGTATCTCTGCCCAGACCATTAGCTCTCCTGCCATGCATCCTTTCCATAGCAGCCAATTACATAAAGCATAGATCTTCCTGAGTTTATAATGAATATTCTTCTCAACAATTCGGTCAGAATTAACTTATATAGTATATTAAGAATGCCTGTCATACATAAAAACAACAACAACAAAAAAAAAAAACACTTAACAATACAATATGCCACAGGGAATAGTTTGTCTCTTTTTGTGGTCACATGTCTAGATATCTGGAAACTTTGGTTTAAATACTACTGATAAGCATAAAGACAGAAATTGGCTCCACTGATTGATGGTCTGGAAAAACATCAACATTCATGTATAGTTTCTATGGAACGGGTGTTGTGCTTATGCCATTGTAAAATCAGAGATGAGTAGTCAAAAATTGGGGACTTTATACACATGTTTTTTCTTTTTTCTTTGCAGATTAAAAATAGTTCAATGCCTTGCCTCTTTCTCCAGTGCAAACTTATGGAACACATGTTCCCTATTTAGAAAGTAAACTATAGTTTTGTGGACCACCCATGAAGATTTCAAATACTTTCATTATAACTCTAGCATAGGTCTTGAAGCATTGTTTGTGCTACCCTCCCAACAAATCAAATTATTTAGGAAACACAAGCTACACAGTAAAAGCAAAAGGCAAAATATCAATACTACAAATGTTTCTCATGAAACTGTATTATGGATATAGAATACAACAATAGAAGGATATGTTTAAATGATAAATTCTGCTTCATAATACAAAGTTATTTTTTAAAAGAGTATAGAGACCTACAAGACTTCTGCCAACTAACAATTTGAGCAACCATGGAAAGGCTACCATAAATATTCTTCCCAGCTTGTGAAATCAACAACTAACTTATCCACCATCATGGAGCCCTTCTCTAGTACTTGTTGGAAACAGAAGCAAACACCCATAACTAAGCACTGAGTCAAACTAGAATCCAGATGCAGAAGGAGAGGACAAGACCAGGTTGCAGAAACACATAGAAACAGCTGACCCAAACAAGGAGGAGCTAACAGGCCCCCAGAGGGATAGCTGGGAATCCAGCATGGGACTGACTCAGACCCCCTAAATATGGGTCTCAGCTAGAAGGACTGAGCAGTCTAAGGGACCTCAGACAGTGGAACCAGGATGTATTCCTGGTGCACAAAAGGACCTTGCATACACACCACCAATGGAGGGAGGATACTCCCTTAATCTAGAGACAGGAAATAAGTCCTAGTCCCTACTTCAAATGGCATGACAGATTTCCATGATCCCACCTGGATGGCATTGCCCTACATGTGGAATTGGGGTGGGGGGAGGGGAGGGAGGAGTGGTCAGTGTGCATGTGATGGGGAAGACAGGGTAACAGGGAAGGAGGAAGGAATAGAGGGAAGGAGGGGGAACTGGGATCGACATGTAAAATAAAAAAAAAAAAAAGAGTGTAGCATGACAGAATGAATCATTTTGCTATTGTGAGGGCTTTTTTAAAAAAATACCTAAATAACATATTATTTGAAATAAGACCCTTGTTTAAATAAAAAACCCTTAAGGGAGGAGGCTAAGGAGCTGAATCAGTTCATAAAGTTTATTTTAGGTAAGAATAGGGACATGCATGTTCAAACTTCAGAGCCCACCCAAGTAAAGGAGGTAAGTATAATGGTACAGCCTCATAATCCCCGAATGATAGGTATAGAAACAGACATATTTCTGAGACCCATTGGGAATCCAAACTGGACAAATCAGTAAGCATCACCAATGAGAGTCTCCATATCAGAAAACAAGGAAAATATTCACTGAGGAATAGTCTACAAGTCTGTTGTAACTTGTTATGATATTATATGACTTGCTGTGATATCCTTAACAGGCCAGCTCTATTACTCCTCTGTTTTCTTTTCTTTTCTTTCTTTTTTTTTTTTTTTTTTTTTTGATGGGATATAAAGGAAAGGATGAATCTGGGGAATAGAGGCATGGCAGGGAGAACTGGGAAAATTAGAGAAAGGGGAAACTGTAGTTAGGATATACTGTCAACAACAACAATAGAATAAAAAACAAGAAAAGACTTCTCCAATAACTATGAAAAATAAATTACCTTGTTTATAAGCCATATACTACAAAGCTAAAATGCTGATTCAAACATGTTTAGTTATTTCTGAAAATGATCTAGGATGTGTCCCTATTGTGAGAGTTTATTTCTCAATGGGTTTACTCTAGTGAGATAACCACCCCACCTACTCAGACACAGAATATCACATTGGGAAATAAGTAGCTGGGAAAATCTATGCTGATAGATGTTTATTTGGGGGATAAATCACTTATACCAGAAACAGATAACTACTGCAGGTTTCCATTACAAGGCTGTCCCCAGATGATGTCTGTCTGTGACCAAAAGAGAGAGAGAGAGCTGGGGTCCAGGTTCCCAGACCTAGTCCCAACAGGTCATGCCCTCACCTTTCCCCACACCCCTGTGGGTATGGTCATTACAACAGGTAAAAGTGGTGAGGATATCTCACTATGTTGACTTTCAACTTGTTGGAAGATTTGAAGCACATTACAAATATTAGTGCCCACTAAGGTATCCCTGCCATGCTTACTATAAAGAACAATTTCTGTTTAAGCCCAATCATCTTGTCCGTACTCACAATGACCATTCTCTGTTATCTACTTGACTATATCTGGAATGAATGATAATCAAGAAATGGAGGGCACACTGTGATCCAGAAATTGAGGCAAGAAAAAACATTCTGTTGATCTGAATCTTGAGTCTGGATGAAACAGACCTTGAGTTTCAAAGGCACATGTTTAACACAGACCACATCTTCTGCTGCAGGTATAATAGAAATAGGAAAGGGTATGCTCATCATTGGCCTGCTTGTCCTCACTTAATCAACACATCAGTTTCTTCAACGGTATTGGAGGCAACTTCTTCATGATTCTAGCATACACAGAAGTCCAGATAAGACATCCAGCATTGGGGGACTGAGAAATTCTAGATTCATAGACTTTACCTACACAGCTACCCACTGTTGGACTGCACCCTACAAGTCATTCCAATAAATTGCTTTTATGAATATATATACATACATATGAGAGAGAAATTCTCTAAGTTCTATGATTCTAGAGAACTCTGACAAATGAATATATATACATATATACAGGAGAGAAATTAATTCCATAAATTCTATGATTCTAGAGAATTCTGACACTTCTAATTTTCATAAACATAATTAAGTAATGGTTAATCACATATTAAATCTATCTTTAGCAAAGAGTGGCTACATTTCTATCATTATCACATCTATCACCATAACTACATATATGTGAATTCCATATGTCAGCTTGAACTAGTCGACTCTAAATAAATATTGAAAGAAACCTAAAAGATTGCTGTGATTGATGCCAAAAATAAGGCATTTCCAGTTACTCATTTTGTTTTCTTTCAGTGGGAGGCCCTAGAGTGGCTTAGCATAATTAATAATTCCCAATAGATTATCTATAGAAACAAGTTCAATTCTTCACTGGTAAAGAAAGTGTTAAGCAGCTAATAATGTTAAGCAGTTCTTTGCATAAACTGGGATGAGATGATGATTGTGCACACATTTTAAACACTAAACCTTTTTTTTTTCAGCACTTTACTATAAGAATAAATGTAAGACATGGCCATCACCCAAATTTTCCTTTAATAGGAATAGAATTTGAGACTGATTGGGTTAAGCCAAGTACAATTTCTGAAACATGCATTAGAAACCCTAATGGCTTTTCTTGTGTACTTAGGTTCAATAATACCACCCCAAGTACAAATATAAGACAAAACAACTTTAAAGTAACACAAACTGGATGAAAAACAATTTCAAAATTCTTTTTTTTTTTTTTATTTAATTTTTTATATAACAAAGTCCAATTAAATGAAAACAAACATTTATACACAATATTTGGGAATTTGGGCGTCGTTCCTTCCAAACTACTTCCTGCTGGTAAGGGGCACTGTCTTGGGGGATTCGAAGAAGATTCAGATATCCTAGCTGTAGTCTGTAGGGCTGTTTTGTCCAGCTATTTGGAATGTAGGATCAGCTTGTACTCTGTTTCAGGCGGTCTGGTGTGATCAAACCACATTAGTCTGGAAGGAATCCACATCTTTTCATTTTCTGTGGAAACAAAAATAGAAATACTTTTCCCCAGTAACTTGTTCTTCAACTTAAATTTTGGAGTCAAAGCGTTTTTTTTTTTTTTTTTTTTTTTTTTATTATTTTACATGTCGATCCCAGTTCCCTCTCCCTCCCTCCCTCCCTCCCTCCAAGCCCTCCCTCCCTCCTTTCCTCCCTTTTGCCCTCTCTACCCGCTCCCATACACTCTAAACCCCCTCCCCTCCCAACCCCCCACCACAATACAATATGTAGGGGAATGCCATCCAGTTGGGGTCATGTAGATCTGACAGGTCCTGTGAAGTAGAGACTAGGGCTTATCTCCTATCTCTAGAATAAGGCAGTTATCCCTCCATGGGGGATATGTTTGCAAAGTCCTTTTGTGCACCAGGGATACATCCTGGCTCCACTGTCTGAGGTCTCTTAGACTGCTCAGACCTTCTGGCTGAGACCCATATTCAGGGGGGGTCCGAGTCAGTCCCCTGTTGGCTTCCCAGCTATCAGTCTAGTGGCCCTTAGCTCCTCCTTGTTCAGGTAAGCTGTCTCTATGTACTTCTACCGCATGGTCTTGTCCTCTCCATCTGCTTCTGGGTTCTAGTTTGACTCAGTGTTTATGTATGGGTGTTTGCTCCTGTTTTCAACAGGCATTAGTTGAGGACTCCGTGGATAAGTTAGTTGTTGATCTCACTCTCCGGGAAGGGCATTCATGATAGCCTTTCCACGGAAGCTGAGATTGTTAGTTGGGAGCAGTCTTGTAGTTCCCTCGACCTTTCTTTGTGTTCAACTTTATCTTCAAACCAATATTGGCTCCCTCTTTTATGTTCTCTCTCTCTGTCTTTGTCTCTCTCTCTCTTTCTATTTTCCATTCCTAACCAGGCTCAATCCTCCTGGTCGCACATGCCTTCCTCTCCTCCCTCTCATTTTCTCCTACTTCTCTCTCCATTAGCTGTCCTCCCCCACTATACCTGAGGTCTGGGGGACTTGTCCCTTCCCAGTTCTGTGAGGGACTTTATATGAATCTCTTAGAATACAACTTGTATCCTAGTTCCTCTGGTGATGTGAATTATAGGCTGGTGATCATTTGATCTAGTTCTAAAATCCATATATGAGTGAGTACATACTGTGTTCCTCTTTTTGTGACTGGGTTACCTCATTCAGGATGGTTTCTTCAAGTGCCATCCACTTGCCTGCGAATTTCAAGATACCATTATTTTTTTCTGCAGAATAGTATTCCATTGTGTAGATGTGCCACATCTTCATTAACCATTCTTCAATTGAAGGGAATCTAGGTTGCTTCCAGGTTCTTGCTATTACAAATAGTGCTGCTATGAACATAGTTGAACAGATGTCTTTGTTGCATTGATGTGAATCCTTTGGGTATATGCCTAAGAGGGGGATTGCCGGGTCCTGTGGTAAACTAATTCCCATTTTCCTGAGGAACCGCCATACTGATCTCCAAAGTGGCTGTAAGTGTTTGCACTCCCACCAGCAGTGGAGGAGTGTTCCACTTTCTCCACATCCTCTCCAACATAAGTCATCACTGGTGTTTCTAATTTTAGCCATTCTGGCAGGGGTAAGATGGTATCTCAAAGTTGTTTTGATTTGCATTTCCCTGATAGCTAAGGATGTGGAGCATTTTCTTAAGTGTCTTTCAGCCTTTTTGATTTCCTCCATTGAGAATTCTTTCTTCAGTTCTGTACCCCATTTTTTAATAGGGTTATTTGGTGTTTTGTTGACTAGTTTCTTGAGTTCTTTGTATATTTTGGAGATCAGCCCTTTGTCGGATATAGGATTAGTGAAAATCTTTTCCCAGTCAGTGGGCTGCCGTTTGGTCTTGTCAACTGTGTCCTTTGCCTTACAGAAGCTTCTAAGTTTGAAGAGGTCCCATTTATTAATTGTTTCTTTCAGTGTCTGTGCCCCTGGAGTTATGTTCAAGAAGCAGTCTCCTATACCAATTTGTTCAAGGGTACCTCCTACTTTCTCTTCTAAGAGGTTCAATGTGGCTGGATTGATGTTGAGGTCTTTGATCCATTTGGACTTGAGTTTTGTGCATGGCGACAGACATGGGTCTATCTGCAGTCTTCTACACACCCTCATCCAATTGTGCCAGCACCATTTGTTGAAGATGCTGTCTTTGCCCCATTGTATAATTTTAGCTGTTTTGTCGAAAATCAGGTGTTCATAGGTGCGTGGATTAATATCAGGATTTTCAATTCGATTCCATTGGTCTACCTGTCTATTTTTATGCCAATACCAGGCTGTTTTCAGAACTATAGCTCTGTAGTAGAGCTTAAAGTCAGGAATGGTGATGCCTCCTGATGTTCTTTTATTGTATAGGGTTGTTTTTGCTATCCTGGGTCTTTTGTTTTTCCATATAAAGTTGATTATTATCCTTTCAAGGTCGGTGAAGAATTGTGGTGGGATTTTAATGGGGATTGCATTGAATCTGTAGATTGCTTTTGGTAAGATTGCCATTTTTACTATGTTTATCCTACCTATCCAAGAGCATGGGAGGTCTTTCCATTTTCTGTTATCTTCTTTAATTTCTTTCTTTAGAGTCACAAAGTTCTTATTATATAGATCTTTTACTTGTTTGGTAAACGTTACACCAAGATACTTTATGTTGCTTGTGGCTATTGTAAAGGGTGATGTTTCTCTGATTTCTTTCTCTGCCTCTTTGTCGTCTGAAAAAAATAGGGCTACTGATTTTTTTGAGTTTATCTTGTATCCTGATAGTTTGCTGAAGGTGTTTATCAGCTGTAGGAGTTCCCTGGTAGAGTTTATTGGGTCGCTTATGTAAACTATCATATCATCTGCAAATAGAGACAGTTTGACTTCTTCCTTTCCAATTTGGATGCCCTTGATCTCCTTTTGTTGTCTTATAGCATTAGCTAGAACTTCTAGTACGATATTGAAGAGATATGGAGAGAGAGGACAGCCTTGTCTTGTTCCTGATTTTAGAGGAATTGGCTTAAGTTTCTCTCCATTCAGTTTGATGTTGGCAGTTGGTTTGCTGTATATTGCTCTTATTATGTTTAGGTATGTTCCTGTTATCCCTGACCTCTCTAATACCTTTATCATGAAAGGGTGTTGAATTTTATCGAAGGCTTTTTCCTCATCTAGGGAGATAATCATATGGTTTTCCTTTTTCAGTTTGTTTATATGGTGGATCACGTTGATAGATTTTCGTATGTTAAACCATCCCTGCAATCCAGGTATGAAGCCTACTTGATCATGGTGGATGATTTCTCTGATGTATTTTTGAATTCGGTTTGCCATTATTTTATTGAGTATTTTTGCATCGATGTTCATCAGGGATATTGGTCTGTAATTTTCTTTCTTAGTTGTGTCTTTGTGAGGTTTGGGTACCAAAGTTATTGTGGCCTCATAAAAAGAGATTGGCAATAAACCTTCTGTTTCTATCTTGTGGAACAGTTTGAGGAGTAGTGGTAGTAGTTCTTCCTTGAATGTCTGGTAGAATTCTGCACTGAATCCATCTGGCCCTGGACTTTTTTTCGTTGGAAGGCTTTCGATGACTACTTCTATTTCATTTCGGGTTATAGGTCTATTTAAGTTGTTTGTCTGTTCTTGATTTAATTTTGGTAAGTGATAGTTATCCAGAAACTTGTCCATTTCCTTTGAATTTTCAATTTTTGTGGAATACAGATTTTCGAAATATGACCTGAAAATTGTCTGGATTTCCTCTGTGTCTGTTGTTATGTTCCCCATTTCGTTTCTGATTTTGTTAATTTGCATGTTCTGTCTCTGCTTTTTCGTTAATTTGGATAAAGGTTTATCAATCTTGTTGATTTTCTCAAAAAACCAACTCTTTGTTGCATTGATTTTTTGTATTGTTTTCCTGGTTTCTATTTTGTTGATTTCAGCCCTCAAGTTGATTATTTCCTGGCGTCTGCTCCTGCGGGGTGAATTCGCTTCTCTCTGTTCTAAGGTTTTCAGTTGCGCTGTTAATTCATTTATGTGACTATCCTCTGTTTTCTTCATATGGGCACTTAGTGCAATGAACTTCCCTCGTAGCACTGCTTTCAAGGTGTCCCATAAGTTCGGGTATGTTGTATCCTCATTCTCGTTGAATATTAGAAAGTCTTTAATTTCTTTCTTTATTTCTTCTTTGACCCAGGAGTGGTGCAATTGCACATTGTTAAGTTTCCATGAGTTTGCAGGTTTTCTGCTATTTGTATTGTTGTTGAATTCCAATTTTAAAGCATGGTGGTCCGATAAGATACAGGGGACTATTTCTATTCTCTTGTATCTGTTGAGGTTTGTTATGTCTCCTAGTATGTGGTCGATTTTAGAGAAGGTTCCATGTGGAGCAGAGAAGAAGGTATATTCTTTTGTCTTTGGATGGAATGTTCTATAGATGTCTGTTAGCCCCAGTTGAGACATAACTTCTGTTAATTCTTTTGTTTCTTTGTTGAGTTTCTGATTTGTGGTCCTGTCTAGTGTTGAGAGTGGTGTATTGAAGTCTCCCACTATAAGTGTGTGAGGTTTTATATGAGCTTTGAGTTTTAGTAGTGTTTCTTTTACGAATGTGGGTGGCTTTGTATTAGGGGCATAGATGTTCAGAATTGAGACTTTGTGTTGATGGATTTCTCCTGAGATGAATATGAAATGACCGTCTTCATCTCTTTTGACTAGTTTTGGTTTGAAGTCTAGCTTGTTAGATATTAGGATAGCTATGCCTGCTTGCTTCTTATTTCCATTTGTTTGGAAAATCTTTTCCCAACCCTTTACCCTGAGGTAATGTCTATCTTTGGAGCTAAGATGTGTTTCTTGTATGCAGCAGAAGGATGGATTCTGTCTTCGTATCCATTCTGTTAATCTGTGTCTTTTTATAGGTGAGTTAAGACCATTAATGTTGAGGGTGAGTAAGGACCATTGATTGTTGATGGTTGTTTGATTTAGGTTTGTTGTTGGCAGTGGTATTGTGAATATATTTGTTCTGCTTCTCCCTAGGTTTCTGGTGTAGTTGGATTATCTGTTGCCTACATTTTTGTGGGCGTAGTTACCTTCCTTGGGTTGGAATTTTCCTTCCAATACTTTCTATAGGGCTGGATTTGTAGATACATATTGGGAAAATCTGGTTTGGTCATTGAATATCTTGTTCTCTCCATCTATATTGACTGAGAGTTTTGCTGGATATAGTAGCCTAGGCTGGCATCCGTGTTCTCTTAATACTTTTAGAACATCTATCCAGGACCTTCTGGCCTTGAGGGTTTCCATGGAGAAGTCAGGTGTAATTTTGATAGGTCTGCCTTTATATGTTACCTGTCCTTTTTCCTTCGCTGCTCTTAATATTTTTTCTTTATTCTGTATGCTAGGTGTTTTGATTATTATATGTCGAGGGGTCTTTTTTCTTTGGTCCAGCCTATTTGGGGTTCGGTATGCTTCTTGTACTTTCATGGGCATGTCCTTCTTCAGATTTGGAAAGTTTTCCTCGATGATTTTGTTGAATATGTTTTCAGCACCTTTGAGCTGGGCTTCCTCACCTTCCTCTATGCCTATTATTCTTAGGTTTGGCCTTTTCATGGTGTCCCACATTTCCTGGATATTGTGTGTTAAGGATTTGTTGGATTTATGGTTTTCTTTGGTCGATGAATCTATTTCTTCTAGTTTACCTTCTGCGCCTGAGATTCTCTCTTCCATCTCTTGAATTCTATTGGTTATGCACGTGTCCGTGGTTTCTGATTTTTTGCCCAGCTTTTCAATTTCCAGCTTTCCTTCCATTTGTGTTGCCTTTATTTTCTCAATTTCGGTTTTCAAATCTTGAACCGTTTCCTTCACCTGGTTAATTGTTTTTTCTTGGCTTTCTGTACTTTCCTTAAGGAATTTGTTCATTTCTTCCACTTTTTTGTTTGTTTTTTCCTCTATTTCTTTAAGGGATTTTCTCATATCTTCTTTGAGGGCCTCTATCATCTTTATGATGGTGATTTTTAAGTCGTACCCTTCTGCTTCCTCTGCTTTGTTGTTGTGTTCCATTCTAGTTGGTGTAGATTCCCTAGATTCTGGTGGTGTCATGTTTGTCTTTCTGTTGTTAGGTGTTCTCTTGTATTGCCTTCTTCCCATAGTTTCTTCCTGTAGGTGTTGGTGGTGTCTCTTCCCTCTCTCTATGGTCCTTCCCAGATGGGCTTATGTGGATCAAATATTCAATGTCTGTATCTCTGTGTGGTCCAAGCTCTCTAGGAGGCTTCTCTCTGGCCAATAGCCGGCAGAAGAGGACGAGGGCTGGACTGGAACTTTAGAAGGTTTTGCAGGGTAGTGGGATCTCACTGGAAACTGGCGCTCTCCAGCTGAGACCTTGTTCTTTGGCAGGGGCCCGGATTTGTGGGTCAAGGATCTTGCCTGCAGGAACTCCAAGTGGACCCGCAGAGATAGGCGGATCTCTGGGAGGGGACTGGGACTCCAGCAGAGGACTGGAGGCGGAGTCAGGGACCAAGCCGGTGGAAATTACAGGTGGTCCCATGTGGATAGTCAGGTCTCCTTTGTTCGGAGTTGCTCTGAGAGGTCTCCGAAGTAGGGTGGACTGTTGGCTCCACCCTCTGTCCCAGTGCTCAACCAGAGCGGCAGGACTGTAGGTGGGGTAGGGCACAGGGTAGGGGGGTGTAGGCTGGAGGTTGGGATGGGTGGGGGTGTATCAGAGCTCCAAGGGTGCTCTCAAAGGGGACCGGAGACAGGAGCAGCAGGATCAGGGGCCAATCCAGGGAGTTCAGGCGGGGGAGGGGGGAAAAGAGGTTGAAGGGGACAGGCAGCCCCGATTGGGCCCAGACTCACCTCTGGCAGAAGAGGACGAGGGCTGAGCTGGAACTTGAGAAGGTTTTGCAGGGTAGTGGGATCTCACTGGAAACTGGTGCTCTCCAGCTGCGACCTCGTTCTTTGGCAGGGGCCCGGATTTGGGGGTCAAGGATCTTGCCTGCAGGAACTCCAAGTGGACCCGCAGAGATAGGCCCAGGGAGAAATAACTTACAACCTAGACAGATGAACACCAGGAAATTCAACCCGATCCTCTCCTGTCCGAGTCACGCCAGAAAAGCTAAATCTTTTCTTTAGACTCTCAAAATTCTTAACTTCCGTTTTTTCTCAAATTTTCTTTCAGTCTAGTATTAAAGAAGAATTTCCAAGTTTTCATATCTATGTTCATAGGAAAACTAAAAATATACACACTTAATACCTATTGCCAGAGAGTCAACAAGAGCAAATGACAAGAACTCCATATCCAGTCCTAGACCCCATAACATAGATACCTATAGAGTTGTCCTATTCTTGATAGTTTAAGTCTTGTACCTAATATTCCTGTTTAAGAAAATAAAGCAATAATAAAGACAGTCTAGTCTTCAGCCTTATCAAAGACTTGATAAGGAGAATAACAATACTAGAGTAGGCAGGAAGTGCAGTTGAACAACATAAAAAAGGGTCAGTGAAGACAGAAATAACAGGCTACCTCGACAGTCACCCTGTCTCTCAGAAGCATAGGGGCAGCCATCTTTGGCTAAGGCCTAGAGTAACTGACTGACTAACAAATAAACAAGGAATTAGAAAGGCTGTCTAACTCTGATTTGAAAAAAAAATTAAGGCAAAAAAAATTTCTAGAGGTGACTAGCTGTAACATTTGTAGGTAGTCTGCATGGCAAGAAATGCTTGACTGAATTTTTTACCTGAGGCTCTGGCCAGGGTATAATAAGAAGGTGCATCATTTCAGCTAGCTAGTCTGGAGTTGTCTCAAGCATTTTAGTCCCAAACCAATTTTAGGGTTATGTTTGTAGTCCAGATGCATCAAGTGGAATCAATGAAGTGGGGCTCCATCTTCTTTCTAGAGAGTTTGAAGACTGCTGTTATTGTTCACTGTCTATTGGCTTATTAAAGATGGGTGTTTTCTGTTTTCCTGTAAAGACAAGTACAGAGCACTCCCCTTACTTTTGAGAAGTCTCCACACAACTTCTGGGAAGTACTTTGGTGGATGATCTATCATTTATCCTCATCAAGAGATTTCTCTTGTTCAAATCAGATCATTATCAACCTAGATGGTATGCAAAGTTTTTCTTCTCCTGTAGATACAAAGGTGAATCCCCTACTCCAATGTAACACATATACTGGTTCCCATATTGTGGTCAATACATACTTGAAGTACACTGGCTGGTTTAGTTCAGAATTTTTTTCTATCATCCAGTGTCTTTCTGCCCCTGTTTTCCTTTCTCATTAGCTTAAGAAAGTTTAATGTTAGTAAGGCATTATGTAATCTGTGTTTGGGGGGTCTTGGTTCCCTCTGCCTCTTTATATAGCATTTCCTTTAAAGTGCTATTAGATCTCTCAACTACTGCTTGTCCTGTAGGATTGGGTGATATACCAGTTACATGCTTGATGTTATAATATTTTAAAAAATGTATAAAAATTCTTGAGACATATGCTGGAGCATTGTCAGTTTAATTTTCATTTTTTGTTTTTGTTTGGTTTTTGTGTGTGTGTGTGTGTGTGTAGATACACTTATAATGGCCATTACCTCTAATAATTTTGGGATAACAGAATCAGCCTTTTCAGAGTTCAGTGAAGTCACCCATTAGAACCCTGAAAATGTGTACATATTATAATTTTTCAAATTTTGCAAAATCTATTTGCCAGATTTCATTCCTGTGTATACCTTTAGGATTACTGCCTGCTAGTAGAGGAGTTTGATTACAGAATAAACAAGTAGGACCTTTTTTTTTTGTTTGTTTGTTCACTATTTTCTTAGCTTGTTGCCAAGTAATAGAAAAAGTGGGCATGGATTCGTATCCCATTCCTGACACAAGATAGTGATGCTTGGAATAATACACATGGGACAAATATCAAATATGTGTTGTGTATTTTATTCTGGGAGAAGTCATTTACATGAGAAACCAATGACCTAAAATTTCCTACCCTAAGGGTCTAGATCCAGGGTGCTTTCCATGAACAAACTGGAACCAAGAGAGCTAGTTGGTGTCCAGGACCCCAAACTAACCTACCCTCTATTAAGTCTGCACCTGTGACCACACCCAACAAAGACTTCACCAACAAACAATTATTATAGGGTTAGGGAGGTAATTCATCAGTACTGAATTTGTAAAGAACACATGAGGACCTGAGTTCAAATCACCAGCAACAACTAAAAAACATAAAAAACAATCAATAAACAAACAAAAAACAGATGCAATGTACCTACCTATAATCTCAATAATGAAAAGGCAGAACATCAGATCCTTTTATATTCCTGGACTGGCCAGATATCCAGCTTAGCCCAATCAGTGAACTCCTTGTTTGGGGACAGGCCCCATCTCAAAAATAAATTGGAATGGCATTAAGTAATTCACAAGAAATTGACTCTGATGCCCATATGTGCATATTTACACAATGTGAAGTTCTAGTCCATGAAAGCTAGTATGAAAAACTGTATAGGATAACCAGGAAATGCAGATTAGTAGTTACTTATCTATACCAACCAAACTAGTGATCAGGTATGTTTTCAAGGTTAAAGAGAGAAATATTTTAGATAGATAGTCAACAAACACTCCAGAGATCTACAGATACTGCATTTAAATGCTTTAAGTGCTTTCATGACTGTAAAATATGACTGTTCCTTGTAGTACCAATCCAATTCAGAGAGTAGGATGGGCAACAAAGAATGTCCATGTGGAATTTGCTTTAAAGAAACAAACCTTTGCCTTGACTTCTTACAGTATGCTATCCGAATTACATCTTCTAATGAACTTTGCCAAGACAGAAAATGACAGTCTTTCATATTATTTGTATCAAAAAAAAAAAAAAAAATCGGCCAAAGATGGATATACCAGTTTTATAGAGAAGCTTGGATGATGGTCCAGCCAGCATGCTGACTATCATTTCTATAGTTTTGAAAGTTACTTACTCTTCACTTCCTGTGTACTCTGGTAATATTTTATTCTTTTCACATGGTGGTTAAGACTAAATTAGTTATAGTCTTACAGTTTTCCTTGTTACTAATTTCAGAAAACTAACACACAAAATAGATAAAATGTGAAGTTTTAGAGACATAATAACTTAAGTTGTTTATCTAAGAAAATATCTTTCAGGTCTAAAAGGATATTTTTAAGTTGGTAAATCATGTTATGATAGAAAGTGTTTTAAGTTCAAAATTTGGACTCTTCAAGATAGGATATACTATACTATACTAGAGTAGTTTCTCAGAAGATGACAAATGCAAATGGAGTACACATTGTGAATTAAATATTTATCTGATTTTTTTTTTAGTGTATCTATTTTTACGGTGGTAGAGTTAAAATCTTTCTTTTTTACATTTCAAATAATTTTTTATTGAAATTTGAAAGATGTTTTACATATCGATACCACTTCCCATATCCTTCCATGCTCCCCTGTTACCCCCACCAACCCCCATCCCATCTCCTCTATGGTCCCCAGTGAGGGTGAGGACTTCCTTGAGGAGTCTTCATAGTCTGTCATATCATTTGCAGCAGGGCCCAGGGCCTCCCCCATGTGTCTAGACAGAAAGAGTATCCCTCAATGTGGAATGGGCTCCCAAAGTCCATTTGTATACTAGAGATTAATACTGATCCACAACTGGAGGCTACATAGACTGCCCAGTTTGTCCAAATAACACCACATTCATGGAAACTGGGTCAGTCCTATGCTGATTTCCTAGCTATCAAACTAAAGACGATGAGCTCCCATTTGGTCAGGTCAGCAGTTTCTATGTTTTCCTTGAGCCTCAACTTGACCACTTTGCTCATCACTCCTCCATGTCTGCAACTGGATTCTAAGAGTTCAGCTCAGAGTTTACTTGTGGGTGTCTGCTTCTGCTTCAATCTGCTACTATATGAAGGCCCTAGGATGGAATATAAGGTAGACATCAGTCTCATTATCAGGGAAAGGCATTAAAAGTAGCCTCTTCATGTTTGCTTAAATTGTTATTTGGGGTCATCTTTGTAGATATCTGGACATTTCCATAGTGCCAGATTTCTCTGAAAACATATGATGACTCCCGTTATTATGGTATCCATTTTCTTGCTCTCCTCAATTCTTTCCCTGACTCAATCTTCCGGCTCCTTCATGCCCATCTCTGCCCTATCTTCCCCCAACTTCCTCTCCCCTCACCCCCACCATGCTCCCAATTTGCTTGGGAAACCTTGTACCTTTCCCATTCTCCAGGGGACCATTTATGTCTCTATTACAGTCCTCTTTGTTTTCTAGCTTTTCTGGTGGTTTAGAGAACTAGGATAGCCAAAATAACTCTGTACAATAAAGGAACTTCTGGAGGCATCACTATCCCTGACTTCAGTCTCTAATACAGACTATAGTCCCGAAAACAGCTTGGTATTGGTACAAAAATAGACAGGAAGACCAATGGAATCTAATTGAAAACCCTGATATTATCCCACATAACTACAAACACCTGATTTTTGACAAAGAAGCTAAAATTATATAATAGAAAAAGAAGAAAGCATCTACAACAAATGGTGCTTGCATAACTTGATGGTGACTTGTAGAAGACTTCAGATAGACCAATATCTATTGTCATGCACAAAACTTAAGTCCAAATGGATCCAAGACTTCAACATAAATACAGTCACACTGAAACTCTTAGAAGAGAAGTGTGGGTACCCTTTAATGAATTGGTACAGGACACAACTTCCTGAAAATAACAACAGCAGCACAGACACTGAAATCAACAATTAATAATTGGGATCTCTTGAGAACTGAAAACTTCTGTTAGGCAAAGGACAAAGTCAAAAAAGAGAAACTTCAGCCCACAGAATGGGAAAAAGTATTCACCAACCCCACATCTGACAGATATACAAAATGTACAAAAAAACTCAAGGAGCTAGTTACCAAAACACCAAATATTCCAAACAAAAAGTGAAGTACAGAACTGTACTAAGTAGAGAATTCTCAATAGAGGAATCTAAAATGGCTGAAAGACACTTAAGAAAGTTGTCAACATCCTTAGCCATCAGGCAAATGCAAATGAAAACAACTCTGAGATACCATCTTACTACTGTCACAATGGCTAAAATAAAAAAACACCAAAGAACAGTTCATGCTGAAGAAGATTTGGAGAAAAGGGCACACTACTGCACTACTGGTGAGAATGCAAACTCATACAGCCATTTTGGAAATCATTAAGCAGTTCCTCAAAAAAATGGGAATCATTTTACCACAGGACCCCACAATTCCACTCTCAGACACATAACCAAAAGATATATATCCATATAAAGACATCTGTACAACATTGTTCATAGAAGCATTACTGTTAATAGCCAGAACCTGGAAGCTACCTGTATGCCCCTTAACAGATGAATGGATGGAGAAAATGTGATACATTTACACACTTCAGTAGTACTCAGTGGAAAAAAAGAAAATGAAATCTTGAAATTCTCAAGCCAATATAAGGAACTGGAAGAAATCATCCTCAGTGAGGTAACTCAGTCACAAAAAGAAAAACATTGTAAGTAGTCTCTCATATATGGTTTTTAGACATAGAGCAAAGGATTACCAACCTGCAATTCATACCACCAGTAAACTTTTCCTTTTGTTTAGACAAAGTATGGGAAATGTTATAGAATAATGTTTTTGAACAGTATGAAGATGTGTCTCTGCCAAAGCACCTTCTGTTTGGTTTAATAAAGAGATGACTGGTCAATAACTATTTAGGAGAGGATAGGTGGGACTTTTGTGGTGAGAGAGAAACACAGGGAAAAGAACATGAGATGCTGGATATCGACTATCCATTCAAGAAGGAAGTGTCACATATTGTACTAGGAGTGGTAATGAGCCACATTGCAGTACATAGATTAATATAAATTGGTTAATTTATATTATAAGAGATAGGTGGAAATAAACCTATGTTAAGGCCAAAATTTCATTATAAACAAGCAGTCTCCTTGCCATTATTTGGGAGCTGGCACCCAAAGAAAGACTAACAACATATACCACTCCTAGTATTTCTTTTTATCTTTATATGTGGATTACGTATATTGCATTAGCTCATCTCCATCAATATCCACTTCAAAAAACTAATGGTCATAATAAAATTAAATTCTCCAGATTACACATGATTAAGAAGAAACAGAAATAGTAGTTTCCCTGATCTCTGAGTCACTAAACTTGACTCCAATATGCTCCAAGGAAGGTATTTTCTATTTACAAATAACTCAGAAAGATATTTATAAATTTTGTTACTAAATTATTTTGCTCAGTGCAACTTTCTGTGCAGTCCTTAGTTCACAGAAAACTCTTCCATGTTGGACTTACAAAGAAAATATTGTTCAATGAAGTTACACATATTGGGATACTTAACACATCCAGGCCATTAAACATCACTTTCCAATCTTTCTTGCACCAATTCCAGACAAATATCCTACAAGATGTGTGAAGAATCAGTGACATTTTCAAAGTCAAAGAATTATTTTATCTCATGTGCACATGCAGATAAGTACCAGAACTTTGATTTAAACAAGGCTATTAACAAAATTTGATTGTATTTCTTTTTTCTTTTTCTTTTTTTTTTCTGTTGATCAGAATGGCCTCATACAGAGATCTGCCTGCCTGTGCTGGGATTAAAAAAAAGGCGAGCACCATCAACATCCATCTTGATTCTATTCCTTAACTTGCAAGTGGATAAATGTTATCTATCCTGATCTTTACTAGAGTCTATATCATGAAATACTATGGAGAAAATAAACTGCAGTATAACAGTTTTATAGTTGGATGTTCTAGTCTTTCTATCTGATGTTCTCTTTGTTTCTCTTTCTCTGCTTGTGTGTGTATGTTCTCTTGACTCCAAGTTTTCATTGACAAAATATCAACATCATCAATAACTTGTTGCTGTAGTTTCTTTATCTTCCCTAGTCCTGCTGCCCTTCTCAACCCCCAATAATTACACAGACGCTTTATAATTATAAAACTGCTGATTGATGGCTAGGTCTTCTTATTGGCTAAGTCTGTCTTAATTATTAACCCATTTCTATTAATCTGTATATTTCCACATTGTCTTATCTTACCAGAGAAGGGTCAGATTTGTTGCTCCTTCCTTAATAAATGGCATCCCTTTGCAGTCTGGATCTGCCTACCTTTGCCAAAATTGTCCTCATTTTCCAATCCCATCTGTCTTCCTGCCTCTATTTGACAAACAGTGTTTTATTCATAAACCAATAAGAGAAACACAAATACATGACATCCCTCATCAATAACTGAAGTTTTTTTCCATGAAAATATCACAGATAGCTGATGAATATTTTCAGAGGTTCCTGTTTTTTGACCTTAATGTGTCCTAGATAGTGACAGATCTCTTTAGACTGAAATAAGTTTATGCTTAACAGTGATTAAAAGAGAAAGAATCAGATGGAAATTACCAAATTCATCTTTATTGCTGAGATCCCATTATATTTATAAGGAGATGAAAAAATCTGATTAGTGCCAGCTGTAATCTGGTAAGGAGTTTAAAAGCCTGTCCCACTTGGGAAATTCCCTTGAGTAAACAGATTTTTCTGTCTCCAAAAGCTTCCTGATATGTGGACTTACTTATCATGGACTCGAATGTTGAGGTCTACATATTACATTTTTGAAGAAGTGGCTGGTGACTTGGAGAGAGAGAGAGGAGAGAGAGAGAGAGAGAGAGAGAGAGAGAGAGAGAGAGAGAGAAATGCAAGAAAAAAGGTCAAGGAGACATCACCTGGTATAAAATTTCTTTACACTTGATCTCTGGTACCTGCAGGAATAGAAGTGGGTAAATTTTAACACCATGTGTATTTGGTCTCTTTCTTATTAGTGCATGCTTTGAATATCACATACATTTTTCCTTGTATTTGTTCGTGGGCTCACTAGGACTCTGGGTCAAAGACCTTATTCAAGATCTCATTGGATCCACCATAGTCTTTACATAGAGTATTGCATGCCTAGTAGGAAAAGCAAACACTAAAGATTATAAGTAACAGAATCACAACTTTCCCACTTGTTCTTAAAAGTACCATATATTAAGCTCATCTCATTCATCATAGTCAGCAAGAGAATGAAGACTGTGATCTTAGTAAAGACAATACCACCTTCTCCCATAGCAGCTAGAGAGAATACAGCTCATTTTCTCTTAAAACTGAAAGCAAAAATTTTCAAAACACTGACTATCCCATTTCAACAGAATGAATGTGTGCTGAGAACTTACAATGTGCCAACTTGATACGTGATGTCTCACTCAATACAGGAAACAATGAAGTTAGTATTCTTTTTTCAGGTTTTACAGATAAGTGAACAGAAGCTCAGGAGATGAATTGATTTTTCAATGGGACACAGAGCTATCCAGTAGGAGACAGAAAAGCTGATCTTACACCTATTATATACAAAGACTCATCTTGTTCCACTGTCCTCATTAAATCAGACAATAGGCTTTACTGTACGTTTTTGTTCAACCTCTTACTGGCTTTGAAATCTTGGGAAAATCATTATATTTCCCAAATACTGATTTTCTCATCTGCAGAATAAGGGATGAGATTGTCCACTGTTCTTTTTCACCAGTGAACATGAGACTCTATGGTCTAATGTTTCCAACAGACCTTTGTAAATATAAGCTACTATCATTATATAGTTTACCTTCACCAATGTGTGAGTGTTCTCCATAGTAGTATATCTCACATTAGTATATATTTTGAAAGAATAAAATAATACACCCTTCTCCAAATTTGTAATTCAAATTTTCTTAATTATTAGTAAACATATGTTAAAAGGAAACATTACCATATTTAAAGGCAGAAAATATATATTGAGTTAGTATCTCAAACTATTAATAATAAAGATAACAATAAAATAATTTTTTATTTGATATCTAGTAATATATCAGAGAACTCTGTGTAGAACACATGAGGCAATTTATATCTGGTGTGTGTTCTGAGCAAGGGAAGGTATGGAATAATTATACCATTATGACCATGCAATGCATGTTAACAGTTGTGTATGAGGGGAAATTACAAGAGATCAAGGTTGAGATTTTGGTCCAGATATTGTAAAGATTTTGGAGAAAGTTATTTGACTTAGTCAAACTTCATGTGCTCTGTTGTGATAATAGAGTCATGCTCTAGGTAGTATTTTTATTAAATATTTTTTAAAAATGTTTCACTTTATGTGTATTGGTTTGTTTTATATGCAGCTGCATGTGTACCTGTGCATGTATGATACCTGCAGAGAAAGAAGGTATTATATTCCAAAAAATCAGAGTTACAGATGTTTGTAAACTACCCTGTGCATACTGGTAACTAATTCAAGTTACTCTGCCAGAGTGAGAAGTGCTCATAACCAGTGAACCAACTCTTTTTTCCTCTGATTTCCTTAATGTTGTTACTTGGTAGAAATGTATTTTCCCATATACTGAACGTATAATAAATGATACTTAAATTCTGAAAATTTACCTACCCCTTTAGGTCTCAATGGTGTAGATATCTCAGACATAATTTAAAAATGCTCAGTGTAACAGCATACATCTTTAGCTTTAGAACTTTGAAGTTACAGGAAGGGAAATTTCAGAGTTTGAGGCCAGCCTAGTCTACAAACAATGTTTCAAGCCAGCCAGGTTTATACAGTGAGAACCTGTCTCTGATCTCATAAACAAATAAAAACTATTGATGTATTCTAGGTTGTAGGTTAACATGGTCATCTTTACCTGAATAGAATCCTGTTGCACTAGGTTCAAGGAAGTCATAAAAATAATAAAAGAAGGCAATTGATTTAACATCGGTAGTATGAGATGTGAAATGAATCATGAATATGTGCATTAAACTGATTCTCTAGTTCTCTTGATATCTCACCCATAAGTAGGAGATGGAATAACAGGATCAAAAGGAGGAATCCAAAGAGAAGAAGGTAAATATAAAGATGAGACTCATAGAAGAGGAAGGAAGGAAGGAAAGAAAAAGGAAGAGAATGGTGAAGATGGTAGATCATTTAACACAGAAGCTAAAATACTCCATGAAAATGTTTGTGAAGGAAGCAAGAACAACATGGTAAAAGACAGCTCTTATAACTCTCAGTTTTACAGTGAAATGTAATTTGAAACTGAGTCAATGATTTGCTAGAATTTATTACATAATTTCTCACCATGGTTGAAATATCTCTTTGTATTGAGTTTTTTTTTTTTTTTTTTTTTTTTTTTTTTTTGTTTTTTTGTTTTTTGTTTTTTGTTTTTTTTTTTAGGATATCTTTTTTATTATTAATTTATTTTATTTTATTTTATATAACAAAGTCCAATTAAATGAAAACAAACATTCATACACAATATTTGGGAATTTGGGCGTTGTTCTTTCCAAACTACTTCCTGCTGGTAAGGGGCGCTGTCATGGGGGATTCTAAGAAGATGTAGAAATCCTGGCTGTAGTCTGTAAGGCTGCTTTGTCCAGCTGTTTTGAATGTAGGATCACCTTGTACTCTGTTTCAGGTGGTCTGAATTGATCAAACCACGTTAGTCTGGAAGGAATCCACATCTTTTCATTTTCTGTGGAAACAAAAATAGAAATCCTTTTCCCCAGTAACTTGTCCTTCAACTTAAATTTTGGAGTAAAAGCATTTTTTTTTAAATTTAATTTATTATTTTACATGTCAATCTCAGTTCCCTCTCCCTCCCTACCTCCCTCCCTCCATGACTCCCTCCCTCCATACCCACTTCCCTCCCTTTTACCCTTTCTGCCCTTTCACATGTACTTTAACCACCCTCCCCTCCCATTCCCCCACCCTAATTCCATATGTAGGGGAATGCCATCCAGTTGGTGTAGTGAGGTAGTCCTTCTGTAGCACTGACCACGCCCATTGGGGGGTGGAGCAATGGGCGGAGAGGACCTGAGGAAGGAGGTCGGAGGGGGCCAGGAAGGCACTCTCTCTTTCTGGCATGACTCGAACAGGAGAGGATCGGGTTGAATTTCCTGGTGTTCATCTCTCTAGGTTGTAAGTTATTTCTCCCTGATTAAACATCTATTCGGCCTATTTGTTTATCCTGATCCTTATTTACCTCAATATCTGGTTTCAGAAGTGGGATTTACCTGGGTTTTGCCCCCAGGCGGCAGAAGCCGCCCCCCTCCCACACCTTCCCCAACAGGCAGGGTTTAACCAGGTGGACTCACCACAGCTTTGGGACATTTGCCTCTTCCTTACTGCAAAGGATATCTTTGCCGCTAAAGCAGACCTGAGAAGGCACTTACCGCTTAACATTTTTTGCCCATTTCCGCACAGGACTTTGCATTCGCGCAGAGCCTCTCGGCGGCACCCGCCCGGGGGCACCCGCCCGGCTTGCACACGTTTCGTCTTGTGTTACAAGTAACTCCAAAAGTCCCCTTTTAACAAAATTCTGCTTGCCATAGATTGTTAAGAACTTTTTACAGGAACCCTCCCCTCCCATCTCCCCACCCCAATTCCAAATGTAGGGGAATGACATTTAGTTGGGGTCATGTAGATCTGACAGGTCATGTGATATAGGGACTAGGGCTTCTCTCCTGTCTCTAGATTAAGGCAGTTATCCCTCCAGGGAGGATATGTTCCCAAAGTCCTTTTGTGCACCAGGGATGCATCCTGGCTCCACTGTCTGAGGTCTCTTAGACTGCTCAGTCCTTCTGGCTGAGACCCATATTCAGGGGGGCCTGGGTCAGTCCCATGCTGGCATCCCAGCTATCAGTCTAGAGGCCTTTAGTTCCTCCTTGTTCAGGCAAGCTGTCTGTATGTTTTTCTGCCGCAATGTCTATTCCTCTCAATCTGCATCTGGGTTCTAGTTCGACTCAGTGTTTATGTATGGGTGTTTGCTCCTGTTTCCAACAGGCATTAGTTGAGGGCTCCGTGGATAAGTTAGTTGTTGATCTCACTCTCTGGGAAGGGCATTTATGATAGCCTTTCCACGGAAGCTCAAATTGTTAGTTGGGAGCAGTCTTGTTGTTATCTAGACCTTTCTTTGTGTTCAATTTTACCTTCAAACCAATATTGGCTCCCTCTTTTATGCTCATTCTCTCTCTCTCTCTCTCTCTCTCTCTCTCTCTCTCTTTCCTATCTTCTATTCCTAACCAGGCTCAATCTTCCTGGAAGCACATGGTTTCCTTTCCTCCACCACATTTTCTCCTACTTCTCTTTCCATTCACTGCCCCCCCCCCACTTCACCTGAGCTCTAGGGGACTTGTCCCTTCCCAGTTCTGTGAGGGACATTATATGAATCTCTTAGAATACACCTTGTATCCTAGTTCCTCTGGTGATGTGAATTATAGGCTGGAGATCCTTTGCTCGAGGTCTAAAATCCATATATGAGTGAGTACATACTATGTTCCTCTTTTTCTGACTGGGTTACCTCTTTCAGGATGGTTTCTTCAAGTGCCATCCACTTGCCTGCGAATTTCAACATACCATTATATTTTTTCTGCAGAGTAGTATTCCATTGTGTAGATGTGCCACATCTTCGTTAACCATTCTTCAATTGAGGGGCATCTAGGTTGCTTCCAGGTTCTTGCTATTAAAAATAGTGCTGCTATGAACATAGTTGAACAGATGTCTTTGTTGCATGGATGTGAATCCTTTGGGTATATGCCTAAGAGGGGGATTGCTGGCTCCTGTGGTAAACTAATTCCCATTTTCCTGAGGAACTGCCATACTGATCTCCAAAATGGCTGTATGAGTTTGCACTCCCATCAGCAGTGGAGGAGTGTTCCCCTTTCTCCATATCCTCTCCAACATAAGTCATCACTGGTGTTTCTAATTTTAGCCATTCTGGCAGGGGTAGGATGGCATCTCAAAGTTGTTTTGATTTGCATTTCCCTGATAGCTAAGGATGTGGAGCATTTTCTTAAGTGTCTTTCAGCCTTTTTGATTTCCTCTATTGAGAATTCTTTCTTCAGTTCTGTACCCCATTTTTTAATAGGGTTATTTGGTGTTTTGTTGACTAGTTTCTTGAGGTTTGTGTATATTTTGGAGATCCAATTTGTTCAAGGGTACCTCCTACTTTCTCATCTAAGAGGTTCAATGTGGCTGGATTGATGGTGAGGCCTTTGATCCATTTGGACTTGAGTTTTGTGCATGGCAACAGAAACACAAGACACAGGATAGACAAAACAACCCTATGCAATAAAAGAACTTCAGGAGGCATCACCATTCCTGACTTTAAACTCTACTACAGAGCTATAGTTCTGAAAACAGCCTGGTATTGGCATAAAAATAGACAGGTAGACCAATGGAATCGAATTGAAAATCCTGATATTAATCCATGCACCTATGAACACCTGATTTTCGACAAAACAGCTAAAATTATACAATGGGGCGAGGACAGCATAGTCAACAAATGTTGCTGGCACATTTGGATGAGGGTGTGTAGATGACTGCAGATAGACCCATGTCTGTATTGAGTCTTTAGCAGATGACACAATGATATAATACATGTAGTAGCATTCAAACATGTTCAGGCAATAGCAAAGGTATTTAGTAATACCAATAAATATTGAAGCAAATAGACTTTGCAAAAATGCTATTTAAAGGAAAAAATCCCAAAGAGAAGATTTCTAACAACACAGTTATGTCTAAATATACATCTTATATGAAATCTCTTTCTGGTTGATTCCTCCATGAAGCTGACTACTCATCAGTAAACACAGGATACTTAATCTCTAGCACCATTATCTCAGCTACCTTCCATTTTATAAACATGGGATGATAAGAAAGGCTGTGAATGGAAAAATGACAACAATATGTCATGGACAGTCTCAAATGATGAAGGCATAAAACTATCCCCCATATGCCACTGGATGAGTCTCAGCCACACTGTCCTGCCATAAATAAATAAATAAATAAATAAATAAATAAATAAATAAATAGTAACAAAGAAATACTTTTACTTCTTGACCCGAAACAAAACTAAACTCATTCCTGCCTCTCTCATCCATACAAGTCATTCTGAATCTTTCTGAAACAATCTACTCTTAAAATACCTGACATGTTCCATCTCAACAGCTTTTATTCCAACAATCTTGTGTGTTTTATCAAATTATAAGTCTTACATGATTTTCTTTCAGTTATTTTTTTCTCTTTTTGTTGTTCCCCTCCAAATGTCTCAGAAAAAAGAAGCAAATTAAAAACTTCTGACATAATTAAATATTGCTTGAAAGAGTCTCTTCTACCGTGTTATTTACTCTGATCCCCTTCTTACATCTATTCCATTAAGAAGTCTCTCCTTACTATAGTCAGACATTATTTAGCTCTCTTATTACAAGACAGATACTAATTATAATTTATGGAAGAATATAGTACCTGAATATAGAATGTTGGATGTTTGTGAGTTTGTGTATAATGAGGAATGTAAATGGGAGAGGAAGATGGATGTGAGCTTAAAGTTTCCCATAATATCTTATATGGATAGAACACTACTATCCTGAAATACTTTTTGTTAAAAATTTGGGATTTCAAATCTTCCTTGTGAAACAAGTATGGAAAATTTCAAATATAAAATGCACAAAGTTTTTATCAAATTCTATCTTCCACACAGGAATTCATCTATGTCTGTATTGCTGTTTATTTTTACCACAGTTTTCATTGTTGTTGCTTAGATCCAGGAAGAGCTGGCTTTTAGTCACTACTCTGCCATTTTTAGCAATCTAAGTTGGAGGAAATTTATCTTTTGATTTCAATCCTAAACTTCTTTACATTAAATACATGCAATTCTTTCTTTAATAAATAGAAGATAAAAGCAAGTTGGTCCTACTGTTTGATACACACATGGCAGAAACACAGATACCACTGCTTGATTCTAGTACAAGGTGGAAGGATGACTATTCACTCACTGATGGTACTTAGGAAGGAAAAAAGAGCAGCCTCCTCCATACAGTTTGCTTTTGTGCCCAAGGACACAGCTCAACTGTTGTTCATTAACTCCTCTCTAAATCTTCAAAGCTGTAATCGAAGCTGTGTTCTTTCTTGTTGTGAACTTAGTCAGCTTCCTTCTTTTGCTGCTCTCATAGGCACTTGAAGACTGTTAAGTCAGACCCTCATCTTTCTTATCTCCAGGCTGAATTACTTTCATTCTTCATCCCAAGTTCCCTTCTCTGCTCCTTTAATTATTTCCTATTGCACTGTTCTACCAATTCTGCACAGTGCAGAAACATAGGAGGATACTGAAAACCCTACAATAATGAGTGGAAATTGCTCAAACTTGCATTTAAAAAAAATAAACAGCTAATACGGGACAGTGTTTATGTGTACAGGGAGAAATGGACAACCCTGAGACAATACATTTCCACTATCAAACCAATACCCATTTTCATCTGCAGCGAGGGACATTAAGTGGCACATTACTTCCTATATGTATACCAGAATTAATCAATCATGTCAAGATATTTTTATTCATCAATTGAAAATTAAGTACCCACAATGTGCTTACAGATAGAAGACATTCTGAAAAAAATCTCCTTTTCCTGTAAAAACAAAATAACTAATAAATGAGCCATGCACAACCATAAATGGCAGCAGTGTGTATATCAAAGAAAACTATCATGCATGGATAAAAACAAATAGCCTTTGGTCCCATGCATTATGACATAACAAGACTTGCAGTTGTGGATGTTGCATGAATGATCCTTTCTTTGTCCTCCGCTTCTATCTGTTGTGGAACTGCATATTCAAACAACACTTTAGGGCTGTTTCTGAGAGATAGCATAAAAAAATACACAAACATTATCAAGTTTAATCTGATATTGAGGGAAAAAAATCACTTTAGTGTCTTGTCTCTGTCTTCCAAGGACTAAGACATATCAAATCATAATGGCAGAAATTATTTTGTAAACACTGTACTTAATCTTGCTTTTGTTAATAAACAGTTGTTTGTAGTATTTTTATATTAAGGGATGAATTCATATTATATTATACAAAGCAAAGGGGTCCACATACTTCACTCAGTCAAAATACCATTGTTTTATTTATTTATTTATTTACTCAGTCCTCATTTTTCTTCATTTCACATAATCCTCTCCATTCTTTTGTTCTCTGTGACCTGTCTCTGCTATTGTCCTCTACTCCTCCTTTTCCTCTATTTCCTTCCCTAGCCATGAAATCAATTCTTATCCCTTAATCACCTATTTAAAAGGAAAGAAGAAACTGCACATAGAGTGTCAGCGACAGCAGAGAACCACAGTGAAGGACATGATTTTCAAACTCTTAGGTCAAATGCTCTTTAGGCTCCCATTTTCTTCACTGATGATATTGATCTCTGTAACATCTTCAAGACTCAGTTGCATATTCTAATGGTCAGACAACCAAGTACCTATTTGGGATATCAAAAAAAATCATAAAGTAGAAGGCACAAACTAACATAATAATATATCCATCCTGTATGGAATTTTAGTTAACATTTAATAAAACTGTGGCTATAGATTGTTTAACTGGCAATGTATTTTAACAGCTTCTATTGTCACTTTAAATATATATATTTATTTAGTTCAAAGAAAGAGTCTGTTGTTTCAAACATCATGTCCAACCTGACAAGAAATGAGATCATGAAGGCAGATCTTTACTACTCAAGGACTTAACAAATAGCACAGTAGTGAAGACAACCAACTAAGGCATGGATGCAATGCAAAAAACCATGAAGCGGTTTTTGTCGAGAGTTAGCAGAAATCTCACCGATGAGATTTTGATTAAAAACTACCTCTAATGTATTAGTCCCAGCTGCATAGATAGGCATATTAAGAACAATTTAAACAGAAGAAACAGAATAATTAAGAAGAGGGAGAAATACCATAACATTAATAGTGCCTGCCAAGCATAGACGAAAGAGATTGACCATGTTGAGTGCAGAGAATAAATGTTTTAGGAGATGTGTTTTAAGAAAAGGAAAAATGTTTGCCAGAGTATTCCTTTATGAGCACTCTATATTTTCAGTCTTCCTCTCAGGATAGGTTGGGTATTGCTTTACCATTACAACAGAAACTATACATAGAGAAATTAATTTATCTTTCTGGAATACACAAGATAGAAAAGTAGCTTAAAACAAATACAAAACTGAGATTGATTTAAACACTCATATTCACTATAGCTCTGCACTCTGCTGGAATGAGAGCAAATTACTTCTGACAATAGTGATGTTGCAGAGATTGAGTGGGTCTCAGTCTCTTTTTACATTTTTGTTTAGTAGTTAGTTTGTATTAAAAAGTGTAGGATGTCCTCCCAAAAGATCTTTGTCCATAAACCAGTCCCTGACATACAATAGGTGCTTAATGCTGAATCAAATGAATGTCACTCTCAACAGAAACAGCTTATTCATAGAGAATGGAATAACTGTAAAATTCTACTAACTGTTTATCTTATCAATTTCTTTCATATTTTTGAGCCCACAAGAAGGCTATCTTTTCAAGTCTTTATACTTTCACATTGGGGTCATCTATTGTTCTCGAAAACAGTTGATCTGTCATATGTTACTCAGTTTTGCAGAATTTGTACATACAATTTTATTAAATGTTAAAAATGGATGAGTGATTATAAATCTCCATAGACCTCTCCATGAGTCCTATAAGATTATTGATTGTGTATTAATTTTTCTTAAAATAGATTCAATGGATAAAGAAAGTTTTCCTAACAACATCAGTTGGTAGAGATAGAACAATTTTCCTGCCTATTTTGAGCAGGAAGAAGTGCTTCTGAGTGGTAGAGTCCAAGCAATGTATTCAATGAAGGGAGATAACTGACAAACAAATGAAGAAGACATATGAGCTGTGTTTTCTAGATACAGGGTCCTCACAGAAAAACCTATGTTAATAAAATATTGAGGAAACTGGGAATACTGGAATATAAAGGTAGACAGTGGCTGGGAGTAGACCTCCAACCTCCCATTCTATTATTAAGTAGTCAGTTATTGCTGTTCAATATCAAGTATAAAGATAATACTATTAAACACAAAACCTGTGTATAAATTTTTACATTTGTACAGGGTTCCCTTGGTTGAGTTTTCCTGCATTAGACAAGTTTACTGACTGTATTTAGGGATACGTAGAGACAGATACTCACTTCAGGTTTTGGTTGTGTAAATGTTTCCTCAACACAAATCACTCAAGAAAAGTACACTCAATGGTTCCTAATAATAACCTATGCATATATAGAAAGAAGAGGAAAGAGGTATTTTACAGACATCTCCAACTGTCTAGTTCCCTTTATTAATGCCTTCTCATTGTGATTGTATTGGTAGAGGTGTATATCAATTTCTTCCACATATACCAAAAGAAACAAAATCAACCAGATCATAAGGGTCCAAAAGCAGTGTTCTTTCTTCCAAACTATCTTTCAAGGGCATAGCTTACATGTCAGACTTTCAGAGTGGGGTATCATGGGAGAACGTTACTCCTTCTCTACTGACATATAGAAACTGTATAAGTGCTTCTAATGTATGAGTTCCCATTCATTTCATGAGAATCCAGAGGGGAACCCCCACTTCTGATTTTCCTGCAGCAGGATTATGAAGAAATGTAAATACAAACCAACCTTGCAAGCATCCATGAAAATAAGAAGTTGAAAAATTAGGACATTGGTTCTGCTTCACATGGCGATTAAGAGTCAGAGATAAAAACAGTATAAAAATTAGTTACCTCTGCAGTCAAGTCCCTTCTTTTTCTCACATGTTTCATCCTTTGTCTATGAAATGTTTACAAATTTTTTAAATTTATTTATTTTATATAACCAAGTCCATTTAAATGAAAACAAACATTTATAGACAATATTTGGGAATTTGGGCATCGTTCTTTCCAAACAACTTCCTGCTGGTAAGGGGCGCTGTCATGGGGGATTCGAAGAAGATGCAGAAAACCTGGCTGTAGTCTGTAAGGCTGCTTTGTCCAGCTATTTTGAATGGAGGATCACCAGGGACTATGTTTCAGACGGTCTGGCTTGATCAAGCCACATTATTCTGGAAGGTATCCACAGCTTTTCATTTTCTATGGAAACAAAAATAGAAATCCTTTTCCCCAGTAACTTGTCCTTGAACTTAAATTTTGGAGTTAAAGCATTTTTTTTATTTAATTTATTATTTTACATGTCAATCTCAGTTCCCTCTCCCTCCTCCCTTCCCTCCCTCCTTTTTACCCTCTCTGGACTCTCACAAGAACCCTAACCACCCTCCCCTCCCATTCCCCCCCACCCCAATTCCATATGCAGGGCAATGCCATCTAGTTGGGGTCATGTAGATCTGACAGGTCATGTGTAGTAGGGACTAGGGCTTCTCTCCTGTATTTAGATTAAGGCAGTTATCCCTCCATGGGGGATGTGTTGGCAAGGTCCTTTTGTGCACCAGGATACATCCTTGCTTGACTGTCTGAGTTCCCTTAGACTTCTCAGTCATTCTGGCTGATACCAATATTCAGGAGGGGGGGCTGTCAGTCCCATACTGGCTTCCCAGCCATAAGTCTGGTGGCCCATTAGCTCCTCCTTTGTTCAGGTAAGCTGTCTCTATGTGTTTCTGCTGCCTGATCTTGTCCTCTCCATCTGCATCTGGGTTCTACTTCGACTTAATGTTTATGTATGGGTGTTTGCTCCTGTTTCCAACAGACATTGGTTGAGGGCTCCATGGATAAGTTAGTTGTTGATCTCACTCTCCAGGAAGGGCATTTATGATAGCCTTTCCACTCACATTGTTAGTTGGGAGCAGTCTTGTAGTTCTCTAGACCTTTCTTTGTGTTCAATTTTATCTTCAAACCAATATTGGCTCCCTCTTTTATGTTCATTCTCTCTCTCTCTCTCTCTCTCTCTCTCTCTCTATCTCTCTCTCTGTCTCTCCTGTCTATTCCTAACTGGGCTCAATCTTCCTGGTCTCATGTGTTTTACTTTCCTCCCCCTTGTTTTCTCCTATTTCTCTCTCCATTTGCTGCCCCCCCACTTCCCCTGTGCTCTGGGGGACATGTCCCTTCCAGGTTCTGTGAGGGACTTTATATGAATCTCTTAGAATACACCTTGTATCCTAGTTCCTCTTGTGATGATCCTTTGCTCTATGTCTAAAATCCATATATGAGTGAGTACATACTATGTTCCTCTTTTTGTGACTGGGTTACCTCTTTCAGGATGGTTTCTTCAAGTGCCATCCACTTGCGTGCAAATTTCAAGATACCATTATTTTTTTCTGCAGAGTAGTATTCCATTGTGTAGATGTGGCACATCTTCATTAACCATTCTTCAATTGAGGGGCCTCTAGGTTGCGTCCAGGTTCTTGCTATTACAAATAGTGCTGCTATGAACATAGTTGAACAGATGTTTTTGTTGCATGGATGTGGATGATTTGGGTATATGCCTAAGAGGGGGATTGCTGGGTCCTGTGGTAAACTAATTCCCATTTTCCTGAGGAACCGCCATAGTTTGGTTTATTTTACTTTATTGTATTTTCTTTGCTTTTGAGAAATCCCTCACTGTACCACTAGGGACAACTTACCCTTTTGTTCCATTCCAAGAAAGAACATGATGCAGACTTGCTTCAAAGAAGCTGAGAAAAATTCAGTGGGGATCTGGTAATGAAGAAGCCCTACTTTGTTTTCAAGCAGGGATATGAAATTATGCCATAAATTGTGCATGGCAGGGGGTTGGTAAGAATTGAGAGATGAAAACAAGTCAAAATTATTGGTCCCCTGGCTCGTTTTTTTTTTTTTTTTTTTTTTAGCTACAATTAAGAGTTTCATAGATGATTTTAGAGTAGAAGAAACTTTTTAAACTCTCTAATTCACTTCATATCTACCCAAGTATCTTTCCATGATGCTTTAAACAAGTCCAGAGATGTGAAGCTGACCTGATTCTCCTTTTACAGATATTCTCTGTTTGTTCTTATTGAACTTCAAGGATCCACAATTCTAATTTTTAAAAAGAAATTAAAGAGTTCAGGTTGTTTTAATGTGTTAACACTCACAACTTCTTCAATACTTTCTCAAGTCATTTATTTTTTATAATTCAAATTATTTCTGTCTCCTGGGAGCATAGAAAAGCCATAGAAAAGTAATTAGACAAAAATTAGGGAAAAATATAGGTGAAAAGAAGTTTGATTTTTCTGACCAAGGCTGATAAACAACTCAGTGGGTAGGGAGTACTAGGAGGCTAGAGAAGTTTCTAAGCAGGAAACCTGGCTTGGTCATGACACAGGAGGGAATGGAGAGGAGAAGTGAGAGTGTAGGAAGGGCCTGAAAATTGTTAGCAGATTCTGTAGGCTGAAGGTCGCTGTGCCAGCTACAGAAGGGGTGATTAAGGCTGCTTTATAGAAGCCATAAGGAGGTGATTGCCTTAATTATGTGGGTGGAGACAGATTAGTAGAATAATGGAGAGCCAGGTGAACTGTAGCTTTTTAAGAAGTTCAGGTAAAAGGGTAGGGATAGGAAACAGGACAAGGTTAAGGGAGAGACTGGGAAAAGGAAGGCAAGATGGAGCTTTATATGAAACTTGAAAATTAAATTCATTATTCAAAAGGCATGTGTGTATCTGTATTCTCTGACAGTTTCCAGGGAAATCTTCCCTTCCACAGTCTGCACTTTCTTTTTTTTGGGTGTAATTTCACTAGGTTTATATAGGCTATTCTCTCTCTCTCTCTCTCTCTCTTTCTCATATATATATATATATATATATATATATATATATATATATATATTATCATAGCTATTATCATAGCTACCTAATTTAGTTACTAGAGCTCAAGATCAACGTAAAGTACTTTGTCAAAGTGACCCTTTAAGGGACTTTATATCAAATGCTTAGCATCTCACTTATGTCAATAAGACAAAAAAGAGTAAAGCACTTGCTCAAGCTCTAACCAATATCTATGAGACAAACATTCAGGCAATAGTTGATCACATGCTGACAACAAGATCCTGGAAAAACTAAATGTAGGGGAAATCTTAGTGTGTGTGGGTGAGTAGTACCCAAATGAAAAGAGGAAAAAAAAAGATACTGGTCATATGCAATGTTAAGAAAAGAGATGACATGGAAAGAGGGTAATACTGTGGTCTCTTCCAGCCTACCTTTCACTATTCGAGTCCCCTGACCTGCAGCCTCCAGAAACTTCTTGCCACTGAATCCCACAGAGGGATCTGGAAGCAGAATAAAGCATGCAACATTGGCTACCAATCCTGTCTTGCCCCTTTAACCTCCGGAAAAGAGGTAAGGAGACAACCTTGAACCCATACCTAATGGGAGAGGGAGAGACTCCATGGGTACCTACTAGAAGAAGATTGGATGATGACAGTACTAGAACACATTCAACAAATTCAACAACAGAAATATTTATATGACACCACCAGAGTCTAGGAATTCTACATCAACAAGAACTGAACAGCACAATGCACATAAAGCAGAAGAGAATGACCATAAAAACAACTTTATGAAAATAATAGAGGCAGTCAAAGAAGAAATGAGAAACTCCCTTAAATAAATTAAAGAAAAAACAAAAATTGGAAGAAATATAGAAAAAGTTAAGCCAAAAATCGCAAAACATCAATAAATCTCTTAAAGAAAAGAGAAAAGAAGGAAAGTAAAGAAAAATAATCAAAAAATTAAAAAAATAAAATAATGCTGGTAAGGGGCGCTGTCATGGGGGATTCGAAGAAGATGCAGAAATCCTGGCTGTAGTCTGTAAGGCTGCTTTGTCCAGCTATTTTGAATGGAGGATCACCTGGGACTCTTTTTTCAGGCGGTCTGGCTTGATCAAGCCACATTATTCTGGAAGGAATCCACAGCTTTTCATTTTCTGTGGAAACAAAAATAGAAATCCTTTTCCCCAGTAACTTGTCCTTGAACTTAAATTTTAGAGTTAAAGCATTTTTTTATTTAATTTATTATTTTACATGTTGATCCCAGTTCCCTCTCCCTCTCTCCCTCCCTCCCTCCTTTTTACCCTCTCTGCCCTCTCACATGCACCCTAACCACCCTCCCCTCCCATTCCCCCACCCCACTTCCATATGTAGGGGGATGCCATCCAGTTGGGGCCATGTAGATCTGACAGGTCATGTGAAGTAGGGACTAGGGCTTCTCTCCTGTCTCTAGATTAAGGCAGTATCCCTCCATGGGAGATGTTTGGCAAGGTCCTTTTGTGCACCAGGGATACATCCTGGCTCCACTGTCTGAGTTCCCTTAGACTTCCCAGTCCATTTGGCTGAGACCCATATTAAGGGGGGCCTGAGTCTGTCACAATTTTGGAAAGAACGAAGCCCAAATTCCCAAATATTGTCTATAAATGTTTGTTTTCTTTTAAATGGACTTGGTTATATAATATAAATAAATTAAAAAAAATACTGGAAAAAAGAGCCTGTATTTAAAGATTACATTTTTGCAAAAATAAATAAA
The DNA here is from genome assembly GCF_943737965.1 of Phodopus roborovskii. Classification (NCBI taxonomy): domain Eukaryota; kingdom Metazoa; phylum Chordata; class Mammalia; order Rodentia; family Cricetidae; genus Phodopus; species Phodopus roborovskii. The sequence continues at coordinate 4,551,821 of NW_026126447.1, forward strand.
TAGATCACAAAACATTAAAAAAAATACAAACAGTTCAAGACCTGAAAACTGAGAAACAATAAAGAAAACACAAACAGAGGTATTCTGTAAATAGAAAAGCTGGGTAAATATTTGGGAACTACAGATGCAAGCATAACCATCAGAGTAGAAACAATGGAAGAGGAAGTCTCACGCACTGAAGATTTACTAGAGGAAAAAGATTCATCAATGAAAGAAAATGTTAAGTCCAAAAATATTTAATACAAAATAAAAATATCCAGGATATAGAGAAAACCCTAAATAATAGGTTTAGAAGAAGGTGATGACACCCAGCTCAAAGTTACAGAAAATATATTCACCAAAATCATAAAAGAATCCTTCTCTAATCTGAAAAAACACATGCCTATGAAAGTACAAGAAGCATACCAAACACCAAATATACTGCACCAAGGGGAAAAAAAAAAACCTTGCCACATAATAATCAAAAACCGAACATACAAATTAAAGAATGAATTACACCTGCATTCTCAATGGAAAATCAGGTCTTGAATAAATCTTCTACAAACACTAAGAGACCAGGGAACCAGCCCTGACTACTATACCAAGCAAACTCTCAATTACTATAGATGGAGAAAACAAGATATTCCATAACTATATATATATATATATATATATATATATATATATATATTCACAAATCCAGCCTTAGAGAAAGTACTTAAAGGGGAACTCAGAGGAAGTTAACTCCACTAACAAAAATATAGGCAATTGAAAATCCCACTACCTAATGGCAGAAAAAGGGGGTAAATTTACACACATCAACATCACCAAAAACAAATCCATAATAAACAAAAATCAACAAGCAATGTTCCTTAATATCCCTCAATATCAATGCTCTAACTCACCCATAAAAAAGACACTGGCTAACAAAATGGATATTAAGACAGTAAACATCCTTCTGATGCACACAAGAAAACCACCTCAACTTCAAAAATAGATGTTACCTCAGAGTAAAGAGTTAGGAAAACATTTTCCAATCAAGTGGCCCTAAGAGGTAAGCTGGTACAGATATCTTAAAAGCTAACAAATTGGACTTCAAACAAAAATTAATCAAGAGAGATGAAAAATGTCATTTTATATTCACCACAGTAAAAATCCATCAAGATGACATCTCAATTATAAACATCTATACACCAGATACAAATTCACCCACATTCATTTTTTTTTATGAATATAGAGTATTTTTTTATTTAATTTTATATAACAAAGTCCAATATTTGGGAATTTGGGCGTCGTTCTTTCCAAACTACTTCCTGCTGGTAAGGGGCGCTGTCTTGGGGGATTCAAAGAAGATTCAGATATCCTAGCTGTAGTCTGTAGGGCTGTTTTGTCCAGCTGTTTGGAATGTAGGATCAGCTTGTACTCTGTTTCAGGCGGTCTGGTGTGATCAAACCACATTAGTCTGGAAGGAATCCACATCTTTTCATTTTCTGTGGAAACAAAAATAGAAATACTTTTCCCCAGTAACTTGTTCTTCAACTTAAATTTTGGAGTCAAAGCATTTTTTTTTTAATTTATTATTTTACACATCGATCCCAGTTCCCTCTCCCTCCCTCCCTTCCTCCCTTCCAGCCCTCCCTCCCTCCTTCCCTCCCTTTTGCCCACTCTACCCTCTCCCATGCACTCTAAACACCCTCCCCTCCCAACCCCCCACTACAATACAATATGTAGGGGAATGCCATCCAGTTGGGGTCATGTAGATCTGACAGGTCCTGTGAAGTAGGGACTAGGGCTTCTCTCCTATCTCTAGAATAAGGCAGTTATCCCTCCATGGGGGATATGTTTGCAAAGTCCTTTTGTGCACCAGGGATACATCCTGGCTCCACTGTCTGAGGTCTCTTAGACTGCTCAGACCTTCAGGCTGAGACCCATATTCAGGGGGGTCCAAGTCAGTCCCCTGTTGGCTTCCCAGCTATCAGTCTAGTGGCCCTTAGCTCCTCCTTGTTCAGGTAAGCTGTCTCTATGTACTTCTACCGCATGGTCTTGTCCTCTCCATCTGCTTCTGGGTTCTAGTTCGACTCAGTGTTTATGTATGGGTGTTTGGTCCTGTTTTCAACAGGCATTAGTTGAGGACTCCATGGATAAGTTAGTTGTTGATCTCACTCTCCGGGAAGGGCATTTATGATAGCCTTTCCACGGAAGCTGAGATTGTTAGTTGGGAGCAGTCTTGTAGTTCCCTCGACCTTTCTTTGTGTTAAACTTTATCTTCAAACCAATATTGGCTCCCTCTTTTATGTTCTCTCTCTCTGTCTCTGTCTCTCTCTCTTTCTTATTTTCCATTCCTAACCAGGCTCAATCCTCCTGGTCGCACATGCCTTCCTCTCCTCCCTCTCATTTTCTCCTACTTCTCTCTCCATTAGCTGTCCTCCCCCCACTTTACCTTAGGTCTGGGGGACTTGTTCCTTCCCAGTTCTGTGAGGGACTTTATATGAATCTCTTAGAATACAACTTGTATCCTAGTTCCTCTGGTGATGTGAATTATAGGCTGGTGATCATTTGATCTAGTTCTAAAATCCATATATGAGTGAGTACATACTGTGTTTCTCTTTTTGTGACTGGGTTACCTCATTCAGGATGGTTTCTTCGAGTGCCATCCACTTGCCTGCGAATTTCAAGATACCATTATTTTTTTCTGCAGAGTAGTATTCCATTGTGTAGATGTGCCACATCTTCATTAACCATTCTTCAATTGAAGGGCATCTAGGTTGCTTCCAGGTTCTTGCTATTACAAATAGTGCTGCTATGAACATAGTTGAACAGATGTCTTTGTTGCATTGATGTGAATCCTTTGGGTATATGCCTAAGAGGGGGATTGCCGGGTCCTGTGGTAAACTAATTCCCATTTTCCTGAGGAACCTCCATACTGATCTCCAAAATGGCTATATGAGTTTGCACTCCCACCAGCAGTGGAGGAGTGTTCCACTTTCTCCACATCCTCTCCAACATAAGTCATCACTGGTGTTTCTAATTTTAGCCATTCTGGCAGGGGTAAGATGGTATCTCAAAGTTGTTTTGATTTGCATTTCCCTGATAGCTAAGGATGTGGAGCATTTTCTTAAGTGTCTTTCAGCCCTTTTGATTTCCTCCATTGAGAATTCTTTCTTCAGTTCTGTACCCCATTTTTTAATAGGGTTATTTGGTGTTTTGTTGACTAGTTTCTTGAGTTCTTTGTATATTTTGGAGATCAGCCCTTTGTGGGATATAGGATTAGTGAAAATCTTTTCCCAGTCAGTGTGCTGCCGTTTGGTCTTGTCAACTGTGTCCTTTGCCTTACAGAAGCGTCTAAGTTTGAAGAGGTCCCATTTATTAATTGTTTCTTTCAGTGTCTGTGCCCCTGGAGTTATGTTCAAGAAGCAGTCTCCTATACCAATTTGTTCAAGGGTACCTCCTACTTTCTCTTCTAAGAGGTTCAATGTGGCTGGATTGATGTTGAGGTCTTTGATCCATTTGGACTTGAGTTTTGTGCATGGCGACAGACATGGGTCTATCTGCAGTCTTCTACACACCCTCATCCAATTGTGCCAGCACCATTTGTTGAAGATGCTGTCTTTGCCCCATTGTATAATTTTAGCTGTTTTGTCGAAAATCAGGTGTTCATAGGTGCATGGATTAATATCAGGACTTTCAATTCGATTCCATTGGTCTACCTGTCTATTTTTATGCCAATACCAGGCTGTTTTCAGAACTATAGCTCTGTAGTAGAGCTTAAAGTCAGGAATGGTGATGCCTCCTGAAGTTCTTTTATTGTATAGGGTTGTTTTGGCTATCCTGGGTCTTTTGTTTTTCCATATAAAGTTGATTATTATCCTTTCAAGGTCGGTGAAGAATTGTGGTGGGATTTTAATGGGGATTGCATTGAATCTGTAGATTGCTTTTGGTAAGATTGCCAATTTTACTATGTTTATCCTACCTATCCAAGAGCATGGGAGGTCTTTCCATTTTCTGGTATCTTCTTTAATTTCTTTCTTTAGAGTCACAAAGTTCTTATTATATAGATCTTTTACTTGTTTGGTAAGCGTTACACCAAGATACTTTATGTTGCTCGTGGCTATTGTAAAGGGTGATGTTTCTCTGATTTCTTTCTCTGCCTCTTTGTCGTCTGAAAAAAATAGGGCTACTGATTTTTTTGAGTTCATCTTGTATCCTGCTAGTTTGCTGAAGGTGTTTATCAGCTGTAGAAGTTCCCTGGTAGAGTTTATTGGGTCGCTTATGTAAACTATCATATCTGCAAATAGAGACAGTTTGACTTCTTCCTTTCCAATTTGGATGCCCTTGATCTCCTTTTGTTGTCTTATAGCATTAGCTAGAACTTCTAGTACGATATTGAAGAGATATGGAGAGAGAGGACAGCCTTGTCTTGTTCCTGATCTTAGAGGAATTGGCTTAAGTTTCTCTCCATTCAGTTTGATGTTGGCAGTTGGTTTGCTGTATATTGCTCTTATTATGTTTAGGTATGTTCCTGTTATCCCTGACCTCTCTAATACCTTTATCATGAAAGGGTGTTGAATTTTATCGAAGGCTTTTTCCTCATCTAGGGAGATAATCATATGGTTTTTCTTTTTCAGTTTGTTTATATGGTGGATCACGTTGATAGATTTTCGTATGTTAAACCATCCCTGCAATCCAGGTATGAAGCCTACTTGATCATGGTGGATGATTTCTCTGATGTATTTTTGAATTCGGTTTGCCATTATTTTATTGAGTATTTTTGCATCGATGTTCATCAGGGATATTGGTCTGTAGTTTTCTTTCTTAGTTGTGTCTTTGTGAGGTTTGGGTACCAAAGTTATTGTGGCCTCATAAAAAGAGATTGGCAATAAACCTTCTGTTTCTATCTTGTGGAACAGTTTGAGGAGTAGTGGTAGTAGTTCTTCCTTGAATCTCTGGTAGAATTCTGCACTGAATCCATCTGGCCCTGGACTTTTTTTCGTTGGAAGGCTTTCGATGACTGCTTCTATTTCATTTCGGGTTATAGGTCTATTTAAGTTGTTTGTCTGTTCTTGATTTAATTTTGGTAAGTGATAGTTATCCAGAAACTTGTCCATTTCCTTTGAATTTTCAATTTTTGTGGAATACAGATTTTCGAAGTATGACCTGAAAATTGTCTGGATTTCCTCTGTGTCTGTTGTTATGTTCCCCATTTCGTTTCTGATTTTGTTAATTTGCATGTTCCGTCTCTGCTTTTTCGTTAATTTGGATAAAGGTTTATCTATCTTGTTGATTTTCTCAAAAAACCAACTCTTTGTTGCATTGATTTTTTGTATTGTTTTCCTGGTTTCTATTTTGTTGATTTCAGCCCTCAAGTTGATTATTTCCTGGCGTCTGCTCCTGCGGGGTGAATTCGCTTCTCTCTGTTCTAAGGTTTTCAGTTGCGCTGTTAATTCATTTATGTGACTATCCTCTGTTTTCTTCATATGGGCACTTAGTGCAATGAACTTCCCTCGTAGCACTGCTTTCAAGGTGTCCCATAAGTTCGGGTATGTTGTATCCTCATTCTCGTTGAATATTAGAAAGTCTTTAATTTCTTTCTTTATTTCTTCTTTGACCCAGGAGTGGTGCAATTGCACATTGTTAAGTTTCCATGAGTTTGCAGGTTTTCTGCTATTTGTATTGTTGTTGAATTCCAATTTTAAAGCATGGTGGTCCGATAAGATACAGGGGACTATTTCTATTCTCTTGTATCTGTTGAGGTTTGTTATGTCTCCTAGTATGTGGTCGATTTTAGAGAAGGTTCCATGTGGAGCAGAGAAGAAGGTATATTCTTTTGTCTTTGGATGGAATGTTCTATAGATGTCTGTTAGCCCCAGTTGAGACATAACTTCTGTTAATTCTTTTGTTTCTTTGTTGAGTTTCTGATTTGTGGTCCTGTCTAGTGTTGAGAGTGGTGTATTGAAGTCTCCCACTATAAGTGTGTGAGGTTTTATATGAGCTTTGACTTTTAGTAGTGTTTCTTTTACGAATGTGGGTGACTTTGTATTAGGGGCATAGATGTTCAGAATTGAGACTTTGTGTTGATGGATTTCTCCTGAGATGAATATGAAATGACCGTCTTCATCTCTTTTGACTAGTTTTGGTTTGAAGTCTAGCTTGTTAGATATTAGGATAGCTATGCCTGCTTGCTTCTTATTTCCATTTGATTGGAAAATCTTTTCCCAACCCTTTACCCTGAGGTAATGTCTATCTTTGGAGCTAAGATGTGTTTCTTGTATGCAGCAGAAGGATGGATTCTGTCTTCGTATCCATTCTGTTAATCTGTGTCTTTTTATAGGTGAGTTAAGACCATTAATGTTGAGGGTGAGTAAGGACCATTGATTGTTGATGGTTGTTTGATTTAGGTTTGTTGTTGGCAGTGGTATTGTGAATATATTTGTTCTGCTTCTCCCTAGGTTTCTGGTTTAGTTGGATTATCTGTTGCCTACATTTTTGTGGGCGTAGTTACCTTCCTTGGGTTGGAATTTTCCTTCCAATACTTTCTATAGGGCTGGATTTGTAGATACATATTGGGAAAATCTGGTTTGGTCATTGAATATCTTGTTCTCTCCATCTATATTGACTGAGAGTTTTGCTGGATATAGTAGCCTAGGCTGGCATCCGTGTTCTCTTAATACTTTTAGAACATCTATCCAGGACCTTCTGGCCTTGAGGGTTTCCATGGAGAAGTCAGGTGTAATTTTGATAGGTCTGCCTTTATATGTTACCTGTCCTTTTTCCTTCGCTGCTCTTAATATTCTTTCTTTATTCTGTATGCTAGGTGTTTTGATTATTATATGTCGAGGGGTCTTTTTTCTTTGGTCCAGCCTATTTGGGGTTCGGTATGCTTCTTGTACTTTCATGGGCATGTCCTTCTTCAGATTTGGAAAGTTTTCCTCGATGATTTTGTTGAATATGTTTTCAGCACCTTTGAGCTGGGCTTCCTCACCTTCCTCTATGCCTATTATTCTTAGGTTTGGCCTTTTCATGGTGTCCCACATTTCCTGGATGTTGTGTGTTAAGGATTTGTTGGATTTATGGTTTTCTTTGGTCGATGAATCTATTTCTTCTAGTTTATCTTCTGCGCCTGAGATTCACTCTTCCATCTCTTGAATTCTATTGGTTATGCTTGTGTCCATGGTTTCCGATTTTTTGCCCAGCTTTTCAATTTCCAGCTTTCCTTCCATTTGTGTTGCCTTTATTTTCTCAATTTCGGTTTTCAAATCTTGAACCGTTTCCTTCACCTGGTTAATTGTTTTTTCTTGGCTTTCTGTACTTTCCTTAAGGAATTTGTTCATTTCTTCCACTTTTTTGTTTGTTTTTTCCTCTATTTCTTTAAGGGATTTTCTCATATCTTCTTTGAGGGCCTCTATCATTTTTATGATGGTGATTTTTAAGTCGTACCCTTCTGCTTCCTCTGCTTTGTTGTTGTGTTCCATTCTAGTTGGTGTAGATTCCCTAGATTCTGGTGGTGTCATGTTTGTGTTTCTGTTGTTAGGTGTTGTCTTGTATTGCCTTCTTCCCATAGTTTCTTCCAGTAGGTGTTGGTGGTGTCTCTTCCCTCTCTCTATGGTCCTTCCCAGATGGGCTTATGTGGATCAAAGATTCAATGTCTGTATCTCTGTGTGGTCCAAGCTCTCTAGGAGGCTTCTCTCTGGCCAATAGCCGGCAGAAGAGGACGAGGGCTGGACTGGAACTTGAGAAGTTTTTGCAGGGTAGTGGGATCTCACTGGAAACTGGCGCTCTCCAGCTGAGACCTTGTTCTTTGGCAGGGGCCCGGATTTGGGAGTCAAGTATCTTGCCTGCAGGAACTCGAGTGGACCCGCAGAGATAGGCAGATCTCTGGGAGGGGCCTGGGACTCCAGCAGAGGACTGGAGGCGGGGTCAGGGACCAAGCCGGTGGAAATTACAGGTTGTCCCATGTGGATAGTCAGGTCTCCTTTGTTCGGAGTTGCTCTGAGAGGTCTCCGAAGTAGGGTGGACTGTTGGCTCCACCCTCTGTCCCAGTGCTCAACCAGAGCGGCAGGACCATAGGTGGGGTAGGGCACAGGGTAGGGGGGTAGGCTGGAGGTTGGGATGGGTGGGGGTGTATCAGAGCTCCAAGGGTGCTCTCAATGGGGACCGGAGACAGGAGCAGCAGGATCAGGGGCCAATCCAGGGAGTTCAGGCGGGGGGAGGGGGGAAAAGAGGTTGAAGGGGACAGGCAGCCCCAATTGGGCCCAGACTCACCTCTGGCCAATAGCCGGCAGAAGAGGACGAGGGCTATCACCCACATTCATAAGAGAAACACTAATAAAACTCAATTCACACATTAAATAATCCCACACATTTATTAGGATACTTTAACACTCCACACTCACCACTGGACAGGACTACCAGACAGAAACTTAAAAGAGAAACAAAGGAACTAACAGGAGTTATGACATTTGTATTTAACAGACATCTATAGAGCATTCCATCCAAATACAATATAATATACCTTCTTCTCAACGCCACCTGGCACCTTCTCTAAAATCGACCACATATTCAGCAATAAAGCAAACCTCAACAGATACCAAAACAAATTGGCATAACACCCTGTATCTTAACAGATTACTATGGCTGAAAATTAGAATTCATCAACAACACAAATTGCAGATATCCTACAAACTCTTAGAAACTGAATAATGCTAAATTGCATCACTCCTGGCTAAAGGAAGAAATAAAGAAAGAAATTAAAGATTCCCTAGAATTCAATGAGAATAAAGACACAACATACCTCAATTTATGGGACACTTTGAAAGCAACGCTTATAGGAAAGTTCATAGCACTAAGTGACCATATGAAGAAACTGGAGAATAGTCATTCTAGAGAATTAACAGCACAACTGTAACCTCTGGAACAAAAAGAAGCAAACTCACTCTGAAGTTGTAGGATGTTAGGAAGTAATCAAATTGAAGGCTTAACAAAATAAAGTAGAAACAAAGAAAACAATACAAAGAATCAAGGAAACAAAGTGTTGTTTCTATGAGAAAATCAAAAAAATGTTTATCCAACCTAAGCAAAAGGCAGAGAGAGAACATGCAAATTAACAAAATCAGAAACAAAAAGGGGAACATAAGAACAGACACTGAAGATCCAGAGATCAATGAAATTGAAAAATTTAAAAGAAATGGACAATTTTTCTGGATAGATATCACTAACCAAAATTAAATCAAGAACAGATAACCAATTCAAATAGACTTATAACTCCTAATGAAATAGAAGTAGTCACCAAAATCTCTGAACCATAAAACCCCAGGCCAGATATATTCAGTGCAGAATTCTACCAGAAAGTGAAAGAAACGCTAATACCAATACTCCTCAAGTTTCACACAATAGAAGATGAAGTTCATTACCAAACTCTTTTTATGAGGCTTCAATTTCATTGGTATCCAAATCACACAAAGACAACACTAAGATAGGGAACTATAGACCAATCAAACTGACGAACATCAATACAAAATTATTCAATAAAATACCAGCAAATAAAACCCAAGAACACATCAGAAAATTCATCCACCATGATCATGTAGGCTTCATATCAGACATACAGGAATGGTTCAACATTCAAAAATCCATCAATGTAATTCATCACAGAATCAAAATGAAAAAGAAAAACCACATGATCTTCATGCTAGACACAGTAAAAGCCTTTGACATGCACAAAACTTAAGTCCAAATGGACCCAATACCTCAACATAAATCTAGCCACACTGAAACACTTACAAGAGAAATTGGGAGGCACCCTTGAAAGAATTGGCACAGGAGTATATATCGTGTTTGTCATTATCTGCCTGGATTTCCTCACTCAGGATGTTTCTTCTAGTTCCATCCATTTGCCTGCAAATTTCAAGGTTATATTGTGTTTATTTTTCTGCTGCTTAGTACTCCATTTTGTAAATGTACCACATTTTCCCCATCTGTTCTTCATTTGAGGGGCAAACAGGTTGCTTCCATGTTCTGGTTATTACAAAAAATGCTGCTATGAACACAGTTGAATATACATCTTTGTTGTATGAATGAGCGTCTCTTTGTTATATGCCTAAGAGTGGAATTGCTGTATCTTGAAGTAGACTGATTCCCCTTTTCCTGAGGAAGTCTGATACCCAAAGTGGCTGTATTAGTTTACACTTCCACCAACAGTGGAGGAGTGTACACCTTTTTCCACATCCTCTCCAGCATAAACTGTCCTAGGTGTGTGTGTGTGTTTTGTTTGTTTCTTTAGCCATTTTGACAGGAGTAAGATGGTATCTCAGAGTTGTTTTAATTTGCATTTTCCTGATGGCTAAGGATGCGGAGCACTTTCTTAACTGTTTTTCAGCCATATTAGATTCCTCTATTGAGAAATCTCTAGTTTTGTACCCCACTTTTTAATTGGAATATTTGGTGTTTTGGTATCTAGCTTCTTGAGTTGTTTGTATATTTTGGAAATCAGGCCTATTTAAAATGTAGGCTTGGTGAAAATATTTTCCAATTCTTTGGGCTATTGTTTTGTCTTGTTGACTGTGTTCTTTGCATTACAGAAGATTTTTCAATTTCAGGAGGTTCCATTTATTAATTATTGATCTCAGTGTATGTGCTCCTGGAGTATGTTTAGGAATTGTTCTCCTTTACTAAATCAAATGACTTTTAGACTTAGAGCAAGGTATTACCAGCCTACCATCCACACCACCAGAAAAATCTAAGAGACAAGGAGGACCCTCAGAGAGACATACATGGTCTCCTGGATCAGTATTCATCCCTAGTATATAAATGAAATTGGAAGCCCATTTGACATAGAGGGATACTCCTTCAGTCTATACACATTGGGTAGCCCTGGGCCCTGCTTCAAATGATATGACAGAATTTGAATACTCCCCGAGGAAGCCCTCATCCTTCCTGCAGAGCAGAAATAAGATGGGATGAGAGTTTGTGTGATAACAGGGAAGACAAGAAGGTAGGGGAACTGGGATTGGTATGTACAACAAGCTTGTTTCTAATATAAATACATACAAACATACATGCATATATACAGGCACAGGAAACGTCATCTTGAATGTAACACGAGTAGCACAGAAATTTAAATCAACATTTATTAAATGGAACCTCCTGAAACTCTAAAGCTACTGTAAAGGCAAAAGAAACAGACATTTAAGAATGTGTTCAACATCCTTAGCAATCAAGGAAATGCAAATCAAAACAACTCTGAGATACCATCTTACTCCTGCCAGAATGGTTAAAATTAGAAACATCAATGACAACTTATGCTAGATAGGATGTGGAGAAGGGAAACACTCCTCCCCTGCTGGTGGGAGTGCAAACTTGTACAGCCATTTTGAAGATCAGTATAGTGGTTCCTCATGAAAATCAGAAACAGTCTACCCACAGGACCAGGTAATCCCACTCTTAGGCATATACCTAAATAATCCATATTCATGCAACAAAGACATGTGTTCAACTGTGTTCATACCAGCATTATTTGTAATAGCAAGAACCGGAAGCAACTTAGATGCCCCTCAACTGAAGAATGGATAAAGATGATGTGGTACATTTACACAGTGGAATACTGCTCTGCAAAATAAGTAAATAAATAAATAAATAAATAAATAAATAAATAATTGAATCTTGAAATTCACAGGCAAGTGGTTGAAACTTGAAGAAACCATCCTGAATGAGGTTACCCAGTCACAAAAAGAGGAACATGGTATGCACTCATTCATATATGGAGTTTAGACATTGAGCAGAGGATCACCAGTGTATAATTCAAACTGCCAGAGAAACTAGGATAAAAGGAGTATTCTAAAAGATCCATAAATGGTTCCTCACAGAAGGAGAGAGGGACAAGATGTCCTGAGCATATGGGGAGTTGGGGGGGGCAGTGAGTGTAGAGGGAATTAGGAGAAAGAGAAGGGGAGGAGAGACTAGCATGTGGGACTAGGAAGATTCAGTCAGGGGAGGAATAGACAAGAGAAGAGAGAGAGAGAGAGAGAGAGAGAGAGAGAGAGAGAGAGAAAGAGAGAGAGAGAGAGAGAGACCATAATAGAGTGAGCCATTATAGGTTTCAAGAGAAAACTGACTTTAGAGAAATTTCCAGAAACTGACCCCAACTAACAATTTGAGCAACAGTGGAAAGGCTACCATAAATTTCCTTCCCTGATAATGAGATCAACAACTAACTTATCCACCATCATGAAGCCTTCATCTAGTAGCTGATGGAAACAGAAGCAAACACCCAAACTAAACACTGGTCCGAACTGGAATCCAGATGAAGAGAGGGAGGACAAACCAGGCTGTAAAAACACATAGAGACAGCTTACCTGAACAAGAGGAGGTAAGGAGGTAATGGCCCCCAGACTGAAAGCTGTGTATCCAGCATGTGACTGACTCAGACCCCCTGAGCATGTGTCTCAGCTAGAAGGCCAGAGCAGTCTAAGGGACCTTGAACAGTGGAACCAGGATTGCACAAAAGGACTTTGGGTGCACTTTTCCCAAGGGGGGCTACTCCCTTAACCTAGAGACAAGAGAGAAAACCCCATATTTCAAATGACCTGATAGATTTAGATGAACCTTTCTGGAGGGCATCACCCTACAAGTGGAGTAGGGGGATGGGAGGGGAGAGTGGTTGAGGGGCATGAGAAGGTGGGAGAGAGAGGATGAAGGAGGGAGGGTGGGAGAGAAAACTGGGATCTATATGTAATTTAAAAAAAGAAAGAAAATAGAATCAGACACATAAATAGAGGGAGCCATTACAGCTTTATAGAGACATTTGGCACTAAGTAATCATACAGAGATCCATAATGATGACCCCTGCTAGGATTTTAAACAATAGTGGAAAGGATACTTCCCCCATAATGATGATGACTTCTACCTTAAATGACATACTAGGGCCTTCATCCAGTAGCTAATGAAAGCAGAAGCAGGGATTCACAGCTAAGAACTAAGACAAACCTGGACTCCAGTTGTAGAGAAGGAGGTGTGAGATGAACAAAGTGGTCAAGACCATATTGGGAAATCCCACAGAAACAGTTGACCTCAGCATGTGGATACTCATGGACCTCAGTCTGACAGTTGGGTGACCAGCATAGGACAAAACCAGGCCCCCCATAAAACTGAGCAGTCTATGGGGCCTCTGGTATTGGAATGCAGATATATCCCTAGTGGATGAATGGACTTCCAGCTGAGATACAGGGTGAGGACCTAATTCCTGCTCTGAAAGTCTTGACAGAATTTATGAACCCCCATGGAACGGATCACCCTCCCTGGGGATTGGATGTGGATTGGGTGGGGGGCAGGCATGGTGGTCCTTGGGAGGATGGCAGGAGAGGTAACTGGGTTTGTATGTAAACTAAGGTTGTTTCTAATTTAAAAATAATTTATTATAGAAAAGAACAAAGATGGCAAAATATAGACGTAATAATTAGTAAATATGAGTTACATAGATTTGCTAACTTTGTTACAATATTAATCTATTTAGTTTTAAGTCTACATAATTAAGTTTTTTAGAATTATTCTATTTAACAATTGTATTTAAAATTACAGAAAAATTGGATGACCTGTGTATGACCTGCTTTCTTTTAACACTTGAACTATCAGTCTAGGGGTGGCATCACAAACAATGCTTTGACCCATCCCACAAACAAATCACTAATAACGAGAATTTCTTATAGATATTGTTATAGCCCAATATTAAAGAGGTAATTTCTCAACTGATGTTGCCTCCTTTCATATGTCTCTAGATAAATAAAGTTTGTCCACACACACACACACACACAGAGAGAGAGAGAGAGAGAGAGAACAATATGATTGTATTATTTCATTATCTGGATGAATTTATGGTTATGGCCACTGAAAACACAGATTTGGAGTAAATGATTTTAATTCAACAACTTTAGTATTTGTGTGTCTGTACACACACACACACACACACACACATACATAGTATACAAGCTTTTACGAAATTCTTGAGTCCAGAAAGTTTATGACTACACTTTTTTTTTTAATTTTTTCAGATTTGAGAATATTTGTAATACACACAATTGGATATTTTGGGTATGGAACCTCAATTAAAACTTGAAGTTAATGTTTCACGTACTTGTTAAGCAAAACCTTTAAATCAACATTTATTATATTCTTTTGTTGTGTCTGTAGCCTATCCCATAGTGCCAAATAGGGAATTTTCTTTCTTTCTCTTTTTCTCTTTCCTTGCTTTCAAAAAGATTTGTATAGTTTTATTTTAGGTGTATATTTGTCTTATACATATACATATACATATACATATACATATACATATACATATACATATACATATATATATATATATATATATATATATATAGTAGGAATTCAGTAACTGTAGAAGACAGGCAAACTTCTCAGTGTTCCTATAAATAAAGCTATATACTGATGTTTACCATCATTTGAGTGTTGGGAATCAAACCCCAGTTCAGAACAACCAGTGCTATTCTGAACTATGGAACGTGGCCTCAGCCATAAAGTGTGGAATTTTCTACTGGGTCATGAATTTTGGAGCACTTTGGAAATTTTAACTTGTAAACGTATGCTACAATTTGTATATGTTAGTATGCATTACATTTTATGTACAAGGTATAAGTATGTAAATATTTACTGCATTAAATGTGATATATGCATGTAAGTTAACAGAGCATATATGACTACTTATATGATAGGGTTAGCATGTGAACCTATAGGGGAAATTTTATGTTTAAACAAATAAAACTCCATATTAACAAATGTTCATGTATATATAACATTCATTGATGCCTATAAACTAAATTTGTATATATAAACTATACGTATATATGTATATGTGTGTGTGTGTGTGTGTGTGTGTGTGTATTAGTAACAAAGAAAACTGCCAATACTTCATCACATTTAAAACCTTTACTGTATTTCATTCTTCATACTGGCTTACAGACTTTATATGATCTCTATACACATAGCTCTGTGCATTCATTTCAAATATGATTGTAGTCTACACTTGTATAATTGAACAAATGTTTAAATAACTAAGCCTCTCTATATAGCAGCATAGGCATGGTCCGAATTTCCTGCATAAAATATGTTTGTTTGCTTGTTTTTAGAAAAAAGAACATCCCTCATCAACTAGTCAATATCCCAGACAGTGTAGGAAAAAGAAGTAGCCTTCCATTCTATGCTTAATTCCTGGATATGGTGAATAAAAGAAAATTTCAGCTTGGAGAAACTTGGAAACTATGTTTGAGGCAAGAAAGTTAATTTAATGAACCAAAATATCAGTAATTATGTGACAATGTCTAATAATAGTTATTAGACATAGAGTTTATCATCTGCTTCCTGTTTCATCTCAGATGATTTTCATGAAAAGTTTTCTGCATTGAAAAATTTATTATTTTCATTTTGTGATGAAGTCACTACTTTGAGGGGGATTCCTTCAGCTTGCTTAGGGAACAGCAAATTATCAAAGGCCCAAAGGGTTTCCTTAGAGTTATGACTCCAATGTAGATTAAAATCATTGTTTCCCTCTCTAAAGTAGCATGATAATCCATATCATTAATGTGTCTAAGGCAACATAAAAAAGTCAGTGTTTTATGAATTTCATAGAAACAAAATATCTCAAAACCCTGAAAGAGATTTGGAGATGGTATTAAAAAAAATAATATTCTCGTGAATGGTAGTTGAGATAGCTTGATGCAGTAAAGTGCCTCACAAACTTTAGGACTATAGTTTTAGCTACAGAACATGAGTACCCAAAACAAGCATGGTAGATCACCTACTGCTGGGAAAAGCCAGACAGGCAGATCCCTGTAACTCATGGTCCAGGAACTCTATCCTATTCAGTGAGATCTAGGTCTCAGTGAGAGAACTTGTCTCATACACAGTTAGTAATTCCTTGAAATGCCACCATATATTGAGCTATGGGATTCATATGTATGCTTAAACACATGTGCATGTATAACCAAACACATATGTATCAAAACAAATACAATAAAAATAAAGAAATTTGAACATGATTTCAATAAAAATATATATTTTCTATTTGATAATATTTTAGTTCAGGACCTGTTGAGTTCATGTAGGGAACATTCAGCCCAATTATAACTTTGGTCTGTCTGAAATAATTTGTGATGATTTGCACACAGAAATTTTTGATACAAAAGAAGTTGATAAATTACAGTTCCTTAATAAAATTAATTAGCTATATCAGTACTGATATGTGATTATTTAGAGTACCAAAATGAACAACAGTTTCAATATCACTTCAAAAATTTAGATAAGCCCATTTTTAATGCTATAATCTCTAGGCTAATTGCAAATTAGTCTTATCTAATCACTGCAAACTTAATGGCCTTTCCTAGCAACAGTTGGTTAGTCTATATATAGTTCATATACAAATTTGAGACTAATTAAGAACTTAGAGTATATCTCTTTAATGTTCACTAATATATTCCTAAAATGGAATTCAGTTTATATATTTGTATCAAAATAGAACATGCTCACTTTTTCCTTATAGCATTTCATAAGTTACCCTTGATGTTGTCTAACTAGTTGGTGATTTTTCAATATCTATTTATGATGTACCTACATTCTAAATAGTCTTATAATGATAGACCTAGTATTCAGTGCTATTGTGAGAACTTTTTATCAGCTAACACATTTCTTACATTACTCAACAAAAGCAGTAGTATTCATCTTTATCTTATTATAGGCAGTGACTCAGATATTTGCCTGCTTCATGAGGAGAGCTCTGCCTGAGTTCTCATCTGTCCTACTTATAATCTGTATTTTCTACACCATTGTTTGAATGGCAAATCCCTGCTAAGGTATTTAAAATCATAAAGGATCACTTTTCATGAGTGTGGTTCTATTACCTATTTGAAAGGTAGTTATTATTGGCATTATTATTTACAATAATCAGAGATAAAGATCAATTTGCAGAGAGAATCTATAACTTGCCCAAAGTCACAAACCTAAGATTTCAGCAAGAGTTTTGAGCAAATTGGTCTCCTTAAAACACAGTGCATTTTGACCTTCCCAACCTGTCCTCTGGAACCAGAAATAAGGTTCAATAGGCAGGTAAACACTGTAAAGTAATGTAAAATATTGATAGATGCCTGTTGATTATATAAATGTTCAAGTGAGAGGGACAAGTGAATTTTTCTTGTCTCTGTTGGGTTTTCATGGTTGACTGTAAACATTTGCTGGGTATATCTGACTCATGTTATCTTCAGTTTTAAATGAAAAAAAAAAAAAAAAACGTATTTAGCAATTTTTCTCAGAAATGTTAATTTAAAAAATCATAAAACATATTGAGCTGATTTTCTTTCTTCTCCAAATATTTAAAACATGAGTGATGTGAGAAGGCATGAGTATAGAGTATATGATAAACCAACATCCCAGGGCCACTGGCTTTCACTTCAGAATTACAATAGAAAAGATATGCAAATAAGATCTCATTTGAATTGTATATGGACAAAAGGACAAGCTAAGTTAATAGAAGTGGAAAGTCATGATCAGGTAACCATAAAGATGCTAGTCTGGACATCTTAAAGACATTATTGTACAGCATTGAAAAAGCCATAGGAAATCTTCAGATGTCTTTCAGGTGGAGATTAATATTATGCCATTGGTTTTAGTATTACTATGACTACCAAATGATGTGCAGTCTCAAAATTCAAATATTTTCTTTTTCAGTCCTAATCCACTGTGCATCATTACACCCGTGGGTTCTGGACATCACAAGCTGTGAAATGACATTCAAGAAGCGTGATCTGGGTAGGAAAAGATAGAGAGAAAACAAAAATGCCAGAGGGAAAAAGCCATGTCTCAGGAGGTACCTCTAAGACCTGTGCTATGTGCATGGTTTTGCTAACATGAGGAAAACTAGAAAAACAAGGAACACATTACAAAGAAGAACATGTTTATGCATGTATTAACATTTCCAGCATGTATTTAATTTTCAGTATTCATCTAACCCACTCAGGGCCCAGTGTATTTTATCTAAACCATCCTACAGTTGCCTGCAAGCTGTTGTCTTTTTAACATGTCCTCTGGGGAGATCTGTAAAAAAATTCTAAATGTTACTTATAAATGCTTCCTTTTCAAATGCTGTTTATGTTCAGTCTTTAACCAGTGCCCAATTGTACATGCTCACACTATCATTTGAACCCTTTTCTTTTATAGCAACAGATGGTTTTTCACTTTTGGAGATACCTAGGTAGAGCTAAACCAGATAGGTTACATTATCAGGAAATAGTCATAAGCCAGGTTTAATTCATTACTAGGTAGCTGTTTCATCTAGGCAACATTGTTTGACCTGTCTGAGGCAAGATGACATGATCTAAAAGATTGAGACAATCATAGGAATAGGCTTGCATGCTAAATAAGATGATGTCTGCAAATTTTAGCATATCTTTGAGCATACCTTAACTTCACTAAGTCAAGCAATCATTTGTAATTCTGTTTATATTTGTTCCTATTATAACACTTTATGAATTTATCTGTTCATAGTTATTACTAAATATGTCTAAATTTCATTTCTGCATAGTAAATGTTGAGGATATCTAATATTTAACTTAATGTGCTATATTTTAACCAGTAATAGTTAATTATAAACAATTTATGTGTCTTCTTTCTTATAATAACATTAATTGAGCAAGCACAATTGCTAGGGTCAATTAAAAGATTGAGTATGGTATAGATGAGTTAAATAACAACAAAGCCATACCACTAACAGACAGTGGAATTAACATCCAACTTTTAGCATGTTTAAAGCATACCTTTCTACATACTGAATTAAATATCAGAAGTGTTGGTATTTGGAATAGTTTACTAGGCTTCTTTGCTTGTTATGCTAATATTTTTAACTTTTCCTCCTTAATAAAAAAATCATGCATGGAACAAGCATTCTGAGAAGAACATGACTTAGATAAAAGTAAGGCTATTTAATCCTAAGGGCCAAGTAAGATGAAAATAATATCATCTCAGCTCTTTCAGTGAGTCCTATTGCTTATCATGGTTTGGGATAACATATAAAGTAGCAAATGACCACATTCCTTCTCTCAAGGATTGCTAAGCCTATTATGAAGATGACATTCATAGAATTATCAAGGGCACAATGAATGTTTATACTTGAATCATAAGGGATGCTATGGATTTACGAGAAATGATATTTATTTCTATTTGGCAACAAATATATGTTCATTGCAAAGCACTGATGAGAGAAGGGATTATATAAGCTTTTCCACAATACAAACAACATATATTCATTAATATTACTCCTCCTAGCCTACTCACCATATGAAAAGGGGCTAAACTATGTTGAAGAAAGAGAGACTTAGGATATAGGATTACCTTTAGACTTTACATAGGTAAAAGGAATCCCTGAAATTTATCGGAGGGATTATTCAAAGAGCACATCTAAATACACATCAGGCTCCTGAATATATTTGCATACATAAAGAAAATCGAATGGAAGCCAGGATAACTGGTCAGCCAATCCAGGAACTGTATTTAAGTCATTGTGTACATTAAAAAAAAAAAAAAAAAAAAATTCTGCCCAGTTCCCACTGGGAAAATGAGCTGAATATGGAATGAAGACTCTGAACTACTGCATGATAATGGGTTTATATTTGTTTGGTAGTTTTATGATGATCAACAATGATAGGCAATTCTATGGTCACTTACTATATACAAAGCTAACAATAGTGCAGTAGTGAATATTTCTGTCAACACAAGTTGTGTTCTATTAACAGATAAGAGGTATTTTAAGCCTGATACAAAACTTTTTATAATGATAACAAATATCAATTATAGTACAGAAGAAAGGAATGTAAAACCATACAAATTTAGACCTACAAGGAGCCGGAAAAACATTAATCAAGAAATACATACAAAATGCCAAGGGTAATAGCAATAACAGAGATTACCCCAAAACCTATCTTATTCTGGCAAGTCTAAGTCTTACACCTAAAATGCACTAGCTAACATAAGAGAGGATATAGCTCTGACTATAGCTCTTATGGTGGATCTCTGTGAGTTCAAAGCCAGACTGGTCTAGAGAACTAGTTCCAGGACAGACTTCAAAACAATACAGAGAAACCCTGTTTAGAAAATCAAACAAACAAATAAAGAAAGAAGCCTTTGTGATTATAATCTGTAATTCTCAAAAAACATATACTGTTTACTTTAAACAGATGTAAAGCATAAGGAAAAAGACCTAAAATTTGTAACTATACACATATTTATGTAAATCTCTAGATTATAGGTAAAACTGAAATAACTTGAACTGTAGAGTACAAAATAATAAAAATATCCTAAATTGTATCAATATACAAGATATCTTAAGCACATGTAGAAACATATACACATACAATATAATAAAGATAATGTTACATTTGTGTGCGAAAAGCATCATACTGTATAAAGAAAAAAATATTAAGAGCAACTAAGGAAACTGCCAGGTAACATATAAAGGCAGACCTACTGGAATTACACCTGACTTCTCCATGGAAACCCTGAAGGTCCCGCATAGATGTTCTACAAACATTAACAGTCCGCATACACTAGCACAGATTACTATATACAGCAAAACTTTCAATCACAATAGATGAAGAAAACAAGATATTCCATGACAAAACCAGATTTATACAATGCATATCCTCAAATCCAGTCCTACAGAAAGTTCTGGAAGGATAATCCAACCCAAGGAATTTAACTACACTCATAAAAAACAGGCAATATGCAATCCCACTTTACTTGAAGCCAAAAGAAAAGGTGGGGAAAATCTACTCACAATAATGCCACCACCACAAAATCTAAAACACACAAGAATTAACAATCAATGGTCTTTAATTTACCCCAATATTTATTAATGATCTTAACTGGCTTATAAGAAGACACAGGCTGATAGAATGGATAGGAGAACAGCACTCATCCTTCTGCTGCATACAAGAAACAAACCTTAGCTTCAAAGACAAAGTTAAATGTTGTGAAAATATTTTCTAATCAAATGAACCCAAGAAAAAAAGCAGGTGTGGCTATCCTAAAATATAAACAAATTAGACTTCAAATTAAAATCAATCAAAAGAGAAGGTCATTTCATATTCATAAAAAGAAAAATACATCAGGACAAAGTCTCAATTCTGAACATCTATGCACCAAATACAAAGGCACCCGCATTCATAAAAGAAACATTACTAAAACTAATATCTCATATAAAACCTCACACACTTATAGTGGGAGATTTCAAAAGCTCACTCTCACCACTAGACAAGACACAAGACAGACACTTAATGAAGGAAAAAAAAGGACTAACAGAAGTTATGTCCCAATTTGGTGTAACAAAAATCAATAGAACATTCCATCCAAACACAAAAGAATATAGCGTCTTCTCAGATTCAAATGGAACCTTATCTAAAATAGACCACATACTCAGCAGCATAAAAATCTTCAATAGATAAAAAAAAATTGTAATATCTCCTGGTCTCTTTTCAGACCACCATTCTTTAAAGTTAGAATCCAACAACAACACCATTTGTGAAAACCCTACAAATTCATGGAAAGTGAATAGTGGGCAATTGCACCATTCCTGGGTCAAGTAAGAAATATAAAAAAATTAAACATTTCCTAAAATTCAATGAGAATGAAAACACAATTTCTTGAACACATTGTAAGTAGTACTAAGAGAAAAGTTCATTGCACTAAATTCTATCATGAAGAAAATGGAGAATAATCACATTAGAGAATTCACAGCACAACTGAAAGATCTTGAGAAAAGAAGCAAGCTGAACCAGGAGAAGTAAATGCCAGGAAATAATCAAATTGAGGGATGAAATCATTAAAGTAGAAATAAAACAATACAAAGTATCAAAGAGTTGGTTCTACCTGAAAATCAACAAAATAGACAAACATTTATCCATCCAATCTAACCAAAAAACAGAGTGATAACATGCAAATTAGCAAAATCAGAAATGTAAAAGGAAACATAACAATGGACATGGAGAAAATCCATAGAATCTTCAGGTCATACTTCAAAAACTCGTACCCCACAAAATTCCAAAATTTAACCACTTCCTGAACATAACATCAGTCATTAGCACAGACACTGAGATTGACAATTAATAAATGGGACCTCCTAAAACTGAGGAGCTTCTGCAAGGCAAATGACACAGTAATAAGACAAAAAAGCAGCCCATAGAATGGGAAAAGATCGCTACCAACCTCATATATGACAGATGTCTGATCTCCAAAAAATACGAAGAAGAGAAGGAGCTAGTCAAGAAAACACCAACTAATCCAGTTGAAAAGAGGTGTACAGAACCAACTAGAGAATTCTCAATAAAGGAATCTAAAATGGCTGAAAGACAGTTAAGAAAGTGCTCAAAATCCTTAGCCATCAGAGAAATGCAAATCAAAACATCTCAGACACCATCTTACTCCTGCCAGAATGGCTAGAATCAAAACACCAATAACAGTTTATTCTGGAGAGGATGTGGAGAAAGGGGAAGGCTCCTCCACTGCTGGTGAGAGTGCACACTTACACAGCCGCTTTGGAAATCACTGTGGTGGTTCCTTGGGAAAATGGGAATCTGTCTACCACAAGAACCAGCAATTCCACGCTTAGGCATATATTCAAAAGATGCACATTCATGGAATAAAGACATCTGTTAAACTATAATAATATCAGGATTATTTGTAATATCCAAATCCTGGAAGCAATCTAGATGCTTGTCAACTAAAGAATGGATAAAGAAAATGTTGTACATTCACTCAATGGAGTACTACTCAGCTGAAATAAAACAATGGAATCTTGAAATCTGCAGGAAAATGGACAGAACTAGAAGAAGCAATCCTGAGTGAAGTAACACAGTCACAAAAAGACAAACATGGTATGTACTCATTCATATATGGATTTTAGACAGATCACATAATCACCATCTTATAGTCCGCAGAGAAGTTAGCAAAAGAGGAGGACCCTAAGAGAGATGTACATGGTCCCTCACAAAAAGGAAAAGGAACAAGATTTCCTGAGCATATTGGGAGTCGGGGGTGGGGAAGAAGTTAGAAGAAAGAGAAGGGGATAAGAGGAGGGGAGCAGAGAACACGAGGAGCTGGAAAATTGAGTCGGGAGAAGAATAGGAAAGAACAAGAAAAGAGATACCATAATTAAAGGAGCCATAGAGGTTTAAAGAAAAATCTCACATAGGGATATATCCAGAGACCTACAAGGATGACCCAAATAACAAACTAAGCAATAGTGGAGAGACACCTTAAATGCTGTTTCCCTATAATTAGACTGATGATGTCATCTTAGAGCCTTCATCTAGTAGCTGATGGAAGAAGAAGCAGAGATCCATTTATAGAGTTAGCAGAACTCTTAGAGGGAGAAGACATGAGCAATAGAGTCAACACTAGGCTGGAGAATTTCACATAAAAAACTGACATGAACAAGGGAGAACAAGGGACACCAGATTGTTAGCTGGGAAACCACAAATAAAGTAAGGAAGGAAAAGAAACAAGGACAGAAAAGAAAGGAGTTATCTATACTTTGTCATATACTAAAGCCATTCTTTCATTACTATTAAGTGGATTTATCTACTTACAGTGTGAATAACCTATATATCCCTGGGTAAACTATAGCCATATATATTGCTGAATAAAGCAGATATGATAACAAACACTTATCCAGAACTCAGGAGATCTTAGTGATCATCAGCTGCCCAGTAAACATTGTCACTTTTTTCTTAGTCATTTTGAGTTTTTGTGTCTTATTATATATTTTTCCCATGATTTCAATAGCTTTAAAATTATGTATATCTGTCTGACTGTTTTTCTGTATCTGTGGTTTTAAAGGGAGGATTTTGATGCTTGAATCCTGAGCCTGCCATGCATTACACAGTAAATTTCTGTTGAAATAATTTTTCTGTTGAAGATACAGTTTCCTCAATTATAAAATGGAACTATTAATAATGAAACTTACCACCCAAGATTATTGTGTTATATTAAAGAATGCAGTCTAACAGATGGAGCAGGAGTGCAGCCCAATGGTTCAGATAGCAGTCAGGAGCAGAGAATTATTGTCAGCCAGCTGAAAGTTGTGTCATTTAGAAGATGTGTGACCTCTGCAGGCTATTTACCTTGTTTATGGTTCATTGTTCTCAATGGACACAAATTAAACCCAGTATTTATTTGATGATTCAGTTTAAGAATAGGTGTGTGACTTGACTCCCCAAATATTTGCCTTCATTCATTATGAACTGCCCATATATTAATTAAATATAATATGATATTGTTTTGTAGCCATTAAATGATCTATACATTAAATTAAATGAAATATAATTGTTACTTGCTGACCAAAGGATTAAAACAATGGTGAATTTCATGAAAGGGCTGGATAGTTTTCTATCCCAATTTCATTTCAATAAAGGAAGACTTTGGTAACTCGCCATGTCCTAGATTGAACTGATGACTTTAACTAAGCCCAAAGCATCTCCTTTTGTTGTGTGACAACAAAGAATGTAAAGAACACTTTAAGATTTATCTCATAGTTATAGAATGCTACAAGGTGGTCCAGATCTGGGCGGGGGGCAGAAATCCTTTAAACAGAGTAAAATATGAAAATAGATAGTCGTAAAAATAAGTTTTTAAAATAGTTTTAAAAATAGTTTTTTAAAATTTTAAAAGAGAGAGTATATAATATAAAAAAATAAACCATGTATAGATGGCAAATACACAATATGTTTAGATACCATGTTGTACTTGGTTGACTGAAAATTTTAACTGATAATCTACAAAAAAATGGCTGCTGAGAGGCATTGGATTTTGAAATCTATTAAATCATATCAACATAGGAATGTCGAAAATGTCATACATTTTAAAATGAAAGGTTATGCTTTTGTTTCTACAAGAAACATAGAACTATGGCTCACTTCAAAATTACATTAGACAAGATTTGTTTGGGTAACATCTTGGCTACAAATATATATTTGAAAAAAACACTATGAAAGACTACAGGACAGGTGAAATATATGTTGACATTTCTACATGGGAAAGTTCTGAGACTAGATGAGACATGATAAATTTTGTTGGCTATAGGATTACTTTCCATCCTTTCATATGTCAGGGGAGTTATAGACAGCAAACGGGCAGATAAATAAAGCTAACAGATTATTTTTTATTTTCTCAAACATAAAACAAAAATAATCTTTACATGACTGGATACAATATACATTCTATACTTGTTTTTTTAATACATATATATGTGTATTAATATATATATGTACTATATATATATATATATATATATATAAAAAACCCTTAAATGTTTTTATTTTCATGTTTTCAGAAAAAAGAATCAGACACCTATAAAGGAGAGCGATTCATCCTCTCATCACCTCTGTTGAAGTTTCCTCACAATTGTACATCCAGACCATTTTTTTTTTTTACTGATTTATTTATTTGCATTGGTGCATCTGTGTAAAAGGCTTTGGATCATTTGGAACTGAAGTTAGAGACAGTTGTGAATGTCATGAGGGTGGTGGGAATTGAATCCAGGTCCTCTGGAAGAGCACTTAACCACTAAGCCTTCTTGCCACTTCCAAAACAATTTTCAAACCTGCTAAATAAGATGGTTCAGCCTCACAGACTACTCCAGCCAAGACTTCAGATAAGCCCTGTATTTTCCTTTTACATATAGACTAGGCAAAAAATGATACCGCTAGCTGTCCTAAGATTTGACCATATCCCAATGTACTCAGAGTATCAAAAAGGTACTTTCACTCCTAGACAACTGAAGCAGTCTAGAGAAGAAGAGGTTTACATTCCCAAGAGATTAAGTGGGTGATTTTTGATAGCTCTGTAGTTTATCAATAATTGTTATTATTTAGAGTGTACTGCTAAGAAGTTATTATTGGTCATGTTCAGGAAAAAAAAACTGAAGATTAGATTTGGAAATCTGTTTCAGAAGGAAAAGGTGATGATGAGGAAAAAGTGTGTATTGGTGTGTCTACTTTTAAAAAATAACTAGTCTCAAATATTTTACATTGGAATGGATTTTTATATATTGATACAAATTTAATGTTACTTTTGTTATATTATATATACGTTTCTACTCCTGTTTAAGTTATTGTACTTGTGAGGCTCATTTGAAAATATAATATGAAGTTTTACTCCTTGAAAACTATGTAGAATTGTAAAGACAATTTAGTAGTTAGTCATTTATGACATTCAAAATTATCATCATGTTATGTATTTTTTAAAAGTCAAAATTAAATACATTTTAAATACATAGTCTTCAAATACTTCACAATTCCCCATAAATGCCCTTCCCGAATAGTGATATCAACAACTAACTTATCAATGGACCACTCAACTAATGCCTGTTGGAAACAGGAACAAACACCCATACATTAAAAATGAGTCGAAGTAGAACCCAGATGCAGATGGAGAGGACAAGACTAGGTGGCAGAAACACATAGAGACAGCTTACCTGTACAAGGAGGAGCTAACAGGCCACCAGACTGATAGCTGGGAAGCCAGCATGGGACTGTCTCAGGCCCCCTGAATATGGTCTCAGCCAGAAGGACTGAGCAGTCTAAGGGACCTCAGACAGTGGAGCCAGGATGTATCCCTGGTGCACTAAAGGACCTTGCAAACACATCCTCCATGGAGGGATAACTGCCTTAACCTAGAGACAGGAGAGAAGCCCTAGTCCCTATATCACATGACCTGTCAGATCTACATGACCCCAACTAAATGTCATTCCCCTACATTTGGAATTGGGGTGGGGAGATGGGAGGGGAGGGTGGTTAGGGTGCATGTGAGAGGGCAGAGAGGAAGGGAGGGAGGGAGGGAGAGGAAACTGGGATCGAGATATAAAATAATAAGTTAAATAAAAACAAATGCTTTGACTCCAAAATTTACCTTCAAGGACAAGTTACTGACGAAAAGGATTTCTAATTTTGTTTCCACAGAAAATGAAAAGATGTGGATTCCTTCCAGACTAATGAGGTTTGATCAAGCCAGACTGCCTGAAACAGAGTACAAGGTGATCCTACATTCAAAACAGCTGGACAAAGCAGCCTTACAGACTACAGCCAGGATTTCTGCATCTTCTTAGAATCCTCCATGACAGCGCCCCTTACCAGCAGGAAGTAGTTTGTAAAGAACAATGCCCAAATTCCCAAATATTGTCTAGAAATGTTTGTTTTCATCTAAATGGACTTGGTTATATAAAATAAATAAATAAATAATTAAAAAAATAAGCCTTTTTATGGCAGTGAGTTATGTTTGCTCCTGCCAGCACCAACCTACTTCAGAGAAGATTCAGGGCATCAAAGATACAAACTATATGGAGTTTGCTTTTGTTTTAGCAAAAGTTATCTACTGGGTAAGAATATGACCTTGCTTCTGTTGCTGACAGCATGTTGTAAATACTGGGCAAGCACAACAAAATAGGAAATTTTTACCAAACATGACCAAGACAAGGGAGGAGAGTCTTTCAAAATTTATGCTTCATAGAAAACTTTGTTAGTTTTTCCAGGACTATACATCACAGATATATATCCCATCATTTTAGAGGAACTTGGGTGATATCTTTGACAGTTTTCAACCTGCTTGCACTGCATTTCCTATTTCCTCAGATAACATTATATAATTCTCAAATCTAGAATGTGATTGAAGATGAGATAGTTATAGCTACAGATTTTCTTGTTACTAAATTCAGAAAAAGATATTCCCATGAGAGATATAAAGTCCATTATGGTTTATAGACATAAAAAATTATGTTGTTTATCTAAGAAAATATTTTAAGGATAATAATACAAATTATGATTAAAAATTGTTTAGATGTAAAATATTAGCTTCATGTAGATAAAATAAAATGATAGAATTATTTCTTCTAATTTGCCAAATAAAAATGAACTGGACATTGTATGTCTTATTTCATAATTGTTTTTAATTTTATATAGTTTTACTAAGTTAAAGTTAAAACCTTTGTCTTTCATTTAGACAGAAAGTGGGAATTTTACAGAATGTTTGTACACTATGTGAAGATATGATTCTGTCATTGGTAGAATAAAAAGATAAACAACCAATATCTAGGCAGGAGATATAGGTGGAACTTTGGATCAGAGGGAGGAAAAGGAGATAACTGAGACATGCAATAGATGCCAGTGGGACCCTAAAGAATTCATGTGGTACAGATCAGAAGTAATTGATCCACAAGGAAGAACAGAGCTTAAAATTATAGGTTAATTGATTTGTAAGTGTTAGGTTGAAAGAAGTTAAAGTTAAGACTAAGCTTTCATAATTAATAATAAGTCTCTGTGTCATTATATTTGTGAGCTAGTGTTCCCCACCTTGTGAGCTGGTGTTCCCCATCCACCCCCACCCCTGCAAACAAATCAGTCTACACATAGCAAATGCAATGGTCTTTTATTGTTCTCTCCATTATTGATATTCAGCAAGAAACATTGTGCAGAGATAGTAGGTAGATAGACAAATGGTGAATAGATGAGGGTCATATAGATATTACTTCCTGGGAGAATTTTAACTGTATATTTAATCCTTTAAAGCAATCATGCATACTACCAAGAAACATCACAGGCCCCAAAGAAATAAAATAGTACATACAAGGCAAAATTTCAAATTATCATTTTTAAGTACTTCCTTTCTAAAAATTGGTATTTGCTAGGTCCAAATGTTATGTCTTAATTGCTTTTACATTGAATTATACAATTCCTTTCAAGGAACTGGAATATTTCAGAATACTGAGTCACTTACATATAATTGTAAAATAATATACCCAGTGTGTTACAAACCTGGGCAGTAACTGATGAGACATGATACCAATGACCCTACAAAGAACTCATTAAAGATATCAAGCTATATAGAAAAGTAGATAAATGGCCTTCTAAGTTTTATATTTATACATTTAGTCTAGTTATATTATCTATCTTGGCTTCAGAAAAGTAGCCTGCCTATACTTAACAACACAGAGTCTTAACTGATCAAAATATTGGAAAACTAGTGACTATTGATGTCTTATACCTAAATGAGATATCTATAAAATACCATCTAAAACCCAGGAAACATCAAACACAAATGGATGTCAAGATTGTAAGAGCTAGAAGATAGGAATGAATCTTCTGATTATGACACTGAAAATGCAAATTCAGAAAAACACAGAAGATATGAGTGCCACCACAAAATCTATAAAAGAACATTAAAATTCAGTCAAAATTTCTGAATGGATGAGGGAGTAGTTCATGAGATTTTGCCCCTGACTGACAGACTATTGGCAATTGATGACTGATGGGAGATGAAGAGTTTGTTTTCTTCAAGTTTGTAGCAACTCATAAGTTGCCCACCTATGAATCACAAAGCATACATATGTTTAGGGTCAGCATTAATTGGATTTCATGTGTTAATAAATGATAAAAAGCAAGAACATGTAAAACAAGAAGAGGGTTATGGAGGGAAACTGGGAGAAGATAGATATGGTTGGGGTGGATATGGTAAAATAACTATATTTACATTATATATATATATATATATGAATGAAATTCTCAAATGGAAATGAAATAACTAACATATGCAAGTAAGAGACAGATGGGTTGAGAAAAAGAAGAAGATGTTTAGAATTTGGGGATAAGAGAGTACCCAATTCATATGTTCATAGTTCATTACTTATATGTAAACACTGTCAAAAATAAGTATGAAAATGGGAATATACTTTTCAAAAGAATTATAACACAAATTATTGGTATTTCAGCATCCATTCTTTTCTATTTCGTTCACTATATATAATTTTTTCTTATTTTACATGTCAATTCTACTTCCCTCTCCATCCCTCCCTCCCACTCACCCACCCTCCACTCTACAGGGAAGATGATGCCTTCCAGGAGGGATCAACAGATTATGGCAAGTTGTTTGGAGTAGGGACTAGGCGATCCCTCCTGCCTCTAGGTTAAAGGAGTATCCCTCCATGAGGAATGTGCTCCCAAAGTCCTTTCATGAACCAGGATACTGGTTTTACTGTCAGATGTTCCTTAGACTGCCCAGGCCTTCTGAGACCCACGCTCAAGGGGGTCTGAGTCAGTCCAATGCTGTTTTCCCAGCTACTAAACCTCAAAAGCTCACATAAAAAATAAATATTTCTCTTCTTGTAAAGTGTTTCTTGCCTAGCCTCAAAAAGTACAGCATCAGCATCTTTAGTTTTGAATTTCATAGACCTTTGAAGGTTCCTGCTCTGAACTGTCTGATAGCACATCTCCCAATTTTCTTCATGTCTCTTTTCAATATCTGCTTCATCAGTGCCTGTCTGAAAGTACAATAGAAAATCTGTGATGTTAGAGACTTTCTTTGATTTCTATCATACATCTAGAACTTCATATAGTGTCTGTAACACACTAGGTATTTAGCAATGCTTGCTGAACTCAAGCAATTTGTTATTCTTCAACTGAAGAATGGATAAAGAAAATATAATATATTATACAATGGGTTACTACTCACTTGGAAAAAATAAAGAAATCTTGTAATTCACAGGCAAATGAATTGAACTAGAAGAACCATCCTGAGTGAGGTAGCCTAGAACAGAAAGAAAGACATGGTATGTACTCTCTCATAAGTGGATATTAGTCATAGAGCACAGATTATCATCCTAAAATCCCACAAACCCAGAGAAGCTAAGAAGAAAGAGGAACCTAAGAGAGGCATACTTGGACACCCCCTCCCACCAAGATAAGGAAAAAGGGACAAGACCTTCTGAGTAAATTGGGACATGGGGGTGGGGGAGGGAGATGGGAGAAAAAGGAAGAGAAAAGAAGGGGAGGGACAACATGAGGATCCAGGAAAGTACAGTTGGGAAGAACAGATGAAAGCAAAGAAAGAGATACTTTAATAGAGGGAGCCATTATGGGCCTAAAAAAGAAATCTAGTACTAGGGAAATGTCCATAGATCCACAAGGATGACCCCAGCAAAGAGTCTCAGCAACAGTGGAAAGAATACCTTAAATGCCCTTTTCCTATAATGAGATTGATGGCTACCTAAAATGTCATCCTAGAGCCTTCATCTGGAAGGTGATGGAAACAGAAGCAGAGATTCACAGCTAAGCACTGAACCTAACTCCTGGTATCCAGTTGTTGAGAGAGAGGAGTGATGAGTGAAGGGGTCAAGACAATGCTGGGGAAACTAACAGAAACAGTTGATCTGAAAAAATGTGAACTCACAGACGTCAAACTGGCAGCTTGGGAACCAGCTTAAGACTGAACCAGGCTCCGTGAATGTGGATGTGACTTGGGGGGCTTGGACAGTCTATGTAGCTTCTGGCAGTGGAAGAAGCATTTATTCCTAGAGCATGAACGGTCTTTGGGAGGCCATTCCCTAAGGAAGGATACTCTCTCAGCCTAGATACATGGGAGAGGGCCTATGACTTCCCTAAATGATGTGATAGAATTTGATGATCCTCTATGGGAGGCCTCACCATATCTCATGAGTGGATGGGGGTGGAATATGGAGTTGGTGAGAGGAATGGAAGTATAAGAGGGAGAAGGAACTGGGATTGGTATGTAGAATATAATTTTTTTAATTTAAGTAAAAATTAATGAAACAAGAAGTTGTGCTTCCTATTTTTAAGACAAGAGATGCAAAATGAGTGATTCCAGACTTAATTATGGTTGGGAAATAACAGAGTAGGGCATGGTGCCAATTATTCTATTTCCTCACTACATGCTTTATACCCCTTGGCTCAGATCTGGCTATAATGTAATTGGCTTAGTGCACAGAGGCATCACAGCTCTGCATAGAGCTGTATCCATGTAACATGCCCAGCAAATAGATCTGAGTCCTGATTCTTAAGGGAATAATTGCAGAATAGGAACAATGGCCTCTTGTTTATATTTTTGAAGGCTACATTTGGGAAGTGCTAACATGAATAAATGACTCCAGTGTACACACAGGAATTGTAAACTTGTCCTCAATTCCAAAGTCACCTTTATTCTACTTAAACTGTAGAATTCTATACTGTGAACATAGCCTCAGACCTGCACCAGTGATTTAGAGAACCAACATCTGCAGAACTCTGTTGCACACATCTGTGAGGTTTGGGTAAGAACCAGAAATCAGTGAGTCATGTGATGCTTATAACCTAAAGGTATGACCAATTTGGTGCTAATTACTCTGGTAAGAGAGTATGTCCCTTGAGATTGAGAAAGGACACATGGGTACCATAAGCATTAGATATGGTGTAAGTCCAGAATTTCAGCCTGCATTTTGGTTGGGTAGTATACAAACTATGTAAAACTAAAACCCATTTGCAGAGTTAAAGAGCAAAACTTTAAAAAAATAAAATTTTGTTACTTATTTCATCATGAAAACAACACTGGGCCTGGAGACCACATGAGCAAAAACAAATAGTCGGCAAGGTTTTCCATTGGTGCTGAGAGCAGCCTCCTGATCTCTTTCCCTCACTTTGCACTGACTGTCAAATGCTCTATAGAGAGGTTATTTTGTAATTAAACCCAGCTCTAATTGCTGGAACAAGTTCCTAATTGTGTTCCTAAATCCTTTTATTCTATACCCTAGAAACCAGTGCTTTCTAGCCTTTGAATGCTAGTGGTTTGAGTGAATCGCATAAGTATAGCTTTTAGCTGAAATTTTGTTCATTTGAAGCTTTTACTCAGAGCATCAATCAAGAAAACTTAAAAACATGAAATCAATTGGTGAAGGGAATAATCCTCCCACCACGACAATAACAAAAAATAAATCTGAAAAAAGTGTTCTGCTTTCTCTCTTTCTGAAATATACATAGGACTGTACTTAATGTTAGTTAGTATACAAAGATTCACATTCAAGAATCTTTCCATTTTAGAATGGAGCTTCCTATCTTTAAAGGGTCAGTTGGGTGCTTTTGAGGCACAGAGAATCTTTCAAAGCCATGTCAATCTAACTAATTAGTTAACAAATTTTGAAAATGGAATAGGATTGAGTCAAGTGTCAGTTTAAATGTAATGTGAGTTACACAGAGTAAATAAAGCTATGAATCTACAACTAGATAACTTGGAAAAACAGCCGGAAAATACCTACATTATTTTTCTTGTCTATACAGTGTCTCTAAGGGACGGTAGATTAAATGTTTTATTTATAAATAGAAATTTTCATAGATATATACAATTTGATAATACTTACCTTCCTGCCTTTGCATCTCCACTTGAATACTCTGAAACACCCTTCCTCTCAACTTCATGGATGTTTGTTTGTTTTTCAGTATCTTTTATTCATGAAAAATCCATACATTTATGTATTATAACTGTCTGAATTAGTACCCTCCACCTTCTCTTTGTGCCTTGCATTGTGTTTCTCTCCAAATTAATGTACTCATTTTCTCTTGAGTTAAATTAGCGCTTCCCATTTGCACATGGTTTGGGGCCATCCAGTCAGCTATAAGTAAACTATTCATAGCCATGTCACTAAAGGAGAGTGTCTATCCTTCTCCAGCACCCATCAGATGCTACTAGCATGTAGCCAAAGGTGAGACCCCAAAGGATTTTAATTTTTTGCAGGTTTTGAACAAGTAGCTAAAACTGGTGTGAATTGATCTTTGTAAACACATGTTGTGTCTAGAAGTCTGCATAAACAACTTTTCTCATTTCCTTGCTCTTACATATTTTTCCTGGCCCTTTCCCTATGATGTTCCCATGGCTGTTTCTATTTTCTGTCTACAGTAAGGAAACAACAAGGGAATTAGATAATCAGATGTTTCTGGAAAAGGATGTGGAATGCTTTGGGTATATGCCAAAGAATTGTAAGGTTGTGGGATATGGTAGGTCAATTTTTAGATAATAAGAATGCAAAATATACCAACACAGGCTATTGCATTATAAAGTCTATTATAACCACACACTTGAATGTGTGTTTTTGTACTTATTTATTATTTATTTATTTATTTTTGTTTGGGACAGTGTTTCCTTTAATAGCTTAGGATGGCCCAACTCACTAGGTAGTTCAGGCTTTTTTTTTTAAACTTATACAGACAGTTCTGACCCACCCTCCTAAATATTATGGTTATATGCATGACCAACATTGCTAGGTTCTCAACTGGTATCTTAAAGAACAGGAATGAATGCCTTGTAGATACACATTATAGAAAATTAAGCACTAGGAATGGTACTAGTTGTTTATTTCTGAGGGCTGAGGAACAGTAATTCTCATATTATTTTCTTAATTTTATTTACAGTTTATGAATATTTTGCTTGAAGATATGTCTGCATATTGCATGCATTCCTTGTGACCTCAGGGACAGAAGAAGGAGCCTGATCTCTTGCAACTAGAGTTGTAAATGGTTATAACCTATTTTGTGAGCATTAGGAACTAAAAGCAGGTCCTTAGGAAGAATATCCAGGTTTTTAACTTCTGAGCCATCACACTTTGAATAATAGTTTTAGGAAAATATTAAAAATATTTTTGACATGAAAAAGAGAGATAATGTTGTATCTAAATCAGATTAGTAAAATGTAATATGGAATACAATTAGAAAGAATTAAAATAACAACAGAAACAAAAATCAACATTGAAAATACCTTTAGCCTTGCACTCAATGTATTTGACTGGTAAAGAATTAATAGTTCCCAATAAAATAATTGTTTGAGACATGGACCCATGTTGCTCAAGTTCTCTAACTCACTGTAAAGCCAAAGGTTGGTCTTGAACCCTTGACTTTTATACCTCTAATTCTCAAATATTGGGATAACAGGTTAGTCTGCTACTTGCTATTATTATAATTGGCATGATATGTACTTCATAACCATACAATATTTATTTTCTCCAATGCATAGCATTATGATATTTTTCTTCTTGGTTTGATTTTCCTATTGTAGTTTCTATTTTTCTTCCACTTTAAACTCTACTATTATGCACAATTCAGAAATTAATCATCATTTTGATCCAATTTGACACTTTGATTTCATGATCCTTTGGTAAATAAATGAAGGAGTTTAACCCTAGTTAAAAATCAGTGTTAAGCCTCTCAATGGGTAATAAGTGTCTATCCTCTATAAACAGACCTGTGAATCATAGCACATGTCAATTTATAGTGTGTTAATATTTCCAATATTCAAGATATGAAGCTACCAACATAACATTACTGACTAAGGCGTGAGGAATGTATACAAGTTCAGCCCCTTAAAACAGGTTGTACTCTTTTTCTTGCTTCTATCAGGGAATCTGCTTCTCTACCCACAAAAATAGTTCATGCTTTGGAAAGAGATTAATCTAGGTTATGCATTTCCTGTTAATACCTACATCTGTGCTATCTTCAGAACTTTATTTATCTCAATGAGTGTTAGTGTCATCTTCTATAACATAGGAGAAAAATTTGCTGCAATGGACACATACAAAAATTAAAATAAATTATTACTTATAATGAAATACCCATGAAATAATGTATATAAAATAAGTAACATAAGTTATCATTGTTTTATTTTGTGCATATTGATAGAAAAATTATCTTGTCTTAAATTTTGTCACAAAAATAAAAATGAATCTATTTTTTTAAATTCTATATGTAATGTTATTTGACTAGAAACCAATTCTTCCTAAGATTCTGAATATAGAAGCATTACAACATGTCAGGGCATGAATTAATGTCAATAACTGGACATTTGTATTGTAAACATGAAGCTTAATCTATACCTGGTTCCTGACAAATGGGGAAGAAATGATATTGGATTTTTTTTAAATAACAAAATCAGAGATTCTAAAAAGATAGCTCAAATGAATAAAATATTAGAGAAAAAGTTGAAACTTCTTGGAGGACTTGGTGATGTGTCAGTGTTCTTACACATGACTTCATTTAAACATGTTGGTTTTAATCTTTTTGAATGTGTTTCTCATATGTATGATGCCTATGTATGTGACATATATGCTTTGTGTATATATGATACATATATCTTTAGTATATATGCTGTGTATGGGCATGTACACTAATGTGTGTACATGTGTTTGTGTGCGCAAGTGCTGTTTACATGCTGAGATGCTCAGATGGAAATCAGATGATAACCTTGTGTGAATTTCCTTGCCTTGCACTTTGTTTAAGGCAGACCTCTTTGTAACTCTTCCAGTATGTATGTCAAGCTAGGTGGTTAGCATATTCCCAGTGATTTTCATGTCTCTACCACAAATGTCTCTTTAGGAGAACTAGGATTAAATATATTCATGTCCAGCTTTTATTGAGACTCTGATACAGGTTCCAACCAGGGAATGTGTAGAACATAGTTGTTGGATCTTCCCACCTCTATTAAGCTAGTCAGATAACATTCCACATCATACCCAGTGATTTGTCTCCCTGCTGTTTCTAAATGTCATTAAGTGGACAACTGAGATTAACCAACAAGTGATTTTACTAAAGACCCAATTTCCCCATTTCCTTAGCTTCACTCCTTAAAAAAGAGAGGAAAAAAATACAGTAGATTCAGCTATGGAATTGGGCTTCAAGTCACAATGGTAAATATGGGAAAGTTCAAATATGAAATTGAAGTGCAATTGTGTGTGTGTTTGTGTGTGTGTGTGTGTGTGTGTGTGTGTGTTTAGGGAGTAAGATAATAGAAGGAAGGATAGAAGGAAAGAAGAAAGTAGGGAGGGAAGATGAGTAGGTATAAATGAATTATAGGGGAAAACAGGAGGAGGAGAAATAGTCTATGGTACTATAGTTAGGCTTTCAACTAAGAAATCTGTTAGTGCTCTTGTAGAATTATAAAACACCACCATCTATGGAATGGATTCAGATCCAAGAATCTTTGCTTGACTTAGTGCCTTAATGCTTGACTTAATTTTGCTTCATATTTGAGAAGAATTTGAAACCTGCTTCTTATATCAAATTTGTACACCAGCATGGTTTTTAATGGAGATAGAAGGAATTCATTTAATGTAATTATTTTCAACTAGAATGACTCACTGATGGCTTTTACTTTAGGCTCTCTTATCCTCTTATCTACAAATGGATATTGCAAATATCCAAAACACAATAAAAATGTGCATGGTACAACATGTCATCAACATTAGAAGCTTCCAGCCAGAGAAATTTCAGCAAAAACTCCTCATTATTGTAGATACAAATGCACTATGTTCAGGCTACATATGTTCCTTTACTAGTTACAGTCAAGTCAGATGTAGGAGAAAGAGAAGGGGAGGAGAAAAAGCACATCAGAATAGGAAGATTGAGTCAGGGTAGGAATAAAAGACAGGAGAGGGATTGAGTGAGAGAGAGAAAGAGACAAAGAGAAAGACACACACACACACACACACACACACAGAGAGAGAGAGAGAGAGAGAGAGAGAGAGAGAGAGAGAGAGAACAAATATAAAAGAGGGAGACATTATTGGTTTGAATAGAAAACTGAACATAAAGAAAGTTCTAGAGACCTACAAGCCGGCCGCTAACTAACAATTTCAGCAACCGTGGAAAGGCTATCATAAATGCCCTACCGGGATAGTGAGATCAACAACTAACTTACTCACCATCATGGAGCCCTCATCTAGTACCTGTTGGAAACAGAAGCAAACACCCATACCTAAACTCTAAGTCGAACTAGAATCCAGATGCAGAGGGAGAGGACAAGACCAGGTTGCAGAAACACATAGAGACAGCTGACCTGAACAAGGAGGTGATAACAGCCCCCCCCCAGACTGATAGCAGGGAATCCAACACGAGACTGACTCAGGCCCCCCTGAATATGGGACTCAGCTAGAAGGACTGAGCAGTTTAAGGGACCTCAGACAGTGGAACCAGGATGTATTCCTGGTGCGCAAAAGTACCATGGAGGGATACTGCCTTAATGTGGAGACAGAAGTCCTAGTCCCTACTTCAAATGACTTAACAGAATTACATGACCCCACCTGGATGGCATTGCCCTACATGTGGAATTGGGGTGGGAGAATGGGAGGGGAGTGTGGTTAGGGTGCATGTGAGGGGGCAGAGAGGGTAAAAGGGAGGGAGGGAGAGGGAACTGGGATTGACATGTAATATAAAAAAATACATAATTAATAATAATAAAAGAAAGTGTTCTTAGTCAATATCTTCTGCCTATAATTTATAGCAGTAAATTATACTCAAAACATGCCCAAAAATGGTATTCTAATTTAGGTAACAAGATCTTGAATCTAGTGAGCGTCTACCTGAAAATAAAACATTTTTGATTTAGCCTCATTTCTGATAAGGTATAAGGGACAAAGGTTTCAGAAATTAGGAGACACTTGTTTGAAATTTACCATCCTTTATTTACATGGCTTATTTTACTTTTTCTTTTCCTGCCTATGTTTTATCTCCTCTGCATTGTTTTTGTAGATGACCTTTCATCTCATTTCTAATCTGCTGGTCCCATCAACCCTAACTTTGTATCTGCTAAAACTCAGGTAATTGCTTTTAGATGGGTATAATTAAGAAGCCATTAGTGTACAGTTTCATTCCAGTTTATGCCTTGGTCTGCATTTGAGCATAGAAATATGAAATTAAGGTATTAGCTCCTTTCAGGGGTATGAGTCACAAGCTAATAAGTTTCAAGAGCAGTTTCTCAACTGTAAGGATTGTGCTTTTCTCTTTGAAAATCTCTTAGGAATTATTACAGAGAGAATTGTTTTTTAAAGAATTGGGACTAAAAATAGAAACAGACTTGGGCTGCGTAAAAGAATCCTGAAATAAAAGCATCCGTGTTGCCCTGGGAAAAACACATGACATTTTAGGAAGACACTACTGCAATTAAGTCAGTTTCAGAAAGATACCCTCTTGTACTGTTTAAAAAACATTGGTCCTGGATTTTATAGAGTTGAATAAAAGTATGCATGGATATATAATATGAAAGTAGAATGACTTTCTGGGGATATAATGACAAGTGATATGAGAAAGAATCTCTAAACATGGACACAAAGTTTCAGTGGAAATGTTCAACATTCAGTATATACTTGTATAGAAATAACTTTTTTTAATGTATTACAATGTACAGTGAGTAGCATAATAAAAATTTGAAACATTAAATTTTTGAATAAGTACTTCATGTGAATTTGAGTTTTTCATGCAAGTATGCTGGACACCATGCGCATTAGCATCCAATACCTTGAAACTGGTGGTAAGGGTCATTGTGAGCTGTCATGTAGATGCTTGGAACTAAACCGCAATCCTTTGGGAAAGTAGCCAGTGCTCTCAACTTCTAAACCATGTCTCCAGTCCCAGTCTTAAATGAATAAACAAATAAGTGAGCAGACAAATAAATAAATAAATAAATAAATAAATAGTACCACTATAAAGTTCACTGTTTTATATATAGTGAATATTTAGAGAATTCATACAATGATGATGGAGAAATCAAGAAGATACACTCTAATTTGAGGAAGCATGACCTCAACCACAATGAGAGAGAACTTGTGTGCATGTTCCATCTATTTCATGTCTTCTACTATATTTTCTACAGAAAAAATATATTGTTCTCTCTTGCCTTTGCTTATTGTGCTGCATTTGTCTGAAGCTTGCATGGAGATGTTGCCCTTGCTTCTTCTGGGCTTCAGATATCTCCCATCAATGTTGGATGTTTCTGACTTGTAATAATGTTTCTGTCTAACTACAATTATCTCCTATAGTGAGAACTTTGTGGCTGTTTCTCTATTTGTGTACACATCATATTTTTAGAAAGACATTAGTCATTGTTTTCAAGCCCACTTCATTGTAGTAGCACTTTATCTTAACATCCACTTGATAAGGCATTTATATCTTAATTTTCCATTTGTAAAGATTTATTTTTAAATATGTTCATGTCAGTATGTCTTTATATTGATAATGCTAGCATGAAAATCATAGTTGCTCCTCTTCAGTCTTACAAATGAAAATATTTCATGCATGTACCACCATGCATTGGCCCTGTTTAAATCTCTGATCTTTAATTCTTTCTTTTCTTTATTATTTTCCTATAATCAACCAATATATCTCCCTCTGTTTCTATCTATGTATCTATCTATTATCTATCATCTATATACCTATCATCTATTATCTTTGAATTGGAGATTGAACCAAAGGATTTGTACATAAATGTTACCTATTGTACCACAAAACTAAATCTACAGCTTCATTTAACTTACTATACCTGAGATAATTTCTGAAACCCCGTTTATTGATGTTGAATTCATAATATTAAACTTAAAACAAAACAGGTACATACTACAAGGATGTCCAGAGTTTGAAAGGAAGCCCAAGCTCAGAACTTACCCCAGCAAAACAGATCAACAATGTAGGTAGTCCATAACTGTACCATACAATTGGTAGCAAAAATAAATTGGATGATGTGATGTGCTTTGTAGAGACTGGATTAAAACATGAATTTTGGGAATATTTTCTTTATGATCATTTTACCCGATTGATTTAGAAAATTTGTACATAATACAATGCAAGTAAAGGAGCAGTGTTTGATATACATTTCTTCATGCCATGTTGTTCTTATTATTACCTTCTGCATTGTCCTTATTATTCTTTTAGTCTATTTAGTCAAATACTTTACATTTTTTAATTGTTTCAAAGAAATATTTCTCTTAGTGGTGCTTTCCTCAGCATATTTATTAATGATTCTGCCCTGTTAGCATACAAATAGTTAAATTCTGTCTTTTGAACCTAATCACCATCATAATCTGATAGTTCACCCTTTTACTCAATAGCAGATGAGGTTGTTGCCCCGAACCTAACAGAAAGACTAAACATTTCAATTTTTCCATGATTTATGGGGCAACATTAGTACTTGATGGACAAATATTAATACATGGATAGAAATAGGCAAGCGAGCACAGCTGTTTGTAAGCTTGAATTACTCATGGATAACAGAATACAACTATTGTTACTCCAAGAATGTTCCATAAATTAGAAATCCATTACTCTTTATGAGAGAATAAGTATTTGAAATATAGAACTCATATCTAAGTTTGTTTAAAAGAGGAAAAACAAATTAATGAACGATAATAATGACAATAAACATTGATCTCTTCTGAGAGTTGTATATGTGCTATCCATTTAATACTGACACCAACAGTATGTAGTGAGAAGCATTTTTATTCCCTTTTTAAGATAAATAAGTCAAAATTCAAGCAAGTTGTGTGAGTTTTATAAGTTTTCACAGGGTCTCAATTCAAAATGTTTACTGTAATAAAATATCTCAGATGGGTAACTAGTGAACAATAGAAGTATAATGCACAAATATCAGAAGGTTTAGAAGTTCAGCTCAAGGTATTAGGAATCTTAGCATTTTGTGATGGCTTTCTGCTTTCCTGATGATGGCACCTAGAAGTATGCTCATATCGTACAAGATAATAACAAGATACTTGAAGTTTCTTTATCCAAGCATTATTCTATTGATACATTAAAGTAGAAACTTCAGGAACAAATCTCATCACAAAGGTGCTGTGTAAGAAGTACGGGTTTTTCCGCCCGCCGCCTGGTCTTGTTTTGCTGCTGCGCCAGCCCCAAATAACACACTGAGACTCTGTATTTGATATTATACTGTTGGCCAGTTACTACTTTCTTATCGGCTAGCTCTTTCTTAAGTATTAACCCATTTGTGTTAATCTATGTATTTCCACGTGGTCTTCTTACCCGGAGCCGGCTGCCACATACTGCTCTCTCTGGGCTCTCCATCTTGACTCCTCCTTACTACTTCCTATTTCCTCCTTGTCTCCTAGTCCCTCCTATCTTCCTTTCCTATTGGCCAACAGTGCTTTATTATTAACCAGTATGAGAAACATATACAGAATGACATCTCCCATCAGTGCTGTTTCTTAATAACCCTGCAATGGAGAATAAGTTTCAATAATACAATTTTGAAAGTGCATAATATTCAGAATGTAGCACAGAGCCACAAAGTATTTTTTACCCTTATTTAAACTAATGCAGTCTTTTAAAACTGTTGGTATTAACTGACAAGTTTTGAATAAAGGATGCAGAAACACATGCTAGTCAAGAACAACAGGCTCTGTTGGCTTCATTAGGGAAAACAATCATGAAGAAAGAGAATTGAAAGGCTGCATATATACCTATGATTACACATGACTTCTCCTAAGGAATTAGTTAAAAAATAAAGCACAAAATAGGTAAGAATGACATATAGAAATACTGAAGTAATAGCAGTTACCAGAACTTCTAAAGGAATTATTATTCCTGACCTTTATAAAATACCACATCATGGTATCCATCCAACATAAAGGATCTATAATTCTTCCCTTCCTAGAGAAGTTATTAAGGGGCAA
The DNA here is from genome assembly GCF_943737965.1 of Phodopus roborovskii. Taxonomy (NCBI): domain Eukaryota; kingdom Metazoa; phylum Chordata; class Mammalia; order Rodentia; family Cricetidae; genus Phodopus; species Phodopus roborovskii. The sequence continues at coordinate 4,594,095 of NW_026126447.1, forward strand.
TTATATCTATTACCATGATCCAGTATTTCACAGATAACTTGTAATAGATTCATACTTGAATCTACATCTCTGTGTATGTGTGTATGTATGCATATGTGCATGTATAGATGTGTATGTGTTCAATAATGATTGAACCAGTATTCAAACCCACAATGCTGCTTCTGCTTCCATAGTTAGAAAAGGAACAGAATAGTTTGACAAGGTTTAGGTAAAAACATACAGCTATTTTATATATATGGATGCTTCATGTAAAATTTAGCTAAATTACTTTTTTTTTTAGTAAACACAAAGGCCCAGAGTTATAAAGGTCTTTGAAGAGACCTTTCCCAAAAAAAAAAAAAAAAGGTAGCATGGCCTTTCTTTATCACTGGATACAAGCAAGCCCTTATTTCTGTGAACTAAATAACTAAGCCAATGCGAAGCACTTTGTAATAAAATTAAAAGTATGGAAGATCAGGGGTTAATTGAAGAGTTCAATCTCTGAGCAAAGAGGATTGGAATGAAGTATGGAAGACAGTAAGAGGAAAGAAAAGCACATAAAACCCACATATTTAAGAGAGTAAAATGTGTTTTCTCATCTATAATGCAGCCCCATAATGATCCTGTAAGAATTGAAAATGCCAAGCAATCAAAAGCCATATGTCTTCAGCTCAGATCCACAGAGTATCTATGTATTATTAATCATGGCTGCATCTCTGAAACATGTTTATGTTTCTTTGGCATAAAGATGCTCCTACAAATTAGTTTTGTGCTGGGTTCCAGGCTGTTGTTACCTTTGGCTATGCCAGCAGAAAGGAAGTTGGCAGATCCCCTATAATGCAAGATTGTAAAGCTAATGCAAACTCTCTTTAAAAGAGAAACAACATCAGGCAATCCATTAGGGCTGAGGATATGAAATCGCACTTCCTAGAAGAGACCTCTTCTCCTATCATCTCCAAATGCACTCAATTCAATCTTCAAAGTAATCTGCTAAAACATTGTAAATCCAGGGTCTTCATCATCTTACAGCAAACCCTCCAATGAAAGGTGAACACATAAAATAGGAGGCAGACTGCTATACATATCATAATCTATGTTATGGTTTCCTTTCACATTATCCCTTAGACTACTCGCTGTTGTGATAAAAACACCTGAAAAAGGCAACTTAACCAAGGGAGAGTTTGTTTTGGCTCACAGTTCAAAAATACAGCCATCATTGGGGGCAAGAGTAGGTTGGCAGGAGCTTGGAGAGTTTGGACCCAATGTGTATAGAGTCTTGAAGCACACAGCGATGAAAGTTTGTGCTCAGCTTGTTTTCTTATTTATGTGTCATCATCGGTTAGGGTAGGATTTCCTACCTTTCACAAATATATCAAGAAAATTATCTTCAGGATTTTCCTAGAGCCAGTTAATATGATAAATGAAAGGAAAAGAAAATCACATGTACCCACACTCACATTGCTCCTATTGCAGTCTTTCTGTTTATGGCCCAATTTTGTAGTTACTTACTATTCATTCTTCATTGACACAATAAATATTTAATAGCAGGTTTTCTAAGGATTCATCTAGATGTTACATGTACTTTTACCAAGAGAGGAAATCTTTTGTAGCTTATATCCAATAGCAGACCACAGCCAAACAATCAAGAAAATTCAGTATAGGCAATTTCAAAAGTTGACAAATACTTTATGAAATAATAAAACTATCACCAATGGGGTGCAAATTAAGTGACAAAGAGTTATATATGTAAAATAAATATGATCAAGGGTGACATCAAGGTTAATGTGTCTCCCTGTAATGTTCCTCTGGTAAAACACCTTTCACACAGATATTTGTACAAGGTGCTCAGAACTCAGGTATAATGTTCATGTGATTTTCTGAAGTACCTTATAGAATTTTCCCATGTCAAAAATATTTACCTTATCTTCTTGTATTATTGTACTCAGCCACACCTAAGATTCACTAATTCTTTGTCTTTAACCCAAGTGGGCTGTAGGTCTCACAAGCAATGCACTTATGTTTCACTGTTAGATCTTCAAGATCTGGATATAAACCTAGTACTGACTAGGTAACCAAACTGCAGGTTTGTTATAAAGAAATTATTAAAATAACTAAATTAGTAGAACAAAGAAAACATGTAATACTTGGTATTAAATTATGAACATACATCCTCCAATTTTTTTCTGGTATCATGGCATAATTTTAAGCAGTACAATTTTATAAATACAAAATTAATCCAGGAGTATATTCTCTTATTGAGGGGAATAACTAAAATGACAAAAGTTACATGTGGCATGTATTTCTTTTTCCTTTATATATGCTTTGTTTGTTGTATCTTCTTTCTATGCATAAATACTGATCAAATAATCTTAAAGGAGAGATTCAGGGATGATAGTAGCATTGAGTGTTCAAGACATTAGTAGCAATTTAGCCTGATTACATCATAGGTCTGGTGAGAAGTAGTGAATGATAAAATTGGATTGTAAAACTTTGGCCCTTGCTTTCAGAGGTTTCACTAGGATCAGTGTCTCTTAGTCCAGTGAGGTATTCCATTACAGAGAATATCATGGCTGAGTAAAGCTGAGTAAATGCTTCATAGCATTCATAAAGCAGATTAAAAAATAAAGATGAAAGTGCTGGTAATAGGTAAATCTTTAAGGACATGTTTTCCATATCTTACTACCTTCAACTAGGTTCCAGACTTAAAAGTTCATTAAAGTTGAGACCATAAATGAGTTAATCCATTGATAAAGTCAGTTCCATCCTGATCCTATCATCAGAATATCAAGCCTTCAACTCATGGTATGCACTGAGGAAAACTACAAGTATAAACAATAGCTTAATTCAAATCTACCTGGCCTCCACATTTTCAAAGTAATCACCCTGGCCCATAAACCAGTATTTCTTTCCTCAGTACCTCTACTTTTATTGTTATCCAAAGCATTTCTAAATTTCACCATGGCAGGGAGAAGTCCTGAAATTGAATACTGTTGTATGTTTTCTATTGTTGAAACCTTTCATTGATTGTTAATCAATCAGAAGGTAGAGGTCAATATCTTAGAGTGGTTCCCAGAGACTTTTTGTGCCAGATGCTGACCATTGCTCTCATTTTATAATTCAGTACTTCTCACCAGACCTATGATGTACTCAGGTTAAATTGCTTGTAATGTCCTATACACTCACTGCTACTATCTTCCCTGTAAATTACTAGACACTTAGTTCTATCTTGGGAAGTTTCTCTTTTCTATCGCTAGCTAAGTCATAGTTGAAAACCATCTTGCACTGCCCTGTCACATTCCTGTTTCTGGAAAGTGTATTGCTATTATTTGATTATATATATATATATATATATATACATATATATATATATATATATATAATTGTTCAATGACCTAAGAAACAAAATGGAAGAATGGAAGAGGCAGTGTTATTCTACATTTTGTTGACAGTTCAGGAAATGTATTGCTTTCTAGCATGCAAAAATATTGTTTTTAAGACAGAGAAATATGCAAATGATTAAGTTGCCTGATTTTATTTTAAGGCAAATGTTAAGTATTATCTCCCATGTCAGAGTATCTTTCATGAGGCATGCTACTCTGTGATATCAATGCTTAAAAACAAACTAGAGAGTACAGAGAAACAGCTCATATATAAGTCATGCTACAGAGTATAAACAGGTCCTTTTGGCAAGAGTCTCAGTAACCAAAACACTGATATGTCAAGTTAAGAATTGTGATGAATATTGGAAATGTTAACACAGGCCCTTTAGAAATTCGAGGATTCTTATGTCTTGACTGTCACTATAAATTAGACTCTCATATGAATGGCCTTGCTGGTATTTCAATACAATCCATACTGACTGAACAAATGACAAATGTAAGAACAGAATTAGGGAGAATTGAGCTTTGGAAGCACATATATAGAATTCTGTTTCACCAAGGAAGAAATGATGACTCAAGTGCACTTAGATAATATTTTTTTGGCTTTTGATTGAAAATTTTTAGTTGTTTTTCTCTTTGTTTACTTCAATATGATTTTTTTCTATGCATCCCAGGGTGGATTCAGATTTAAGAAGTTAACTGCTATTAACTTCCATGTGCTTAGGTTCCAGCCAGATATCACTCTGCCAACTGTTGAAATTAATTTTTATCTATTTATCTCTTATTTGATTAGGGACTGTTTTCTTTTATTCCATATTCTCCTCTACAATTACTTTATTGTATGTATTTCAAATTCTCATTTCTGCTATTACATACCACAACTTTCAGCTGGGGATGACTTTGATCTTCTAGTAGTACTTGTTCAATATAATCACAGTTGTTCAGCTAGACAAAAGGTCCTCTAATTAGAAGAACTTTCCAGGCTTAGAAAATGCATACTGTGCGTATTCTGTGTTTATGTCTGGCTAGCAAATTCCACAGTGTCAGATAATCATTAACCTATGTTTCAAGCATCCAAATCATCATGACAAGATGCTCCCTCAAAGATATTTACCTTATATGGTTGCTGTGGGGGATCATATGGAATAAGGAAAAAGAGAATCTTTCTGGCTGACAGCATGTAATAGTTTCATAGAAACTCTGTTTACTATATTCTTTTCAGTGATCCATAATGCTTACATTAGAGTTTAAGGACCCCCCCATCTCTGTATGCATGTGTGATTATTTCTTGTATGTGTGAATGTGTGTACATTTTCATGTAAGTGGGATATAAATATTTGTGTACCAGAATGTGTAGGGAGACCGGATGTCTTCATATTGAGGTATTCCACAGATGTCCATCTAGGTTTTGTTTTGTTTCTGAGACATTGTTGTCACTGGAACTATACCTATAGGCTAGGCTAGCCTGGTTGGCTTTTGAGCTCAGGAATATATCATCTGCATTTCTCAGGTGATAGGACCATAGCTGTAAAACACCATTGTATACTTGTTAAATTTTTTTATTTTTTATTTAAAAACATTTTCTAGTTTATTGCACATACCAATCAGTTTTCCTTCCCTCTTCTCCTCCTGTAACCCCTTTCCCATCCAACCACTTCCTCATCCTCCTCCATCTCCATTCAAAAAGGAAAAGGCTACTCACGGGTTTGTGAAAAGCATGACACATCAAACATTGTATACTTTTTATATGGATGTTAGAGAGCAAACTTGAAACTTTTCCCTTGTGTAGAAAGCATATTCCCGCTCAATTTCAATCACTTAAATGATATTATTTTCCCCAAAGTTAGGACAAAATCTTCCAGAAAAGAGTATAAACTCATAAACCTAAATGACTAAGATGTCACTATCCTGAACAAAACTTCATGAAAGCTTACAAGAATTGAAATCTCTTCTTAATAATCCATTTTATATTTTAAAGGTCTATTATACCACTCTTGAGTTCATACACTAGTTTGATATTATGTAGACTAACACTGGAATATTTGTGATAGAGAGAGGCTTTGTGTTTTATTTTGATGAAAACATTGTCCCCATTTAAAAATACCAATATTTGAAAGTTCCTAAGCAATCTTCTGTATTTAAAGTCTAATTCATATTCTTTGCAGATCTTTTATATCCTCCAAAGTATCCATTTGAGCATGAGAGACCACTGCCATTGACCAGACACTTGCTGCCCTCTGACTACAAAGGATTAGTAACCTTTAAGATTTCTGTCCCAGAAATTCCAGAGAGGCAGCTTTGATCCATGCAGGCAATGACAAAAGCACTCATGTGAGTAAAACTATATATATATATATATATATATATATATATATATATATATATATATATTCCAGTGATGATGGAGGGTGCATATATATATATATATATATATATTTATATATATATATATTATAACACAACAACAAGACCTAAATTAAAAGAAATCTTCATACTCCTGGTTTAATTTAGGATTACTGAATTATTTTTCAATGTCAAATATTATAAATATGCATAAATAATATACAAAAAATAAATACTATTTCAATAGTTTTAGAAATTATAAATATGAATAACAACAGACTTAATATTTATATCACCAATATTATGTCAGTTCATCTACACAAACATTTTAGAGCTTGACACCATTTTTCTTATTACAAAAGTAAAAAAATCAAGGCTCAGAATAATTGGGAAACATATAAGTTTAGCAAAGAAGAGCAACAGCTATATGTCAAGAGCATATATGCTTAGAAAGAAGACTTACAGAATAGTTATGAATTATATATGTATATATCCTTACATATGCATGTGTCTATATGCATGCATAGATAGATGATAAACAGATACATATAAGCAGATAAAGATCTTGTTCCCTTCTATGTAAAAATAAAAATAAAAATAAAGCTCTGTTTCTTTTCCCATTTCATAAATGAGGGAATGAGATTCAGAGAAATTTGCTATTCATCAGGAGAATTCATACAAATATTTTAAGAAGACACATAAAATATTTATATTCTGGTAGGTCATCAAGGATTTGGTGCTAGGTGTAAGAAGACAGGAAAATGAGGTGAGATTTTCCTGCAATTTCAGAAAGTGAAAAGTTGAAAAAGAGAAAGGGAAATAAAACAAAACAAAAAATAATTCACAAGGACTTGAATTCTGTTTCTTGTTAGCTAAAAAGTCTTCATTTTCTGTTGAGTTACATAAAAGAGAGCATTGTGTTTGTGTTCAAAGGGCAAGCTTGAAGAAAAGCTAAGGACACCTCCTGCATTCTAAGTGGTCCAGTGATGATGGAGGGAATGGGACGTGTTCCAAATTGATTAGTTCTGCTACCTCTCATTATTGTTCTGCCTGAAGTTTGGCATGCAAGCAAGGTCATTCCATGCATGGGTCTGCATGACTTCACTGAATCTGCTAGAGACTTGTTTCCCATCCATACTCCTACCTCCATAGCAGCATGCTACCTGCACTAGAGAAAATTAAATAACAGCCCATACATTTTACATGAGTTTCCAGGACCAGTGAGAAATTAATATTATGTTGTCTTTCGATAAAGATACAGCTGTTTTATAAGATGTTCATCCAATTCTGTAATAGGAAAACTTATTTAAATTCCTCCATGGAGCCTGAACTTCAAGATGAGAAAAGGAAATGCATATAGATACAGAAGGATATTTTTGAGCAAGTTTCCAACTTTCAATTCACCTTACAACAAGATTCCAGGGTTAAATATTATATTGCCATTATCACCAAACTCCTCAATGCACTACTAGTTCTGTTTTTTCATAATTTCTTTGGGGTTGCTGCCTTAACCTTCTCTCATTTTCTAGTCCCGTGCTCAGATTCTTCTGATTACTCAAGGTTGACTTCAAAACCGCATGTTCCATGAACTTACCTGCTTTTCTCAAAGTATGATGTTCTTAGTTATTGGTTTTCCTGCTCAGGAGGTAAAAAAGTTACCACTGTCTTTTACCATTAACTTAAAACACAGAGAGAATGAAGCTGACTATGGTGGTGCATTAATGCAAATTAGAATCTGAATCAGAGGGTCTAGAGTTTTAGGAGAGCCTGGGATACAATGATGAATTTGAGGCTGATCAGTAAATATTGTTTATATTTTTTTTATCATTGTGACAAATGAGTGGAAAGAAGAAGTGGAAGGTAGAAAAATATTTTGACAGGATCGTGGCACATTCTTCTCATGTTCAGGAAGCAGAGGGCTCAAAACTAGACATAAATAAAATTTTCTAGTTCTCCCACAGCAATACTCTTCTACTTGCTAAGCCATGAGTCCAAAAGGTCCTCAGACAATGACTTGAGCCAGTAACTAAGTGCTTAAACACATGGATCTGTGGGTAATATTTCACATTCAAATCATAACTGTATTGCATGTCAAGACACTGTCACAAAAACAAGTAAGATACACACACACACACACACATACTCAATAAATAATGTTTAATAGTTTAATAGGCAGAATTTCTATCATTATTGTTCACAGAAGCAAGCAAACCCAATACCAATATCAAAAGCTCATTCAGTGAAATTCAAGTTGCAGTTTCACCATCTAGCCTTTTATCATGTCACTTTCTCTGGGTTTCTCTATACTCATCTTTCCAAATTTGACCTATTAAAATTATATTGAAGTTATTGTTATTCTACCACAAGTTGAATAAGCTATTTTTTGGATGAGATCTTTCCACACGTCTATGCCCTGGTCTCTGTGCTGTGCTGTTATTCAGAGATGACAGATATTTAAATGATATAGTCTATTATGAGATCATTGGAGCCATAACTCAGAGAAAGTTCCTGGGACATCTTCTCTTTCTATTTTCTCTTCCTTTTTGCTTTTTTGCCATGCTATGAGCCAAAGTAAACTCCTTTTCCCTTAAAAGTTAATCTAAGTGGTAGTGAGAGATTCAGCTACCCACACCTGTTGCATTGACCAAACCCATTGGGGGGTGGGGACAGGTGTGGTAATGACCTGGGGGAACTAAGTCTATCTTAAGACAAGCTTGGGAGAATTATAACATGAACAAGATGGTTTATAATTAAATAATACATTTATTATTTAGAAATTGTTCTAAATCAAGCTAATTTCACTTGCTAGTTTCCTTTTGGAAAATTCCTTATAACTCTTAACCCTCCAGGAGAGCATTCAAAGGGTAAACAACTGTGTAAAGCAGAACAGAATGTATTTTACAACCACTGAATAGAGGATTGGACATAGTCAATTCAATATATGTACTGCCTTATGATAAACCATCTTTACACAATTAAGAAGCAAGGAAAAGTGCCAGACACTCAACAATAAAGAACTTACTCTTTGAGTGAGAGTCTCTGAATGAGGGTGTTTACAAGATGTGAAGGTTGTTGCCAGAAAACAGATTATCACTTGGGAAATGGGGACTTCAAGCATAGAGACTATGCTGTAATCATAGCTGTTTCTGACACATAGAAACAGTATCACTGGTTCATATTATCAAAAGGAAATGATTACCATTAATAAGTTCTGTCTCACCAAAATGACAATATTTTTATGATATTGGGTATACAAATATATTCCTCTGTCCCAAAGCAAAGATGTTAATTGTTTAAAAATGACTGCCTCTTAAAAGATTCTGCCCAATAGATTCCATTCTTATAGACAGCCAGATAAAATCCATTTTTGCTAATGTAGCTTTAATATATTTAAATTCAACAGAAGGCCCAGTTGTGCAGATGCCTAACTAAAGTCCTAGGCCATGTGACACTCAATCTATTCAATTGAAATATCACTCTGGCTCACTATCTGTGCTTTTTGCTGTAACTGGAATAATGTCTCTCCATTTCAGTGAAACATAAACGTAAGGGAGGAGGAAGGGAGCCCGATCATGAAGGTTCAAGAGGTGAAGTGGCAGCTGTGAGATTATAGAGGCTGGGTTGTAAGAAAGATACAGACAAAGATGACTCAAATCATTTCATCGAATATAAAGGAATCCACCATCTTCATTGAGAACTATCACAGTGGGTTTTTATTGCACACAATGTGAATTTAGCAGGCTATTTTGATGACATGCTGAGATCATGAGAACATCATTACTACAGAAATGTATTTTCTTCTTTCATGTATTTCAATAAAAAATATTGAGATGAGTAAAAATACTTGAATTTCAAAAGATAGATACTAAGTATCCTTCTATAAGAGATATTATAAAATCTCCTATTATAAATAGAGTCAAATATCAAATGTCCATATAATATTTTATGATTAAACATAGTAAGAATAGCAACCACTTACCTCTTGTCTGATAAACCAAATACAGGGTGGAGCTAGTGATTCAGAGTAGGTAAAGGGAACTCAGGAGACATAATTATGTAGTAGTAACAGGAAAACATCTTTACCCTAGATTACTTGTGTGAATTCTGGACAGTAATGCAAACATATTCATATTTACTTATTCAATATATGTATAGTGATTCTAACTGTGAGGTATTATTGATGTTATCAGTAGCTGTGTGAAACAAAGGCAATATAACAAACAAAGTTTATTCTTTATCCCTGATCTCAAAATGTGGATATCAATGTGAGCCTTCTTTATAAAGAAGATGCTGATGATGCGTAAGTTAGCTATCAATCTCATTATCAGGGAAGGACATTTAAGGTAGCCTTTTCACTGTTGCTCAGATTGTTAGTTGGGGCCATCCTTATAGGTCTTTGGACATTTCTCTACAATCAGTTTTCTCTTCAAACCTATAATGACTCCGTCTTTTATGGTATCTCTCTATTTTTGCTCTGTCTCATCTATTCCTGCCCTAATTCACTCTTCCTAGCCCCACATGCTCTCCTCCCCTTCTCTTTCTCATTACTCCCTCTCCACTAATTGTCCCCCCCCACTCCCAAAATGCTCAGGAGATCTTGTTGCTTTCCCCTTCTCTGAGGAACCTTATAAGAATCTCTTAGAATCCTCCTTGTATCCTAGTTTCTCTGGCAGTGTGGATTATAGGCTGGTATTCTTCCTTTGCTCTATGTCTAAAACTCATATATGAGTGAATATATACCATGTTTCTATTTTTGTGACTGGATTACCCCATTCAGGATGGTTTCTTCAAGTTCCATCCATTTGCCTGCATATTGCAAGATTCCAATGTTTTTTGTTCCCCTGAGTAGTTTTCCATTGTGTAAATGTGCCACATCTTCTTTATCCATTCTTGAATTGAGGGGCATCTAGGTTGCTTTCAGGTTCTTGCTATTACAAATAATGCTGCTGTCAACATAGATGAACAGATACTCTTGTAGTATGAATGAGAATCATTTTGGTATATGCCTAAGAGAGGAATCGCAGGGTCCTGTGGTAGACTGATTTCCATTTTCCTGAGGAACTACCATACTGATATCCAAAATGGATGTACAAGTTTGCATTCTCAGCAGCAGTGGAGGAGTTTTCCCCTTTCTCCACATCCTCTTCAACATAAATTGTCATTGGTGTTTCTAATTTTAGCCATTTTGGAAGGAGTAAGATGATATCTCAGAGTTGTTTTGATTTGCATTTCCCTGATAACTAAGGATGATGAGCACTTTCTAATAGCTGATGGAAATATTAGCAGACACCCACAGCTAAACACCAGGCTACAGAAACCCACACAGATAGCTGACCTGAACAAGGGGGAGCTAATGGAGACCCAGACTGATAGCTGGAAAACCAGCATTGGACTGACTCAGACCCCCTGAACCTGGACTCAGCTAGAAGGCCTGGGCAGTCTAAGGGACCTCTGACAGTGAAACCAAGATGTATCCCTGGTGAACAAAAGGACTTTGGGAGCACATTCCCCATGGAGGGATACTCCTATAACCTAGAGGCAAGAGTGAGGGCCTAGTCCCTACTCCAAATGACTTGACCGATTTTGTTGATCCCTCTTGGAAGGCATCTCCCTCCCTGTGGATTGGGTGGGTGGGTGGGATGGGAGAGTGGTCAGGGGACATGGGAGGGAGGGGGAACTAGGATCAATTTGTAAGTTATAAATACATAAATAAAAATAGAGTAGGGTGCAAATATTCAGGTGCAAATTTTAACAGACAACTTCTGAGGCACTTTCTTTCCTAAAGTAGTGGTTATAGACATATCCTGATGGTGCTTTGATAGTCTAGGTCTAGTGGAATGCACAGACCTTAGAGGATTTCTCATTCACATGAATGATACAATGAACATATGTGTGTCCTACCTGACTGAAAACCTGCAAAATGTGTGAAAGGTACAGAGAGAAAAACTCTGTGTGTGTGTGTGGGGGGGGTGTGGATGTGGATGTGTATGTGTATGTGTGTACATGCATCAATCATACAAATGGAGAGGTCGATTGTGATGTTTAATGTCTTATTCAATATTTCTCTACTTCATTGCTTTTGAGACAAAGTCTCTCATTGAAGTTGGAGATGACTGGTTACATATACCAGCTCGCCATCAAGACCCTGCTATCTACGTACTTATCCCTGTCTCACAGTCCTGAAAATAGAAGAACATCCTCATTTCCAATATTTTTTAAAACAAAAACTAGGGAGTTAAACACTGATCATAATGTTTCTGACCCAAGCATTTTACCTACTAAGCCATCATGCTATCCACCAAATCTAGTGTAATATATGAAGGAAATTTTAGATTAATACTTAATATGGCCATTTGCAGAGCTCTATAAACTCAATTGGTTGAAAACTGCATTTATCTCACATCATATCACTCAGTTCCAACCTCATCCTTACCACCAAGTTAAAAAGCAACTGTTCAACCAACCAAAAAACAAACAAACAAACAAACAACAACAACCAAAAAACCAAACAAACAAACAAACAAAAGCTGTTCTCTAAGCTTCAGTTATTTTTCTCATTGTCTCTAATCGTGTCAATTATATTCTGTGAGTATCACTCCATTCTGACCCCTAGCTATTTATTTTCATTTTTACTGCTCATTATCTGGGCCACTTCATCTTACTAAAGACTTTATGACAATGAATTTCATGGCTTCTTGTTTGGTCTGCCTGCTTCCAGAGTTTCCCATGCCATCTACTGGAAGTCATTAACAAAAATTATTACAAGATGGTAATACTCCTATCCTTAAAAAATAGTTGTCTTTTCATGATCTTTAACAGTATGTTAAAGATCTGCCTTATCCATTGATTAAATGATTGATTTTTCCTTTAACATAACTCATCAAGGAACTTTGTCTGTATCCTAGTAAAATTTCCCACTCCCAATTAAACAGAATCACCTACTGTCACTGCACTTGAAAGTCAGGTTTCTTGAGATTAAATCTTTCCCATTATTTTCATTATTTAATAATTATGTGGATGTGTTTAAGCAAGCTTATCTGAGCCTTGATATGTCAGCTGCTCAATATGTATAACACAAATGATATAATAATACTAAAAAGTAAGTGTAGTGCTTCTTGCTTAGATATTGAGATTGTAGAAACTAAATTAGAATCTCGTTTAACAAATTGAAAGCTGACACTTACTTTGAATTATATTGGGATAGTACTGTGTAGCCAGTTTTGTTGTTAATCTAAAAGGGAAAAGAAAGAGACTATAAAATCCTAATACCCAACTATGAGCTTTGCTTCATTGGTAATAAGGGGTCAAGGGAAATTTTAAAGAGAATTATAAATGATTATATATAATATAGATAGATAGATAAGTAGAAAATAAATATTTGAATTATATTCAAAGGGGCTAGACAGAAAGCTAAGTGAGCAAATATGAGGGTGTTCTGCTCCAGTAGAAAGCAAAAGTTTCAATCTCTGCACCCAAGTCAGGCAATTCCCACTGTCTATAATTCCAGCCTCAGGATATTACATATACAATCTCTGTAGCTACGTACATTTACCCAAACCCAGAGAAGGAGAGAAAGAGAGAGAGAGAGAGAGAGAGAGAGAGAGAGAGAGAGAGAGAATATTTAAAAATATTTTTTTCAACATTACCAATGGTCAGAACTGGTGTATGCCTGTAATTCTAGCAAGTGAGATATTGGGGACAGCAGCTGGCCACAACTTTGAATAGAGTGTAGACTAGTTATTTCCAATATACCATGAACCTTCATAAAAAAAAAGAAAAAGAAAAGAAAGAAAGAAAGAAAGAAAGAAAACACAAAATGGAAAAATAAATAGTTAAAGAAATCCAAGTTTAACCTCCACGCTGCAAAACAACTCAGATTTATTGGACATTAAATAATCATGAATTACTCTACTGGAGGCTGACAAATCAGAGACAATATAGTACAAAATGATTATCTAATTGCTTTAGAGTGTCAAATTTACAGCTCTCGTGAATGAATTTCCCTATGAAGCACTGTGGTTTTCCATCTGCAAAAGATATTGAAATTATCTTTATTAGGTAATAAGAAGATAGTGTACCCCAAAATAATAATATATGTATAAAAACATACTATGTCAACAAGGCAAAGGCATGGTAGGAGTCTAATCAATGCAAGTGATCATTATTGCTGCTTTCATTGTTGGTGTTATCTTACAGTAATACTGAAGTTTACATGTAAGGTACATTATACTGGTAAATTATCATATACTGTTTCAGCTAACTGAAAAGCTGGTTCTGCAATTCAGATTACCTCATTTCAGATCCAAAATATTTGCCTCAAAATTTCCTCCAAGTCCCGTTTGACAGATAATAGACTTGGCCCCTCACTCTGTGAAAAGCAGGAGGTAAAAAATAAAACAAAAACAGCAAAATAGTAAAAATATAGCCTTAATGAGAAGAATTAGAAAATAAACTATTTTTTACCAGATGTTACTATTGATTATCTGATGTTATGAAAGAGCCCACAGCCGGAAAGATAAGCTGAAGGGTTCCTTCATGGGAAGCACATTCAAAGGGAGAACACTCAATCCTTAACTCCAGCTGCCTGCCTTCCCTTTACAAATTGATTCCAAATAAATGCTATAAGCATCCAATACATTGATATTGATTTTATCTCGGTAGAGGGAACACTCCTGTGTTGAGAGTATGAAGATGTGAGTCAAGGCAAGAGCAATAGTTAAGTGACTATTCCCTGGTGACTTGGATAGTGACTGAAGAGTTTGTTACTGTAAATGCAGTTAGAACAATTCAGCTCAGTTGTGCACCAAACTTAGCCATTTTACTTGGACACTTGACAAACTAAATCTGTTAAATTTGAAATATGGAAGCCAGGATGATTTCATCCGTATTCATCTGGTTGATGAACCACTCATAATGTATACAGGAAAGCTTCAACTGAGATCATTGAGCTAGAATGTATTTTCCAAGAATCTGTCCCATATTACCAACATTCACTGACTGAGCATCATTTCATTTCTTGTTTGTATGGAATTTGGGGCATTTAAAAACAATGGATATTGTCACCATACTGTACAGTGAAGATGCATCTTACCAATGTAAGTGAGGAAACTCAAAAAGCTAATCACAGTGTTTCCACTGACTTATAAAGGGGGAGTATACTAATTTGAAACACAATAATTATCCTAGTATATTCCATACAATTTCTCTAATGGATCCATACAGCTAACAAATGCAAAATCATTATAACATTATAATGTTATAATAGTATAACATTATAATCATTTAAACAATGATGTTTTGTACTCAAAGCACAAATGATTTAAATATTATCTCCTAAGTATCTTAATTTATAACTCTGTAAAGTATGTCTAATTGATAATTTAATCTGAAAAAGTGGCACTAATTTGTAGCATGATATTTTAATGTATATGCAATACAATGTAACTAAAAAATAATTTAGCAATGTTCAACATTTGTAAATATTCAGGTTACAAATGTAGCTTTATATCCCTATACTACTAATTATTGATATTAGGCCATATAATAAAATAGAAAAATTTTATTCTAATTTGTCAAATCCCAGGGCCTATTCCAGGCCAGACGGCTAGAATAGACTGAAGAACTCAGGCCAAACTCCAATGACAGCTGACCACAAAGAGAACTAAGGTACTCCAACAGTGACAAGTAAAATATTCCCCTGTAATTGCCTTAAAACCAAAGATGCTGTCTCACCTTTCTTGTAGATGAACAGTTACATCCCTCAGCAAAACCCAATTCTTATAACAGTTCAGCCTGGACAAGTTAGCTCACAGTGTGAGGTTGCCCCAGAATGAAGACAGCATCCCAGTTTGTGAAGCTAACTCACAATGATCTTGTTGCTTATCTGTTTCTAACAGTTGTGCATAGCTGGTTCATTCAACTTGACCTTAACAATCACAGAGTTATTCAACTTTTAAACCACTACTCAAATTATCATAGCATAAGTATTTACCTGTATAGACATGAAGCCACTTACTAAGTTAGTGAAATATTTGTTGACCATTTCAACTGTATATCCTTTCAAGATGTGATGAGCTATTACAAAAAAAGGAAGAAAGAACTATAAAAATTAACCCTGAAAGTTTATGCAAATGACAAAAAACAAACAAAAACAAACACACAAACAAAAAGCAACAACAAAATACTCTACCAGGGAACTCCTGAAGCTGATAAACACTTTCACCAAAGAAGCAGGATACAAATAAATAAATAAACAGTAACCCTACTATATACAGATAATAAATGAATAGTCTGAGAAAGAATCAAGGAAGCAACACCACTGACAATAGCCATAAACAAAATAAAATATCTTGGGGTAATGCTAATCAAATAAATGAAAGACCTATATAGCAAGACCTTTGCATCAGTAAAGAAAGAAATTAAAGAAGATACCAAAATATGGAAAGATCTCCCATGGTCTTAGATAGGTAGGCTCAGCATAGTAAAAATGTCAGAAAAGTGATGCTAGAGAAATGTTCAGACCTACAAGGATGACTCCAAGTAACAATCTGAGCAACAGTGGTGAGGCAACCTTAAATATCCTTCTGTGATAATAAGATTAACAACTTATATGCCATCCTAGAACCTTCATCTGGTAGGTTTGGAAACAGAAGCAGATATCCAGAGCTAAACACTGAGCAGAGAGGGAGGAGTAATAAGCAAAGAGGTCAAAACCAGGCTACAGAAACCCACACAGACAGCAGACCTGAACTAGTGGTACTCATGAACCACCAGACTGATAGCTGGAAAACCAGCATTGGTTGGACTCAGACCCCTTGAACATGGATCTCAATTAGAAGGCCTGGGCAGTGTATTGGACATCTGCCAGTGGAATCAGCATATATTCCTGATGCATGAATGGACTTGGGGAGCACATTACTCATGGGGAGATACTCCCTTAATCTAGAGTCAGGAGGAAGGGCCTAGACCCTAGTCCAAATGACTTGACAGCTTTTGATGATCCTTCCTGGAAGGGCTCACCTTTCCTGTGGAGTGGGTGGGTAATAGGATGGAGGGGAGTCAGGGGACATGTGAGAACCAGAGGAAGAGGGAATTGGGATCAATATGTAAAATAAGAAAAAATAATAATTATCATAAAAAGAGACAGGTATCAATTAAATGAACTCCATTGTACAAAGGAAAAATCTTGGTTTCACAATGGAAGCCTTGCACATTGAACCTCTTGTAATTAAGGAGGTTTGTGATGGATCAGTGCGAAACATCCTGAGTATCAGCCCAGCATTTGTCCCCCATATCCAAGCCTTGGCTAGAGGTGAATCTGGGACCAATTCAGGTGGAATCTCACCTACACCCATCCTCTGGAACTCCCTGGGTTGGCCCCAGATCTTACTGCACCTGTGTCCTGTCCCCATTGATAACACTCTTGGAGCTCTGATATACCCCCACCCACCCTCACAGAGAGCCAGCCCTCCCCCTAACCTGTGCCCTACCCTGCCCACTGTCCTACCACTCTCATTGAGCACTGGGACAGAGGGTGGAGCCAATAATGCAGCCACCTTCAGGAAACTACCAGGAGCATCTCTGATCACACTAGACCTGCCTATCCATGAAGGACTACCCCTAATTTCCACCTGCCTGGTCTCCAACCCCCACAACCAGTTCACTCCTGGAGTTCCAGGCCCCTCCCAGAGATCCACCTATCTCTGAATGACCACTCTGAGTTCCTGCTGGCAAGATACTTGACCACCATCACAGGGCCTCTGCTAAAAAGACCTCAGCTGAGAGAGTGCCAGGCCCAGGCTAGATCTGACTATAGGCACAAGGAACATCCTGAGTCCCAGCCTTTGGGATCTTTGACCCCCATTTCCAGTCTTCTGCTGGACCCTGGTCATTGACACCCATGGTTGGGCCCCTGTGTGTATGTGGAAAGACCTACTATGGAGCTTGAACCACATAGACTACAGACATTGAACCTCTGACCCTGATAACCCCACTGGGGAATTACCATAGATAGAGCCCACCAAAACCTACTTGAAGAGGCTATGGAAAGATGAGAATACAAGAAAAGACCTAACAACAGAAAGACAAGCATGACAACATCAAAATGTAGGGAATCTACACTAACTAGACCAGAACACAACAAAGCAGATGAAGCAAAAAGGAACGACTTAAAAATTATTGTCATAGAAATGATAGAGGCCCTCAAAGAAGACGTGAGAATATCCGTAAGGAATTGGAAGAAAAAACAAACAAACAAACAAACAAAGTGGAAGAAATGAACAAATTTCTTGAAGAAAGTACATAAAGCCAAGAAAAAAAAATTAAACTGGTGAAGGAAAAGGTTCAAGAATTGAAAATTGAAATAGAGAAAATAAAGACAACACAAACCAAAGGAATGCTGGAAACAGAAAAACTGGGCAAATGATCAGGAACTACAGAGACAAGCATAACCAACAAAATTCAAAACATGCAGGAGAGAAGATAAACTAGAAGGTGCAGAAGATAAACTAGAGGAAATAGATTCATTGACCAAAGAAAATTGCAAATCCAACAAATCCTTAACACAAAACATCCACGAAATATGAGACACTGTGAAAAGGCCAAAACTAAGAATAATAGGCATAGAAGATGGTGAGGAAGCCCAGCTCAATGGTGCCGAAAACATATTCAACAAAATCATCGAGGAAAACTTTCCCAATCTGAACAAGGATATGCCCATGAAAGTACAAGCATACCAAACAACAAATATACTGGACCAAAGAAAAACGACCCCTCGACATATAATAATCAAAACACCAAACACACAGAATAAACAAAGAATATCAAGAGCAGCAAAGAAAAAAAGGATAGGAAACATATAAAAGCAGACCTGTCAAAATTATACCTGATTTCTCATGGAAACCCTCAAGGTCAGAAGGTCCTGATTAGATGTTCTACAAGTACTAAGAGCCCACAGACGCCAATTCAGGCTACTATACCCAGCAAAACTCTCAATCATTGTATATGCAGAAACAAGATATTTAATGATAAAGCCAGATTTTCACAATAGCTTTGGAAGGAAAACTCCAACCCAAGGAATTTAACTATGCCACAAAGACATAGACAATAGATAATCCCACTTCACCAGAACCGGAGGAAGAGCAGGACAAATTTACCACAATACCACTGCCAACAACAAACAAGCATTAACAATCAATGGTTCTTACTCTCCCTCAATATTAATGGTTTTAACTCACCTGAAAAAGACACAGGCTAATAGAATGGATATGAAGACAGAATTCATCCTTCTGCTGCATAGAAGAAACTCATCTAAGCTTCAAAGAAAAGATCTTTCAATCCAATGGGCCCAAGAAGCAAGTAGGTGTGCCTGTCCTAATATATAACAAGTTAGACTTCAAACCAAAATTAATCAAAACAGATGAAGACAGTCATTTTCTATTCATCACAGGAGAAATCCATCAACACAAAGTCTCAATTCTGAACATCTATGCCCCAAATACAAAGGCACCCACGTTCGTAATAGAAACATTCCTAAAACTCAAACCCCACGTAAAATTCACTTACTTATAATTGGAGACTTCAACACACTACTCTCACTACTAGACAGGGCCACCAATCAGAAACCCAAAAAAGAAACAAAAGCCTAACAGAAGTTATGTCTCAACTGGGTTTAACAGATATCTACAGAAGATTCCATCCAAACACAAAATAATATAACTTCTTCTCTGGCACACGGAACTTTCTCTAAAGTGGACCACATACTAGGAGGCATAACAAACCTCAACAGATACAAGAGAATTGGAATAGTCCCCTGTACCTTATCAGTTCACCATGCGTTAAAATTGGAATACAAAAACAACACAAATCTCAGAAACCCTACAAACTTTTGGAAATTGAAGAGTGTGCAATTGCACCACTCCTGAGTCAAAGAAGAAATAAAGAAATTAAGGACTATCTAAAATTCAATGAGAATAAGGAAACAATATACCCGAACTTATGGGACACCTTGAAAGCAGTGTTACGAGGGAAGTTCATTGCACTAAGTGCCCATATGAAGAAAACAGAGGATAGTCACATTAGAGAATCAACAACACAACTGAAAGCCTCAAACAAAAAGAAGAAACTTGTCCCAGAGTAGTAGATGCCACAAAATAATCAATATCAGGGCTGAAATCAACAAAATAGAAACCAGGAAAACAATACCAAAAAAAAATCAATGCAATAAACATTTGTTCTTTTGAGAAAATCAACAAGATAGACAAACCTTTATCCAAATTAACGAAAAAGGAGAGAAAGAACATGAAAATTATCAAAATCAGAAACAAAAGGGAGGATATAAAAACGGACACAGGGGAAATCCAGACAACTGACAAGCCATTCTTTGAAATCGTGTATTTCACAACATTTGAAAATTCAAAGGAAATGGACAAAATTCTGGATAACTTTCACTTACCAAAATTAAATTAAGAACAGACAAACAACTTAAATAGACCTATAACCTATAACCTCCAACAAAATAGAGATAGTCATTGAAACCCTTCCAAATAAAAAAAGTCCAGGGCCAGATGGCTTCAGTGAAGAATTCTACCAGAAATTCAAGGAAGAACTGATACCAATAATCCTCAAATTGTTCCACACAATAGAAACAGAAGGTTCATTAACAAACTCTTTCTATGATGCCAAAATAACCTTGGTACTCAAGGCTCACAAAACACAACTGAGAAAGAAAACTATAGACAAATATTCCTGATGAACAACAATGCAAAAATACTCAATAAAATACTGGCAACCCGAATCCAAGAATTCATCAAAACAATCATCCACCATGACCAAGTAGTATTCTTCCCTGGGTTGCAGGGATAGATTAACATATGAAAATCTATCAATGTGATCCACCATGTAAACAAACTGAAAAAGAAAAACCATATGATCATCTCCCTAGATGCTGAAATAGCCTTTGACACAATTCAACACCCTTTCATGATAAAGGTCTTGGAGATATCATGGATTACAGGAACATATCTAAACATAGTAAGAGCAATATAGAGAAACCCAACAGCCAACATCAAACTAAATGGAGAGAAGCTTCAGGCAATTCCTCTAAAATTAGGAATAAGACAAAGATGCCCTCTTTCTCCATATATCTTCAATATTGTACTTGAAATTCTATCTAAAGCTATAAGGAAACAAAAGGAGATCAAGCTGATCCAAACTGGAAAAGAAGAAGTCAAACTGTCTCTATTTTGAGACGATATGATAGTTTACATGAGAAACCCAATAAACTCTACCAGGGATCTTCTAGTGCTGATAAACTTTATTACCAAACTAGCAGGATATATAATAAACTCAAAAAATCAGTAGCCCTACTTTATTCAGATGAAAAAGAGGCTGAGAAAGAAATCATAGAAACATCACCCTTTACAATAGCTACAAACAACATAAAGTATCTGAGAGTAACGTTTTCCAAACAAGTGAAACACCTATATAATAAGAACTTTGTGGCTTTAAAGAAAGAAATTAAAGATGATACCAGAAAATGGAAAGATCTCCCATGCTCTTGGGTAGGTAGGATAAACATAGTAAAAATGGCAACCTTGCCAAAAGCTATCTACAAATTCAATGCAATCCCCATTAAAATCCCACCACAATTCTTCACTAACCTCGAAAGGGTTTATATAGAAAATCAAATGACCCAGGACAGACAAACTACACTGTACTACAAAAGAACTTCAGGAGGCATCACCATCCCTGACTTTAAGCTCTACTACAGAGCTATTATTCTGAAAAGAGTATATAGACAGGTAAAACAAAGGAATCAAATCAAAAATGCTGATACTAAACCAAACACCTTTGAACACCTGATTTTCAACAAAACAGCTAAAAGAATACCCAGGGGGGGGGGGGAGGGAGGAGGAAAGTATCTTCAACAAATGTTGCTGGAACAATTGGATGATGGTGTGTAGAAGACTGCAGATAGACCCATGTCTGTCGCCATGCACAAAACTCAAGTCCAAATGGATCAAAGACCTCAACATCAATCCAGCCATACTAAACCTCTTAGAAGAAAAATTGTTATACTAGACCACTTCCTGTACATAACTCCAGGAGCGCAGACACTGAGAGCAACAATTAATAAATGGGAACTCATAAAACTTAGAAGCTTCTGTAAAGCAAAGGACACAGTGGACAAGACCAAATGGCAGTCCACAGACTGGGAAAAGATTTTTACGAATCCTACATCAGACAAATGGCTCATCACCAAATTGTCGAGAAAACACCAAATAAACCTATTAAAATTGGGGTACAGAAATGAAGAAAGAATTCTCAATAGAGGAAATCAAAATGTTGAAAGACACTTACAAAAGTGCTCAACATCCTTAGCTATCAGGGAAATGCAAAGCAAAACAACGTTGAAATACCATCTTACTCCTGCCAGAATGGTTAAAATTAGAAACACAAATGGCAACTCATGCTGGAGAGGATGTGGAGAAAGGCAAACATTCCTCCACATCTGGTATGAGTACAAACGTGTACAGCCATTTTGGAGATCAGTATGGTGGTTCCTCAGTAAAATGGGAATTAGTTTACCACATGTCCAGGCAATCCTCCTCTTAAGCATATACCCAAATGATCAACATCCATGCAACAAAGACATCTGCTCAACTATGTTCATAGCAGCATTATTTGTAATAGAAAGTACCTGGAAGCAACCTAGATGCCCCTCAAAGAAGAATGGATAAAGAAGATGTGGCACATATATACAATGGAATACTACTCTACAGAAAAAAATATTGGAATCTTGAAATTTGCAGGCAAGTAGATGGCACTTGAAGAAACCATCCTGAATGAGGTAACCCAGTCACAAAAAGAGGAACATGGTATGTACTCGCTCATATATTGATTTTTAAATATAGAGCAAAGGATCACCAGTCCTTAATTAACACCTTCAGAGGAACTAGGCTACATGGTGTATTCTCAGAGATTTATATAAGTGCACTCACAGAAGGGGGAGTGACAAGTACCCTAGAGCACATGGAAAGTGGTGGGGGGCAGTGAATGGAGAGAGAAGTAGTAGAAAGAGAAGGAGAGGAGAGGAATGCACATGGGACTAGGAAGATTGTGTCTAGTTAGGAATAGAAGAAAGAAGAGAGAGAGAGAGAGAGAGAGAAAGAGAGAGAGAGAGAGAGAACATAAAATTGGGAACCATTATTTGTTTGAAGAGAAAAGTGAACATAAAGAAAGAACTAGAGACCTACAAGCCTGCCGCCAACTAACAATTTCAGCAACTGTGGAAAGGCTACTATAAATGCCCTTCCCAGATAGTGAGATCAACAACTAACTTATCCACCTTCATGGAGCCTTCATCTAGTACCTGTTGGAAAACAGAAGCAAACACCCATACCTAAACACTGAGTTGAGCTAGAATCCAGATTCAGAGAGAAAGAATAAGACCAGGTTGCAGCAACACATAGTGACAGCTTATCTGAAGAAGGAGGAGCTAATGAGCCCCAGACTGATAGCTGAGAATCCTGCATGGGACTGACACAAACCCCCTGAATATGGGTCTCAGCTATAAGAACTGAGCAGTCTAAAGGACCTCAGACAGTGGAACCAGGATGTATTTCTGGTTCACAAAAGAACCTTTTGGACACATCCCCCATGGAGGGATACTCCCTTAACCTAGAGACAGGAGAGAAGTCCTAGTGAATATTTCAAATGACTTGACAGATTTACATGACCCCACCTGGTTGGTACTGCTGTACATGTGGAATTGTGGTTGATGGATTGGATGGAGTTTGGTTAGTGTGCATTTGAGGGGGGAGAGAGTCTAAGAGACGGGGAGGAAGGAAGGGAGGGAGAGAAAACTGGGATCGACATGTAAAAAAAAAAAAAAAAAAAAAAAAAGAAGAAGAAGAAGAAGATTGGAGATAGGGGGAGAAGAAGAAACAAATAAAATTTCTGAAAACCCAGTCCACACCCAAACAACATACCACCTTACACACATACAGTCATGGGGTGGGGGTTGGGGGTTGATAAACCTGCAACATGTTCAAATAATTTGAATCAAAGAGATAGTAAGCTTACTAGCTTGTTTAAGGAAGAATGTTAGCAAGATTTTATCCTCTGTGACTATGTGGTATTCAAAATAATACAAGAAATCCAAAGCCTCTAAGTAGAAAGTGACTGTGAGCAGCTCAGTTCTGAATTGGGCATGCCTTAAATCAAATGCTAAGCATGACCAGTATGATTAATGGAAATTGAAGAACTCTACATAATAAGAAGACAGACATAAAGAAAACAAAAAAATAACAGTCACAAAACTTTTAAGAACTGAAAGTTTAATTCAGAAGAAATAAAACACTGCATAAGTAATGTGTCTTTTTATAGAGTTTCTGTGTGTCATTTACTGTGTCACCATCATTAATGTTTGCATATGCTTTTTAAATAAATCCTGCATGTGTTTTTTGTATATAATGTTATAAAATGTCTTTTAAATTTTTATTTCAGTTAAGCATTCTGAACCAATTATATATTATAAGGAATCAGATGATGGTATGTGAGGGATCTAGACTTACATCAACCACAACAATTGGTTATTCAGTTAAACCCCTGGGATGATGTACTTGGTGTGCAAACAGGAAGTTTTACAAACAAAAAAGAAGATATGCTGTTATTCTACCACTATACAAACATACTGTGAGTTATGAGTACTGTTTAAAACACTTAAGTTTCATATCAATATGCTTTATCCATTAAATTGGATGGCTAAAGCAGTTTTGTCCACTGTTCCAACTATGAAAAACACTTTGAAATTAACTTCTTCAACCCTGCTGTTCTCTAAGGTCTTTGGATGTGGGACCATTCCTGTTTCATCCTGGGGGAAATGGCATACTATCCAGGGTTTATGAGAGGGTGTTAAACATTGTGGGTGAAATAAAACTCCAGATGATGCTGCCTGTGAAAATCTCTTATGTGTCCAAGCTCCTGGAGTTTAAATAATTCTCAAGAGGATAATAATGGAAGAAGTACACATGAGAATACATGCAATGAAGACAAATTGAAATTTTATTTGGATTTAGTGAAAAACATTATGTTCCATTCTTTAAATTAAAGAGCATTGAAAATTAAAAGCTCTTATATTTATTCTAACTTCTGCTAATGAGACTGTTCATAGCTTTTTGTCACCTAATATTTATTGAAAGATTTTTTTTTCCTTCATGAAATGAAGTCCAAAAGAGATGGAATTACAGAATACTCTCTTGAGTATTAATGGGTGTGGTGATATATTGCTCGTACACATAAAGCCTGACTGGGATTCAGACAATGGATCTAGCCACTAGCTAACCATCAAAATCTGAGGTCTCTACAGATAAACAGGAAGTGAGGACGCTGAGCAGAAATGGGATATAATCAGGGAGACGCAAGAAATGGATTTCTTGTCTTCAGAGACACTAGGGAGGTAAGGTGTGCTTTGGTTTGCTCCTTCTCACTGATCTTTCAGCATTTTCGTCTATATCTGACACCAGTTTTTATTAGCTAAACAATTAAGAACTCCATTTACTAATGGTCACTTGGAATATACAAAGTAACAATGTTTGGAAAAGAAAAAATTCTCTTTCTAACTTTTAAGAAATAATTTTCTACTGTCTAAATAGGATATCCAATTTATAAGCTTTAAATGTTGCAATTTGAAAATTTATGTTTAATAAATAATCCATGTGGGTCAAGGAGGAAAATACATTGAAAATACATTGAACTCCTTGGAGAATGGTAGAAGTGGAATAAATAACTAAGTATAAGGAATGGCTCACATGATTCTACTGATAAAATTAATTTAAAAAGTCACCAAGCAGAAAGCAGAGTGTACAAGCTTGCTGCAGTAGTAGAATTTTAAGAGATTTATTTACCGTTCTCAGGGAATAACTCTGAAATACTCATGTACCTTGGACATAATTATGTCATTTTGTTGTCAACTGTGTGTCAACAAAATGTCGTTTTTTTCAAGATATATCATTTCTTTGGCAATGGGAATGTAGATGATTATAAGTAGAGAAGTCTCAAGTGGTAGAGAATGTGCTTTGTGAATCTTATAGCAGAAGTTCAAAATTTGAATGCTTTACTCAAAGAATGAGTGAGTACAAAATAGGCATATTACACTACACAAAACACGGGGTGGTCCCTTTGCAGTCATTGTGTTTAAAGGAACATTGAACTGATGATTAAAGGAGTCAAGAAATATCCCAGTGAAGAATGAACAACAACTAATTTGCTGTTTGCAATCTAGAACTATTTTTCTGTATTGTTCTAAAAGCTTCCCTTAGCTCCAGTGGCCATTGCAACAAAAAGAATGGTTTCCTTCTAATATCAGAGAAATGTTGTTCAAAATTCATTTTTTCATGAGTTTTATTCCCTTGGTACTAATAATAAATACGCTAGCTAAAAGTCCTATGGAAGATTCTTGTCTTCAATTAGAAGAGACTGGAAACACTTGGAAGCTGGGGAACTTGCTTCAATTTGTATATCATCTTGAGTACAATTTGAATCTTGGGTACAAATTGATTGACATTCATTTACATTTTCTAAATGCCATATTTCCACTCCTTAAACTAGAAAGACCTGTCAGTCTACTGCTTTTTTTATAAAGCTGAATATTACTGAGTTGTGCATGCATGGATGTCCTTGGTTTATCTTGATTTATCCATTCATTTATAGACACAGTTTGTTCCAATACCTGGGTTAAGCTAAATGAGGGAGTAAACATGGGAATATACATATGTCTTTATAAGTCATTCCATTTTTTTTACATACAAACCTGTAATGGATATCATGGGTAATATGACAGCTATTTTTATTATTTTTTTTGTTTGCTTATTTGTATATGTGTTTATGAGGCTTATGGGAACCACTGCCAAGGCTTGCATGTGGAGAGCTGAGGATAACTTTCCAGAGTTAGAAAGTTCTCCTTAAACCTTGAGAATTCATGGAACCAAATTTACATCATCAGGTTTGATGGAAAGCACATTTGCTTACTTGCTGGCATCCATATATATGAGAAAATTTAATTTACATTTCTACTAACAAATTCTGTGGTTCAAAACATTCTTGTCAATACTTTACTTTCCGAGTACCTTCCCAATAGGCATGAAAAGGCTCTACGTTATGGTTTTAATTCTCATTTTGCTAATAGTTAGGACACTTCAAAGATTTGTATACACTTACCATCTTGTATGTCTTCGGGAAAATTATCTAATAAGGCTATCAGATTTCGCTTTTTTTTTTTTTTAATTTCAAAACTACCTTATTATGTACCCAGGCTAGATGCAAGCTGGCAATTCTCCTTCCTTAGTCTCCTCAGTGCTGAGACAATTGTTTGTTTGTTTGTTTTTCTACTGTACCTTTGTTAATCATTTTCAAAGGGAAAAATTTGGAGTCTGGCTATTCATTTATATGAGTCGACTCTCTTCTATGAAAACCATGAGGTTTTGTCTGATACCATTTATATATTTTGGCTATATTCCATGGCCATACCTATATCTGATGTTATAGATATTTCACCTGTTGTATTGAAGGAAAATTAAGTTTTAACACTCAAATTCAGGTCTTTAGAAAGTTTTTATTTGTTCTTTGTGGAAGGCATTGGGTAAATTCCAATTCATTTGTTTTCTGTTTCATATATGTATTTAAAATATTTTAAAACTCACTAATTAGAGAAACACTGTTTTATATATAGAAATTTCCCCTTTTATTGAAAATAATTTTTTTCATATACTATGACCCGATTACAATGTCTCATGACTCTACTCTGCAAAGTTCCTTCTCATTTCCCCTCCCATAACGATCCACTCCCTTTCATCAGAGAAGAACCAGCTTTTAACAGATAACCACAAAACATACCAAAATAAAATATAACAGGATAAAATAAAAGCTACAACATAGGATTTGTACAAAAAAGAACCTCAAGTAAAGGAACAAAATAAGAGGTTCACTCTTTCACATACTCAAGAGTCCCCCTGCAAAAAAAAAATTGAAAGTTATAATATATACCTAGAGTGCCTGGTAAAGACACATGCAGGCCTTGTGCTTGTTGCTTCGATATCTGTGATTTCACATAAGTTTTTTTCAGTTAATTTAGAGGGCCTTGTTTTAATGTCCTTTATCCCCTTTAACTGTTACACTTTTTCCATCTCCCTCTTCATAGGATTGATTTCCTCCCTTCTGAGGGAAGAGATTGATGGAGACATCACATTTAGAACTTTGTGTTGCAAGGTCTCTCTCTGTGTCTGTCTCTGTCTCTCTCTTTCTCTTCTCTCTCTCTCCCTTTCACTCTGAGTAATATCTGTCTGGGTATCATTATTTTTTTTCCATCTGTCAAAGGAGAAAGACTCTCTGATGATGGCTGAATGAAGCACTTATCTTGGAGTGTAACATGATATCTTTAGAAGTAATTTTATTACTATTAGTTTAAGAATAGTAGCATTTGGTTTTACTATAAATCTATTGACTAGTGTCTCCTTCTTGGGTGGCCAGCAGTCCAACAGAAACAGGTATGTTTCTTCTCACTAAGTGGGTCTTAAGTACAATCAGACAATGATTTGTTCCCACAAACTTTGTGCCACCTTAACCCTAGCATAGTTTTCAGCAAATACAGCATTGTAGATCAAAGGTTTTGTGATTGCATTGATATTTACATTTCTCTTTTGTTAGCAGGTAGAGTACCTTCCAGTGACAAAAACTCTAGAACATAGGTCTGAAGGTTCTATTTAAGCCCCAGCCAACCTCTACATGTTCAATGAGTTTTGTAGGTGCTGTCTTCAGCAAAGTGGTCATGCTGTTACTTTATGGAGAGCAACTTGTTATCTTTGAAACATTCTAGGTTGTTTTGTGATCCAGTGCAGAGTTGGCAGAGATGGGATTGAGAGAGGAAATGTGGGGATAAATATCTAGAATTGACAGGCACTTGAGGGATGGTATGGAAATCTAGTATAGTAGAAACTTCCTAAAATATGTGCAGAGGATACTGATAAAAAAATCTCCAAAGGTCTTTGAGCTTCCATTTTCTCATTACCAAAAGGAAGCCTCTAATACCAGGACTGGGTTACATCCTCTTATGCATATTTTTTTTATTGAAGGCAAGTTAAAAATAAATGCATTCATTTACCATGGGACTTCCCTGTTCAGTTGTCCAATATTCTTTTTTAATTCCAGAATCATGATGTTTTAATTATTCCATCTATCTGATTGTTTTATTGGGGTTTTTATCTCAGCAATGGGGAAAGTAAATATTAGATATATACCCTAGCTTTATGACACAGTTCAAAATTAGAAATTGCGGTCCTAGCTTTAATAATCTTTTTCTAAATTATTTTAGCTATCTGGATTCTGTAATGGTTCCATTACAGATTGTTTTACATGTTTCTGTGAAAAACTCTATTGGATCTTTATTAAGACATAATCTGGAGAATATAATGTTAAAGATAATAAACCATAAACAAAAAGATAAATATCTGTCACATGATTTTACCCACAAAAGGGATTTAAAATCAAAGGTCAAATCACCAGGTAAAGGTACTTGATCCCAAACCTGGAGCATGAGTTCCATTCCTGAGACTTGTAGGAAAAAAAAAGCCTGAATAATTGCCTGATGTGCCCTCTGATCCAAACATAGGTCAGAAAACTGAAGAACACAGGAGGTTGTTTTGATCAAAGTTACCAGCTTGATATTTTAAGATGAATGTGTTCAAAAGATCTGATGCTTAGTATGATGACAATAACTACTTACAATACATTGATTACTTGAAAGTTTCTAAGACAATATCTACCACAGGAAAACAGCAACTTTGTGAGGTGACTGGAATATTATTTCCTTAACAGTAACAATCTCACAATGTTTCTACTTATCAGAACAGTGTGCACTTTAAAGGGATATAATATAAATTGTCAATGATGTCACAGTAAGGCTAAAATATAAAACCAACAGATTACGTAGCTAAAAGGAAAACTTAAGTGATTTATAAATAATTAACAAATAATTATCATCTAATAAATATTGTATGAATATTTTTTTAAATGGGTCTCATAGACAAGAAGTACCACTCTAGGCACATAGCAGCTGCTCACAAAACTACTGCATCCTTTCATTTCCCCATTTCACTCAATATAAATACTTCAACTGACAATAGGTTCAACTACTTTCATTACCTCCAGTATTTCATAGTTATGCTCATATGAATTGTTTCATTGCCTGTCTGATGTTAGCACTACAAGCTTATTTTTTTTTCCAAACTTGTCTTCTTATTTCTATAAGTAATGAATTCCCTTCATGTGGTAGGGCTCTTTTCCTCCATGAAAACTTCAAAAGAAGGAGGCGAAAATGTAAGCATTCTTTCTGACCCTTGTCCAGATTTAAAATAAAAATCAAGCTACTGACTTTAAATCCAAAAAGAGCTTTGGATTCTTCAGCCTGATTTCTTTTATTTGGTGGTAAGAGGGGTGACTGTAATTTTATGGTGTTGGTTTTATTTTCCTTTGTTGTAAAGAAATACAACTTCTGTTAGGGCTACCTGTGGCTGCCAAATATCAGGCATGGAACTGAAACAACTTCACGTAGAGATCAGCTTTGAAATTCCCCAGCTTAATTTATTTTCTCTCCTATTGTTATTCCTTTTTATTTGTTTATCATTACATTTCCTAAGAAGACCAACCAGAATTTTGTTCATCAAACAGTAAAAGAATAATTCAAAAGACAAAAGTATAAGCCATGTCATTTTAGTCCTCTCAATTAATTAACATACTGGAAGTTTAGGGGCTCAATAAACATCTTTCCTGTGTCCCACTTTAACAAGACATATTTTTCCATGTCCAGATTTATTTGTGTTGAATAGTGAACAATGCTAATATTTCAGTGGGTTAAAGAAAGCATTTATTTACTACTTTTTGCATTTTCAACAAGAGTTAGAAGAAATGTGCTACTCTTAGAGGCCTGATCTGACACTGAATTTCACAACAAAGGAAAAGATAGAAACATTACTCAACACTTCATGTTCACTTTTGACAAAATCGTCCTTGAGAGTTCATCCATTATGGCCATTGCCACCTTTAATTGGACTACTGTATCTCAGTTAATCAAACAATGTTCATCAAACAATGAGTTTAGTTGTGTTTCCAGTATGCTATCTCAAAAAATGATAAATTCCATAAAATAATAATATCAGTAATGTATGAAGGACAAAATTACGGATCCTATGAAGAAATTTGAGCTTTGTTTCTAATTTATTCCTCAGTAAGCAGGCTTCATATTTCATACCATAATGCAGGAAAGGAAGGCAATTTCAGCAGAGGAATTATAAGTTCAATGTTGGAGATTTAGTAAGTTGTATGGTCTGGTAACAAATAAATACATGTATTATTAATAGAAACACATAATAAATTAGTAGTAATTGGTTAGTTATACATGGGTATTTAAAATTTATGAAATTATTTTGCTATTATCTTCCAGATGGAAATCAGTACAATTCTGAAAGATGAAAAGGGCAGAGAATGTTGGATTAATCTTGAAAGAATGAAAAATATTAACAATATTAAATTAGTACTTCTCTGTTTATTGACTGTGATTCCATATATCATGCCGCTTAAACCATAGCACAAAGAAGTGGTATGAACAAAGGAGAGAGTAGAAACCTTTCATAATGCTGCTAATGAACTCCAGTCCTAGAGAACTTATAGACTAATTAGCTCTTTATTAAATAGGAACTGATACTCCTGGAGTCTAGTATCTGTGATGCAGCATTTACTTGTGAGGTGTCGTGTTTCATCTGCTGTACCTCTTTAATGAGGAAGTGGCCTGTTTAATTGGTACATCACAGAGAAGACTAAGTCCCTCCCACTGTGTCAAGGCTAAGCATGGAATCCCACCATAGAGAATGAGCTCCAAAAATCCAGTTCATACACAAGGGATAGATTTTGGTCCCACTTCTAGGGACCCTTACCACAAACCAAGATATGCAATTATTGCCCACATGAAGATGGACTAGCTTTGTCCCATTCAGGCCTCACAAATATTGGTCTAGAGTTCATGAATTCCTATGACCTTGGTTCAGCTGTCTGTACATTTCTCTATCACAGTTTGACTTCATTTGCTCATATAATCCCTCCTCCTTCTTTTTGACTGGACTCCCAGATATTGGCCTGGTGTTTTAAAGGATCTCTGCATCTGCTTAAATCATTTACTGGGTGAAGGCTCTATGATAACAGTGTATTTAACAGACAGATGTAACAATGGTATCATAGTGAAGATCATGACATTAATCCACTCACTTATAAACACCGGACATATGACAAAAAAATCCAAAACTGTACAATGAAGAAAATAAGCATCTTTAACAAATGATGATGGCATAACTGGATGTCAACATGTAGAAGATTGAAAATAAATCCATATCTATCACCATTCACATTACTTAAGTCCAGGTGGATTCAAGATTTCAACATAAAATAAGTTATGAGGAATCTTATAGAAAAGAAAGAAAGAAGTAACCTTGAATGCATTGGCACAAAATATCACTTCCTTAATATACCATGAGCAGCACAGACACTGAGAGTAACAATTAATAAATGGTGGCTTCTGAAACTGAACAGCTTCTTTAAGGCAAACGGCACCATAAATAAGACAGAACAACATCCTACAGAATGGGAAAAAATCCTCATTAACCACACAGGGCTAATCACCAAATATATAAAGAATTGAAGACTCTAGACAGCAAAATACCAAATATTCCAGTTAAATAATTGAGGTACTGACCTGAACACAGAATTCTCAAAAGAAGTATCTCCAGTGGCCAAAAGACATTTAAGAAAATGCTCAATATCCTTAGGCATCAGTAAAACGCAAATAAAAACAACTTTGATGTACAATCTTACACTTGTCAGAATGGCTAAGATAAAAAACACTGACACAGCTTATGTTGGAAAGGATATGAAGTAAGGGAAATACTGTGTCACTGCTGGTGGGAGTGCGAGCTTGTACAGCAACTTTGGAAACCAGTACAGTGGTTTCTCAGAAATTTGGGATACAATCTACCTCACGACCCACCAATACAACTCTTGGGCATATATCTAAAGGATGGTCAGTCATATCACATGGACACTTACTCAACTATGTTCACAGAGGTATTATTCATAGTAGCCACAAAATGGAAACAACCCATATGCTTCTCAAATGAAAAATTGATAAAGAAAATGTGGCACAACTACTTGGTGGTAAAAAAAAAAAAATGATATCATGAAATTTTCAGGCAAATGGATGGAACTAAAAAACAAAATCATTCTGAGGTTGGTAACCCTGACACAGAAAGAAAAACACATTATGTACTCATTCATAAGTGGATATTAGATGTAAAGCAAAGAATAACCAGACTACAATCCACAGGTCCAGAAATGCTAGGTTAAAAGGAGGACTGTAATAGGGACACATGGATCTCCTGGTAAGGGAAAATAAATAAAATAAGGGTGAAAGGAGGTAAAGGGGAGGGAGGGGAAATGTGAACATCAGGGAATGGAATGGTTTAGTTAGGAGAGGAACAGAGTAGGAGAGAAATGAAAGGGATATCTTGATAAGGAAGCCATTATGGGGTTAAGGAGAAACCTGGTGTTAAAAAAAATTCATCTTGTGATTCTTTCCAGAGATGCTTACATGTTGGACACCTTTATGGTAAAAGTTTATGAACTTGCAGCTTGGTTTATAATTTCTACACTTATCACTAAGAACTGGCAAGATAATTCTAGGTACCATGCAATAGATAGAAAATTGCCAATATATTTGAAAACTTGTTTAGGTCAGAGTAAAGCTTTTGCATCTTTTTAAATCACAGATGCCTAGGCCTATATCAAATCTAAAATTATTTCATAAAAGTTGTGGCATACAGAACTTCCATACATTATTCAGTGACAAAAGGTAGTCAGTAACACATAGAATACTTAATTATAGAGAGGAGAGCTAAAGAACAATGCATCTTCCAACATGTTCAGAGAAATGAACAACAGCACACATTTGGGTGACATACACAACTAATGTGTCAGAATAGCAGTATCAAGAATACCACTATAAAGACAGTAGCTTTTAATGTAGGGGCAGGATCAAGCAACTGTCACAATAATTGATATTACAATATTTTCATCAGCATGGAAAGAAAATTTTTTTGTTCAGTCACTGCATGTTTGAGCGTATAAAGCTTTATTAGAAAAAATGTGAAAAAAAAAAGAATTCATAGACCACATTGAATTTTATAAATGGGGAACTAGTTAGGATTTTTGAGACTCAGGCCTCAAATATGGCCTATGTTCTCAGTTTGTGAGTTTTCCATGATCTGATTACAATTATAGCATTGTAATTACAGGATTTTCTAAATTTTGAACTTTTGGTTTCTCACAAAACAGTATTTCATATTTTAATTTTGATTCTAAGCCTCTAATCCTCTGTTCTTATATATTTTCTCATTTCACATTGCTGAATTAATGTATCAACATGACAACTTAAATGCATTCACATAATACCTGAATACCACCCATATATATTTAATTATCTATATTTACACAAAGTGCCAGCACAAAATTTTCCTCCATTTAATTTCAGTTACTCTGTAAGATTCCTAGAATTATCTAAATGTTTAAAATGAGAAAATAAGGGTCAGTGTTACAGAAAAAAAACAAACAAACAAAAAACAAAAAACAAACAAACAAACAAACAAAAAAAAAACTAAAAGTCATCTGACTCCACATCCAGTGGCATTTGTCATTGTGGTTTAGTATGAAATTGTGTTTTTCATGCCAATGAAGATTGAATGACATGGTCCAGTATATAATGAGATCTGGGTTATCATCTGATGTGAGAATACAGATTATTTGATTCATAAATCCAAGAGTAGAAATAACATGATCAAAGCATGACCAGAAATTGATCATGAGAAACATTAAACCTAGCACATAAATGAGATACTGAGGAGAATGTCTAGTTCCATGGGAATGGAATCTAGTATCAAGATTTGTAAAATGAAATGAACTCAAGGAATAATTACCTAACAGAAAAATAGTCAGCACCATAGATACATCTCTATAGAAAGAAAAAGAGACAAGATTAGAAAGATGATAAGTGAGACACCAAAGGCAATACTCACAAGCAAGTGAAACAAAAGCAAAGTGTTAGCAGGGTAATAAATTTGGGTTACTACCTAAAAACACCTTGTGGTATTTTTCAAAAAACATTGACAGTTAATAGCTATATAACTGTGGATCATTTCTTTAACTTCTCTAACTCACATTTTCTTTATTCACAGAATGAGGACAGTGATAGTTAAGTCTAAGTTTTTTGTTTTGCTTTATTTTATGGCCATGTAAGCTGTATTTCCTATGTGAGGCTGCAGAATAATAATCATTGTTATTATCCACCCATGCAATACAGGTGTAGCCACAGCAGGCTTATGGTTACTGCTACATGAACAATACTTCATGGCAAATAAAGGTCATCCAGAAAATTTTTATAGAATAGTTTTGATTAAAACCTTGGATGAAGTAAATATACTGAGTAGATTTATTGTCATTTATCATAGAGCAGAATTCAGCAAACAATGGGCCAAAAAGTAAAACATTTAGATCTTTCACCCATACTGAAGTTAAGGAAAACTCCATTCTGCTTTAAACCATAAAAGCTTTCATAGGTAGTATACAAATGAATGAATATGGTTGCCCTACAATAACACTTCATTACAAAAAAAAAAAGGCAGAGAGCCAAATGTGTCACAACAGAGTCAATCCACCACTACATGATATATTGCATTCTGTAGTAAGGTCAAATTTTAAAATTCTGATGCTAGCAAAGAAAAATTGATATGGAGTATTTGGTGAGTAGGAATCTGCTACTCTGTATATAATTATCTTCATGTCACATGGTATATCTCACCCTTGGACTTCAATAAACACTGCTTTCATAGACAGTACTAAGTGAAATCTCCCACAACTCAAGTTTGGCCATTCTGTATAAAGGAGTATGTAACTGGATCGTAACTACATAATATACATTAATGAATATGAAAATATATCCATCATTATGTTTTTCCTGAAAGTAAATGGTTGAGGATATACATGCTGAAATTGTGTCTCATTTTATGGTAGAAAAATTGTCTTTTGAAAGGGTTGCAAGAAAAATGTTGTCATTTAAAAGACTGTGTTGTCCTAAAGCACATGACATGTGAAGAATAAAGGAGCTACAGGATCTAGATCATACAGTTATTTTAATAATACGATAAAATGAGAATGTGACATTTATTTATTTTAATTATTGAGACATGTATACTATTCCTTTTCTATGAAGCCAATTAATGACTTAAGGAACAAAGAAATTTTACTAAAACTACTAGGATGGGACCCTGATTTTAAAGCCCTAGATCTTAATCCCATTATATTGTTCTAATCTTTCTTAATGTTCTACTTTAAAATATGGAAAATAACAGTGATCTCCAGCTGACATGTATATTATAGATAAACAAACACCTCTATTTGTATTAATTTCTTTACACAATACTTTGTCTGAAATCATCATTATATAACCTATACATTGAGAAGAATGAAAGAAAAAAACAATACAACATTGAGCCTAATATATGAATCAATGAGTCAGAATAAAGAGTTTCATAAAATTCCTAGATACCACTAACTGTAAAAGTTTGAAGGATACTGAATTATATCAGATCACCCTTGGTTTTATAGACCTAGAACCTAGAGGAAGTAAGTCTTCCAAAGATCTTTCTAATTTTTATCAAACAAATGGTAGTTTATGAACAGGGAGCTTATTGTAACAGTAAATAGAAAATTTGCTTTATATGAAACAATAAAATTTCATAAAAATCAGAAGCCTAACCTAGAATAAGCAAGTTGCCTTTTCTAACCTGCTTTTGTCCATGGCAAACAACCAGAGAAAAGTAATCCCTTCCAAAGTCAGCTCTTCTCCCAAGGTGAAGAAAAGCCTGTGATTTCCCAGAAAACACTTAGTTGATCTTACAAATGTTGAAAACACTATAGGTACTTGTCAAAGATTGAACTTCTCCAGAGAAGCATTTCTCCCATGCTAGCTGGACCTTCCTATAAAGAAGAGAAATCTCACTGCATAACCACAAAGCAGGAGGGAGTCATCCATGGGTAGAAAGTGCACATTTACCCAATCTTTCATTCCACTGATACTTATTATTGTTTTTATTCTTCTCTTATTTTCTACTTTAATATTATATCTCGTATTAAGTAGTCTTTAATCTCAGTCAATTCAGAGAATACTAACTCACCTTTCTGTTGTGTGGTGTCTACTTAACCTGTATTATTTTTAATGATAATATAGTCTGAAACATTAAAAGAAAAAATAAAGAACAATTTCTGAGCCAATAAATGTTCATGCCTTGACTGTTTTCTCTTATAGAAAAAAAAATAAGATTTTATTTGTTTTCATTTTGCAATGAGAACATAGACTATATGTTTGAATCTGTTTTGTTTGCTTGTTTGTTTGTTTGTTTGGTTGGTTAGTTGGTTTTGTTTTAATTGTAATAAAGGGAAAATGGGATTATCATAATCTAAGGGCAGTTCAAGAAAACAACGATGAAAAAATGAGAGGGACAACTCAATGTGGGAAACTCATATGAAAAAGAATAAACCAGGGAACACAGTAAAACAAAAATACACACATTTTTACTTGAGTCATAAAGGGCAGGCGCACTTACGATGAGTCTATTACCTCATATATTAATAAATTAGTATATTAGTATAAAAGGATTTTACCAGTAAAAATAAGGAAAATCCACTAGATAAGTTTGAGGTGTTTCTGAATGAATTTTTATTTATATTTCATTTTTTTAATATCCAAGACCATTTAAATGAAAACAAACATTAATAGACAATATTTGGGAATTTGGGCATAGTTCTTTCCAAACCACTTCCAGCTGGTAAGGGGCACTGTCATCGGGGATTCTAAGAAGATGCAGAAATTCTGGATGAGGTCTGCAAGGCCAAATGTTTTGAATGGAGTATCACCTGGGACTCTGTTTCAGGCAGTCTGGCTGGATCAAACCACATTAGTCTGGAAGAAATCCACAGCTATACATTTTCTGTGGAAACAAAAATAGAAATCATTTTCCCCAGTAACTTTTACTTGAACTTAAATTTTGGAGTCAAAGCATTATTTTATTTAATTTATTATTTTACATATGGATCAGTGCTCCTTCTCCAACCCTTCCTCCTTCCCTCCCTCCCTCCCTCACTTTTATACTATCTGCCCTCTCACATGAACTCTAACCACCCTCCCCTACCATCCCCCCACCAAAATTCCATACGTACAGGAATGCCATCCAGTTGGAGTCATGTAGATCTGGCAGCTCATGTGAACTAGGGAGTAGAGCTTCTCTCCTGTCTCTAGGTTAAGGCAGTTATCCCTCAATGAAGGATATATTTGCAAGGTCCTTTTGTGTACCAGGGATACATACTGGCTCTACTGTCTGAGGTCCCTTACACTGCTCAGTCCTTCTGGGGCAGAGACCCATATACAGGGGGGCCTGAGTCAGTCCCATGCTGGATTCCCAGCTATCAGTCTGGGGGCCCTTTAGCTCCTCCTTCTTCAGATAAGCTGTCTCTATGTGTTTCTCCAGCCTGATCTTGTCCTCTCAATCTACATCTGGGTTCTACTTAGACTCAGTGTTTATGTATGGGTGTTTGCTCTGTTTCCAACAGGTATTAGATGAGGGCTCCACGGATAAGATAGTTGTTGATCTCACTATGTGGGAATGGCATGTATGGTAGCCTTTCCATGGAATCTCAAATTGTTAGGTGGCAGCGGTCTATTAGTTCTATAGACCTTTCTTTGTGTTCAATTTTATCTTAAAACCAATATTGGATCCCTCTTTTATGTTCTTTCTCTCTCCTCTCTCTCTCTCTCTCTCTCTCTCTCTCTCTCTCTCTCTCTCTCTTCTCTCTCTCTCTCCCCCCCTCTCTCTTGTCTTCTATTCCTAACCAGGCACAATCTTCCTAGTCGCACATGTTTTCTTTTCTTCCCCCTCATTTTCTCCTTCTTCTCTCTCCATTCGCTGCCCCCCTCCCAATTGCCCTGTGCTGTGGGGGACATGTCCCTTCCCGGTTCATTGAGGGACTATATGAATCTTTTAGAATATACCTTATATCCTAGTTCCTCTGGTGGTGTGAATTATAAGCTGGTGATCCTTTAATCTAGATCTAAAATCCATATATGAGGGAATACATACTATGTTCCTCTTTTTGTGACGGGGTTACCGAATTCAGGATGGTTTCTTCAAGTAACATGCACTTGCCTGCAAATTTCAAGATACCATTATTTTTTTCTGAAGAGTAGTATTCCATTCTGTAGATGTGCCACATCTTCTTTATCCATTCTTCAATTGAGGGACATCTTTGTTGATTCCAGGTTCTTGCTATTACAAATAGTGCTGCTATTAACATAGTTGAACAGATGTCTTTGTTGCATGGATGTGAATCATTTGGGTATATGCCTAAGAGGGGGATGGTCAGATCCTGTGGTAAACTAATTCCCATTTTCCCAAGGAACCTCCATACTGATCTCCATAATGGCTGTATGAATTTGCACTCCCACCAGCAGTGGAGGAGTGTTCCACTTTCTCCTCATCCTCTCCAGCATGAGACTTCATTGGTGTTTTAATTTTAGCCATTCTGGCAAGAGTAAGATGGTACCCCAAAGCTGTTTTGATTTGCATCTCCTTGATAGCTAAGGGTGTGGAGCATTTTCTTAAGTGTCTTTCAGTGTTTTTGATTTCATTTATTGAGAATTCTTTCTTCAGTTATGCACATGATTTTTTAATAGGGTTATTTGGTGTTTTGTTGACTAGATTCTTGAGTTCTTTGTGTATTTTGGAGATCAGCCCTTTGTCAGATGTAGGGATGGTAAAAACTTTTCCCAGTCTGTGGGCTGCCATTTGGTCTTGTCGACTGTGTCCTTTGCCTTAAGAAGCTTCTAAGTTTGAAGAAGTCCCATTTATTAATTGTTTTCTCTCAGTTTCTGTGCCCCTGGAGTTAAGTTCAGGAAGCAGTCTCCTATACCAATTTGTTCAAAGGTACCTCCTACTTTCTCTTCTAAATGGTTCAATGTGGCTGGATTGATGTTGAGGTCTTTGTTCCATTTGGACTTGAGTTTTGTGCATGGAGACATGCACATGGGTCTATCTGAAGTCTTCTACACACCATCATCCAATTGTGCCAGCACTATTTGTTGAAGATGCTGTCCTTGCCCCATTGTAAAATTTTAGCTGTTTTGTGAAAAATCAGATGATAATAGGTGTGTGAGTTAATATCAGGACTTTCATTTCGATTCCATTGGTCTACCTGTCTATTTTTGTTCCAATACCAGGCTGTTTTCAGAACTATAGTTATCGATTAGAGCTTAAAGTCACACATGGTGATGCCTCCTGAAGTTCTTTTGTTGTACAGTGTTGTTCTGTCTATCCTGGGTCTTTTGTTTTTCCATATGAAGTTGATTATTATCCTTTCAAGGTCAGTGAAGAATTGTGGTGGGATTTTAATGGGGATTGCATTGAATCTGTATATTGCTTTTGGCAAGATTGCCATTTTTACTCTCTTTATCCTACCTATCCAAGAGCATGGGATCTTTCCATTTTCTGGTATCTTCTTTAATTTCTTTCTTTACAGTCACAAAGTTCTTATTGTTTAGGTCTTTTACTTGTTTGGTAAGCGTTAAACCAAGATACTTTATGTTGCTTGTGGCTATTGTAAATGGTGATGTTTCTCTGATTTCTTTATCTGTCTGTTTGTAGTCTGAGAAAAGTAGGGCTACTGATTTTTTGAGTTTATCTTTTATCCTGCTAGTTTGCTGAAGGTGTTTATCAGCTATAGGAGTTCCCTGGTAGAGTTTATTGGGTCACTTATGTAAACTATCATATCATCTGCAAATAGAGACAGTTTGACTTCTTCCTTTCCAATTTGGATCATCTTGATCTCCTTTTGTTGTCTTAAAGCATTAGCTAGAACTTCTAGTACGATATTGAAGAGATATGGAGAGAGTGTTGTATTCAAGTCTCCTACTATAAGTGTGTGAAGTTTTATATGAGCTTTGAGTTTTAGTAGTGTTTCTTTTACAAATGTTGGTGACTTTGTATTAGGGGCATAGATATTCAGAACTGAGACTTTTTGGTGAATGGATTTCTCCTGTGATGAATATGAAATGAATGTCTTCATCTCTTTTAACTAATTTTGGTTTGAAGTTTAACTTGTTAGATATTAGGATAGCCATGCCTTCTTGCTTCTTGGTTCCAATTGATTGGAAAATCTTTTCCCTACACTTTACCCTGAGGTAGTGTCTATCTTTGGAGCTTAGATGTGTTTCTTGTATGCAGCAGAAGGATAGATTCTGTCTTCATATTGATTCTGTTAACCTGTGTCTTTTTATAGGTGAGTTAAGACCATTAATGTTGAGGGTGAGTAAGGACCATTGTTTGTTGGTGCTTGTTTGATTTAGGTTTCTTGTTGGCAGTGATATTGTGAAAATATTAGTTCTGCTTTACCCTTGGTTTCTGGTACAGTTGGATTATGTGTTGCCTACACTTTTGTGGGCGCCATTACCTTCCTTGGGTTGGTATTTCCTTCCAGTACTTTCTGTAGGGCTGGATTTGTAGATACGTATTGGGAAAATCTGGTTTTGTCATTAAATATCTTGTTTTCTCCATCTATAGTGATTGAGAGTTTTGCTGGATATAGTAGCTTAGGCTGGCATCTGTGTTCTCTTAATACTTTTAGAATATCTATCCAGGACCTTCTGGCCTTGAGGGTTTCCATGGAGAAGTCAGGTGTAATTTTGATAGGTCTGCCTTTATATGTTACCTGTCCTTTTTCCTTCACTGCTCTTAATATTCTTTCTTTATTCTGTACGCTTGGTGTTTTGATTATTATATGTCGAGGGGTCTTTTTTCTTTGGTCCAGCCTATTTGGGGTTCAGTATGCTTCTTGTATTATCATGGGCATGTCCTTCTTCAGATTTGGAAAGTTTTCCTTGGTGATTTTGTCGAATATGTTTTCGGCACCTTTGAGCTGGGCTTCCTCACCTTCCTCTATGCCTATTATTCTTAGGTTTGACCTTGGTGGCCCACATTTCCTGGATGTTTTGTGTTAAGGATTTGTTGGATTTATGATTTTCTTTGGTCGATGAATCTATTTTTTCTAGTTTATCTTCTGCGCCTGAGATTCTCTCTTCCATCTCTTGAATTCTGTTGGTTATGCTTGTGTCTGTAGTTCCTGATTTTTTTGCCCAGTTTTTCTTTTTCCAGCATTCCTTTTATTTGTGTTTCCTTTATTTCCTCTATTTAAGTTTTCAAGTTTTGAACCGTTTCTTTCACCTGCTTAATTGTTTTTCTTGGCTTTCTGTACTTTCTTTTCTTTCCTTAAGGAATTTGTTCATTTCTTCCACATTCTTCTTTGTTTTTTTTCCTTCATTTCTTTAAGGGATATTCTCACATCTTCTTTGAGTGCCTCTATCATTTTTATGATGGTAATTTTCAAGTTGTTCCCTTCTGCTTCCTCTGCTTTATTGTTGTGTTCCATTCTAGTTGGTGTAGATTCCTTAGATTCTGGTGGTGTCATGCTTGTCTTTCTGTTGTTCTGTGTTTTCTTGTATTGCTATCTTCTCGTAGCTTCTTCCAGTAGGTGTTGGTGGGGTCTCCCCCTCTCTCTATAGTACTTCCCTGGTGGGCTTATGTGGGTCATAGTTTCGGTATGTTTAGCTCTGGGTGGTCCAAGCTCTATAGGAGGTCTGTCTGCAGACAGGAAACCAGGGATAGGGTCAGGGATCTGGATCCAGTAGAATATGCTGGCAGAAACTCAGATTTAGGTAGGTCTGTAGGAGGGGCCCAGAAATCCAGCAGAAGTCTGGAGGCGGGGTCAGAGACCAAGCAGTTGGAAATAATGGTGGACAGGCCGGTCTCCTTTTTTCAGAATTGCTCTAAGAAGTCTGCTAATTAGGGTAGACTGTTGGCTCCTCCCTCTGTCCCAGTGCTCAACCAGAGCTGTGGGACAGTGGGCAAGGTAGGGCACAGGGTAGGGGGGGCATTCTTGTGGTGGTGATGGATGGGGGTGTATCAGAGCTCCAAGGGTGCTCTCGATGTGGACAAGGCACAGGAGCAGGGGGATCAGGGGCCAACCCAGGGAGTTTGGGGGAGGGGAGGATGTAGGGGAGAAGCCTCCTCAATTGGGCCCAGACTCACCTCTAGCCAATGGCTGGCAGAAGAGGACAAAGGCCTAGCTGATACTTGGAAAGTTTCTGCAGGATAGTGGGATCTCAATGGAAACTGGCACTCTCCAGCTGAAGCCTCTTTCTTTAGCAGAGGCCCTGCTTTGGTGGTCAAGGATCTTGTCTGGCAGGAACTCAGAGTGGACCTGCATAGATAGGCAGATCTCTGGGAGGGGCCCAGGACTCAAGCAGAAGACTCTAGAGAATGGCTGGTGAAAGAGCCTGAATAAAT
This sequence comes from Phodopus roborovskii, assembly GCF_943737965.1. Lineage (NCBI taxonomy): Eukaryota > Metazoa > Chordata > Mammalia > Rodentia > Cricetidae > Phodopus > Phodopus roborovskii. The sequence goes on from NW_026126447.1 coordinate 4,637,338, forward strand.
TTTTATATGAAAATTATAATGGCAACTTTTAGTTCTCATATTGTTATATTGTTTGTTTGAATGAATACATAGAATGCTAAATTGTAATACTAAGAAATGTTAAATATGAACTATTCATTTGAGATCTGTAACCTTTTGAAGACTTTCTGGAATGGTGGTTCTTAATCTTCCTGATGGTTGCAATCTTTCAATACAATTCCCCATATGAAGTCTCACAACCATAAAACTATTTGTTTCTACTTCATAATTGTAAATCTGCCAGTACTATGAATGTCATGTGAATATCTGATATGCAAGATATTTAATATGTGAACCCAAATGGACCATGCCCATAGGTTGAGATCTGATGTTTTAGAACATGTGTTTTATTCATCTCAAAATTTATGTTCAACAAGGACCATACCAATATTTCCATTTTTCCAGAGAAGGCTTTTAGGTTAATGCTGTTATTTGAAAAAAAAATCATACTATATATATATAAGCAATGCTATTATATAATGTCTGCAGGGAGGTATTATTCTGTAAATATGTTTCTCTTCTTGGCTAATGAATAAAGCTCTGTTGGCTAATAGGAAAGCAAGATAGATGGGACTAGGAGACAAGGAGGAGGTAGGAGGAGTTTCAAGATGTAGGACCAACAGGTTAGAAGTCCGGGCCCTCTGTCTGGTAAGATGAGACCATGTGGAAATACTTAGATTAATAGAAATGTATTAATATTGAAGACAGTACTAGCCAATTAGTAATGCTAGTAACAGGCTAATACCTTTATATCAAGTACAGCATCGCTGTGTGTTTTTTGGTGCTGGTGCGGCACTGGGACCAGGCCAGCAGAAAATCAGCTTGTAACAAACGTCCTTCACAAACAACTACTCACCATATATACAATCTACCATCTACATCTTTTAATTTCCTTAAATAAACCTCTAAAAAATGATTTTGGAAATGAAGTTGGAGGACATATTTAATTAGTCAAGTCACAGTGACAAGTTTATCCTCCCTGGGAAACATTCATCAGAGCTGGAGATACTGTATTTAGGGTACTTTCTTGGTTTTGGGGACTTTGCTATTACTTACATCAAGTGAATGAAGGCAAGTGTTGCTGTTAAACAGCTGGCAATGAAGGGGACAGTCATCCAAAATAAAATTATGTCAAAAACAAAGTGTCAATAGAGGCAATACTATGAATTTTTGGCTTAAATTAAGATTACAAATATTAATTACACAACATTGTGCATACACTTCTGAAAGGACATGCTACTCTGGCTTGTCCAAAGAGGAAGTGTTTAATGAGTTAAAGGGAAAGAATGACAACAAATCAAGCTATCAGAGAAACGTCTTTTAAAGAAATAGGATATAAATTAAGGGCAGGAATTTATCAAGAGTTGTAGCCCGTGCAGTTAACAGAAGAAGGTAAGAGAGGATAGAAATAGGTCAGCATCATAAAGCACTCTTTTGTGTACATCCACAGATGGATTTCTGGATGTCAAATTTAGGGAAGGCTAACAAACAAAATCAGACAAGTTTTGTCATTATAGATTTCTAAGTCTTAAAGTATGAATTTCTAGAGGATAGGCATAATATTAGCATATCTAAGAAAAACTATACAGATCTCATATTATGTGGATTGCAGTGTTTACAATTTTTGTTTATTTTATTTTTAGGAACTTCTATTAAATGTATTATTTGACAACTTCATATATGTGTATAATGCTCTCTAATTATTATAACACTTCTCAGGCACTCCTCTCACTCCTCTGTCAATTATCCTCTCTCCTTACAGCAAGTCTCCTTCCCATGATCACATGATTTTGCTTTCTTCTGAAGTCCATTAAGTTTAAATTAGAGCATCTGTAGCCCAATATAGTCATGATCCAAATGAGCATGACCAAGACTGATCCTGCCAACAGTTAATCAACAATGGAATACTGGCTGATGGGCCCCTATCCCCTTGGTAAATTATGGTCTATAGATCTGTTCTGAAGGAAGGGCAATCATTGTCTTCAGTTGTGTACTGACTTAAAATTTCTATTTTAGATAGCAGGGTAACCTATAAGGAATATAAGCAGAGAAGTTGTTTGAGTACAATTTCTAGTTTTAGAATATAAAACATATTCAATACAACAATGGACTGGGCATACAAGTGAGTTAGTAATACAAAAAATGAGTAGCGTTGGGCCAATTATAAATGAACAGAATAGTTAGGGGGGAATTAATAAATTATTCACTAGAGCTCTGGTCTAGAAGATGGTTTGAAAGGAGAGAAATTCATAGCCCAATCAGACATGGGCCATGTCAGTCAGATGACAGTAATGCCCTCTATGCCTCATTACCTGCCCTTATTTTCTTTTTTAATTTATATTGTCTCTGGGGAAATATCCATCCATCAGCAAAATCATTTATTGAAAGGCATTGCTTTTTCAGTATGCACTAGGTTTGGAATAGCAACTTGCTCTGGACCTGAAAAGAAGACTCAAAGAGGGATGATTCCCATCAGCTAAGCACTGGAATAAAACCATTATCCTTAAATAGGCCAGGTTACCTTTATAAACTGCCACCTTGCATGTTTGCACCACACAGTCTTCAGTTTCTAGGCCCTCTGAATGGTAAAAAGTTTGGCAGCTCATGCATCACTGAGCTCCTTGCAATATGAAGAGCTTGGAAGTTACTGAATAGTCCACACTGTGCCATAAATTACATGGTAGTTATTTCTTAGTTATTTAGCAGTTACAGTGCAATTAGTTCCACTTAATGTCAACTTTTGCCAATACGTCTTCCATTAGCCTGAAAATTATAGCTTGGGTCTATAACAGCCCTAATGTGCAAGCAGTTTTGAGACTCCAGTTTGCACCTGGGGAAGAAGGCAGAAAGGAAATTGCTAGTGAACCAAGCTGATTTGAATGTGGATGTCTTACTTTCATTTGTAATTCTAAAGTCATCTGCTGACAACCTCACACTCCTTTTCTGTACCAGTGACCAAGAAAGAGTTTCAAGAAGTACAACGAACACAGCTGGAGAGTGAGGCAGAACTGAAGAGGGACAGAAATGATCTTGTCTAAGTTGACATTCCAGTGTCATACCAGGTGAGACCCAGGCATTTTTATCTCCTGGGTGTAGAGCAGGTTAGGAGGAGTTGACATTTTTCTCTTCACCTTATTTTTTAAAAATAAATATTTACTTATTATTATTATTATTTTAATTTTCTACGAAGCTGCTCAAGTTGGGACAAGGAGACTACAAAGAAAAAAAACTTGCTTTTCTTAAATTTAAAGAATAAGTTTTTAAAAGTCTTCTCTCTGTTATCTGTCCCTTTATCTCCTTTTTATCCTACTTCTTTTCCCCTCTAAATCTGCCTAGTGATATTTTTGTACTCAGTACATTTTTTAAACAAGTTATAATTCAGTGAAATTTTGTAACTCAGTAAAATGTTTCAAGATATTCTAGTACACGTTATTGAGAATCCAATGCTATTTATTTTTCATAAATATTTCTTTCAAAAATCAGTGTCCAATTCTAACTTTATGTTTTTATATGTATGAAATATAGTACTTCTCTAAGTACTAGAGAAGTAAAGTAATTTATTTGTGGAATTCCTTTCATTTCAGGTCTACAATAATTAACCAACTATGTTATTTATTATTATATATTTATTAACACTTTTGATTAAATGCAAAAGATAAGCCATGAGTAGAGAAACAGAGTGAGTTTAGCTTATAATTAAAATAACTATAAGAACCTAAATTGGTTCTGGAATTTTTTGTTGGTGCTTGTTTTGGGGGTTTGTTTTTATTATTGTTGCTGTGATAAAATATGCAAAGTAAAGCAACTTTATTGGGAAAGGTTTTATTTGGCACAATATTTAGGTGCATCATGGAGGGTAAATTTGTAAGAACAGATCCTTGAGGCATTCAGTCATCACATTGCATTCACAGTCAAGAAACACAGAGGGTGAGAAATATTTGCGTTTAGCTCATTTTTGCTTATTGAATCCAGAAACCATCTAATGGAATGGTGCCACCTTCATCAGTGAGAGTCTTCTCATCTCAGTTGGTCTGATTAAGGTAATTCCTCCCAAATATATTCCAGAGGCTTATGCCCTAGATATTTCTGGATCTCATCTAGTTAATAATTGAGAGTAATCATCATACAAACTGAGGTATTCACTGTGTGTGCACACCTGTGTGTGTGTGTGTGTGTGTGTGTGTGTGTGTGTTTGTGTGTGTGTGCATGTATGTGTGGACTCATGCAAGTGTGTGTCTACAAGCACACTGTATGATTTAAATATATTTGAATAATGTTTAACAAGGAGACTACTGTTTTAATGAAAATGGTCTTGGCATACACATGTGCCTGGCAATTCACATTGTGAACAAGGGCTTGGGGTTTTCTTTTCTGCTTTTATAGGCCTATGTCTCTCTGAGGACTCATGTCTTCTTGTCTTGAATCACAATGCACTGTTCATATCTCCAGTTTTGTGATCTCTAAAAACATATAATGAGTATTCCCATCTCTTTGGCCACCTGAAAACATGCATCTGGTGGAGCAATATACTCAGTAACAGTGACATTGACCATGCATGATGACAGATACACACACTAATTTCTTCAACACACAGAATCTATTCTGACAAAGGGTCCTTCTAACACAACTTTAATTTATATGGAACAAATTAATTTATATGAAACAAATCTATCCCACTGAAGAATTAAAACAATGTCTGTCAAAAACAATATTCTCAATGAGTATCTACATTATTATAAAAATTTCAAAATTTTAGTTTTATTTGAAGCTGTTGAATTGTACGAATGCAAAAGGAGAATATTTTCATTTTTTCCCTAGCCTCAAAAGTTAGAATTACAATCAGTTCTAATGACAATAAATCAAGTTCCAGTTCACTCGTGAATATGAAGAGCAGATTCAATGTGCATGTTGTAACAGAGTTTTAATTAAAACTAATGACATAACTATAGAGATGATGAAACATCTATGATCTTACTATTTCTAAAATAACCTATATGTTCCACATATTCCTATTATCATTCACTTTATTCATTTTAATATCACAACATATTCATCTAATAGCTAGCTGGCAGTTACTTTTGAAAATACATATTTGGAAAATTATGTATTTAAAAAAAGGTGTGATGAAAATGAGGGAAAATAAAGGATCAAACAATACTCAAAAATTATTCCCAATAGGGGAAGGGTGTATCATCTTCTGTTCTTTTGTATTTTCTGGAAGAGGAGATCACTTTGCAAGAAATCAGAATGTAGAATGGTGGTTGCTAGGGGTTGAAAGTGCCAACAAAGGACAGTTGCCATTTAAAGAGTATAGTTTTAATTTTATAAAATGAAGATATTCTTGATTTCAGTTTCAGAACAATGTAGATATATTTAATATTATTTAACTGTATACTTAGAACTGGGTCAGAAGATTTATTTCAATTAATGTGCTTTTACTATGCCTTCAAATATAAGAGTAATAATTTTTGAAATATATAAAGCAACAGACTAAGTACAATAGTTAAGACTATACTTTCACTGAACAAATGTATGCCATTTCCATATTTCAAAAAAAGAAACTACTAAAACTAAGAAATTCAAGAAAAGGCTCAGCAGTTGAAAGTAATAACTACTCTTTCAAAGTATCCAGGTTTGATATCTATCAGCAACATGATGGTACATAAGCAAATTTAATTTCTGATACAAGGGATCTGTTGTCATCTTTATGGTGATTATGGGCACTTAATTTATGTGGAGGACTATAACATCTAGCAACAGATGTCTTGGGTATACAACCAGTGGAATCAAAGATAGTAGACTGCCAACTGGTAGGTAAATATACGTGCATCTGTGAAACTGCACAACAATGGCAACTATATCTGCATTTGATTGAGGAACTGGGAGAAAAGATGACTATATTACAAAAATTGACATAGATATTTTCCCTCCTTTTCCCATCTTTGTTGTGAGGATATCACTTAAAGACTTATATAATGAGAATTACATCATGAAGAAACTCAGACCAACCTTCATCTTAGTCTTGTTGACTGATTAAAATCATCTTAAGTTTAATATTGTTTTTTTGTGCTGTTGGTACTTATTCATTCATCAGATTTATTATCTTGCTACCTAAACTTGCTGTTAGCAGTTGTGAGGTACATCAAACTTTGGGTATGATTCTTCCAAGTATGAACACTATTATTTTGGATAATCTCTGCTACTCCTACCAATGTATCCACTGTATCCATACATCTTTTCTTAGACCTAGCAACTTTTTTTGTAAAACACACCAGTGAGAATGGAAATACTACACCAAATTAGATATTCATTTAAAAATATTATCAAATTTTGTAAATGTCTCTTTAGTTTATCATCCCACCGAAAGCTTGATATTTATTTAGTTCAGATGATCTTCAAATATTCATCTCACTACCTACTCTTCCAATTCAAATATATCCCAAATATGCCCAAGTAGGAACTACAACTCCTCACTATGGGGACTGCCACCAATCTACATTTTGTCATCTGATATGTATCATGAGTTATTAGAGGATTTATGGAATGAATGATGGTGTTACAAAAGTAGGAGTTCTAATATTCTGCAAGTCTCTGAGAAGTCACTGAACCATGCACTGAAAATACCACACCTGGGACAAATCCTACCCTCTAATATATGATGTTCAGTCTTTCTGAAAATGGTTTATAAAAATGCATTTTTCTACCTGGCATTTTTAAATCACCCATGCCTTGCTTACAAGCTTCATAACTTTAAAATCCTTCTAGAATTTTTTTCCTGAGGGAATATTATAAGTAGAAGACTGATAGCCATAACCATTGGTAAATAAAGCTCAAATAGTAATTGTAAACCCTTGAAAGGTTTTGACCTTAAAATGTAGAAGATGCAATAAACAGCTGCTTGGAAAGAGAAATTATCTGCACATGGACTTGTGCCTTTCACTGTTTGTTAAAAATCTGAACCTATATCTGTTCTCAGATGAACAGTTTCACATTTTCACTCTGTATTCCAAGCTCAACTAATGAGATGACCTCTGTACAGGGAGTCACTAGGAAAGTTTATTAAAGATTTAAAAAATGCCAATCACATTGAAGAGAGCATATACTAGATTGATTGTCTTGGTTACAGGGATCTAGAAGCTGTTTGAAAATGCAGGGATTGGAATAACTATGAAACTGTCCACATCAAACAGAAGCTGTCCATGGCTTTTGTGCACAGCTTGATCCTTTGGAGTATCAAAGAAATCCTTTCCCTCATGGACAAAATAACTCCATATAAATCAATAAAATAACAGACACAGGAAAGAGAGTTTGAAAGAGTCAGATAAATGCAGCAAGAATGAAAAAGAGTTGGGGAGAATTATAGAGGGAGAACAAGAGAGACATGAATCCTGGAAAAGGAAAAGAAAGAGTGCTGGACAGAGTCCAGCATGAGAAAGCACAATAGACAATACAAAGAAAAGACTACTGTGATTTGGAATGTGACTTAGAAAATAGACAGAACGTGGGGTCAGAACAAATTCATCCATCAGGACATTTGATATATTTGTCCAAAATATTTACTGTCACTACATGGCTGCAAGAACAAAACTTCTCTAAATATCATGAAGCAGGTGACTCACTCCCCTTAACATTGGCATTTTATTATTCTTTCTCATGCCCCAGTACTGTCTGAAGCCATATAAACACAGTTTTGAATGTGCACATCACCTGCTCCATTTGTACTAAACAGAAGAGCAAATGAAACAAGTTATTTTAAGCTACTATGATACAAGATATGAAATGGATATTCAAGAAGTAATAGAAACACAATTAACAGGCTCTTTACCTAATTCAAGGGGAATTCAGAATTGACAGAAACTTGAGAAATTAGAACAGTAGAAGAGAATTATTTCACTATCACTGTTTATGGAAATGATAGAAATGGTTAGGCTCAATATGACAGAAAAGTTATTTATTTATATATCTCTTTCTTTATAGTTTTGAGTATTAAACCAATTACCTTTCGAACACTAGGCAGTTACTCTACTAGTAACATAAACTCTTCACTTATGCTAATGTTAAATTTAATGCACTGTGTTTAATTTATTATGTCATAATCAAGGTTCTTTACAGGTCATTCCTTATCAAAAATGAATTGTATTTATCACTGATCTATCTTGCAGATGATTTAATCTTATACTAAAAGTTAAGATACACCCCTCAAAATTCACATAATATGAACTGTTGATGGATGTTTCTTTCCCTTCTTGTCCAGCTTCCATTTAGTCCCAAATAATCACACAGAGGCTTATATTTATTGTAAACTCGGGCTTCTTATGGGTTAGTTCTGTCTTAATTAATGATCCATTTCTATTACTATATGTATCCTCATGTGACCTTGGCTTACCAATTATGCCCAGGCCTCTTGCCCTGATTCTGCCTACTACCTTACTCTATCCTGTTCAGATTTCCTGCCTGGCTACATCCTGCTGGTCCATTGGATGAAGCAGCTTTATTCATCAACCAATAAGAGAAATATATTTTCAAAGCATACAGAAAGACATCCCCTATCAATGAACCTCACTAGGATTTTTTTTTCCTTCCAAGAGAATGACTGTAGAAAAATGAAGGGGGAAGGAAAGAATGATGAGGTCATAATAATTAATAAAAAGTAGATGAGAGAAGTATTGGAGTAAATGAAGAGCAGAGAGAAGGATGAAGTGCATAGGAGGGTACTTTTTTTTTAAAAAGAGGATAGGCCAAGAAAGTGCAGAAACTGAGGAACTAAATAAAGTCTAGAAGGAATGAAGATAGCCCTTAGAGAATAGATGGTCCTGGTGAGTTGGTAGAAACCTTAGACTTGAAATCACAGAATTCAGTGATGAAGAGAGGAGAATCAGAATTTCAAGAATATTCTTGGCTACAAAGTATGTTTGAGGCCAGGCTAGGTTACATGGAGTTGAGGAGAAGCAGTACATCTATAATCAAAATAGACAGTGGTAGTAAGGACACTCCTGAATAAGAAAACTGGGAGTGATATGAAGGTCTAAGTACTTGATATTGAACACATTGACAGAAAGGGAGAGTGAGAGTAACAAGAGCTAACACAAACAAGAGGGTCTTAGGATCAAAAACAGCCATTGAAATTTCTGATTGATGGTACAGAACTGAGCACTTGACTTTTATTCCTCTCGCTCATATCCTTCCAAGGAAACAAAGGTTAACTCTACCCCAATGGCATCCTTGGAGCAGAGAATTAGCACAGACACTGAGATAAGAACCTGGACATCATAAGAACCTGGCTGTTACTCTATCCAACAATGTATTGCATTTTCTGAATATAGATTTCCCAGAAACATGCTACAAATCTGTTGTGAAACGCCAAGGAGAGATAGCTCTGAGGAGAGACACATAGAAAACTAGTGACAGCATATTTCTCCCATTCAAATACCAAGACTCCTTTATTGGGGAAACTGAGGTAAAAAAAATGTGTTGATATAGGTCATACAAGAAATTGACAACAAAGTCCAGCCATGACCTAGTCATACCATGTGCTCTTTGTGAACCAATATTTGAGGAAGAAGAAGAGACACATGGGTATCACAAATACATGGGAGTCTAAAAAAGATGCTGACAGACAGGATTGCTTTTCTGTAATTTCCAGTGGTATAAAAATCCATTGCCTCTTAGCCCGTCTCCTTCTGGAGGCTCAAGTTGCAAGAAATTGCAGATGTAAAGAGTTCTGACTTAAGCAGGTGCTGCTATTTCTGTTCAACTCCAAGTCTATTTTCAACCACAGGATGCTGTGGGAAGGACTTGTGAAATGGCAGCTATGCAGTTCCTTCCCTCCCCCAGTCCTCTCTTCTAAAAGCTTCTCTTCTATAAAGTATGCCTTCCACTCTGTCTTATTCCTGCAGATATGTGATGCTCTGTTCCCACACACTACAGACTCTGGTCTGGGATACTCAGATGTCAGTCTTCAATGAGTCACCTTGGCTTACTCAGAAAGTTGAATCTTACCTTGCATGACCTCCCTGTGAAGCACCTATTTAAACTAATACAAATAAGCTGCCTGTTCCAGACTAGAGCCAGATATATATGAGTGGTACAGCAGTCCTCAATTTCTAAGTGTCAAAACTTAGAATCAGTAGGTGAAGTAATTTTCTATCTTAAAGCAAGTGAATGGAAGCACTGGAACTAGATGTGGGATTCCTGACAGGGATAGGAATTAGAGATCTTCTTATACAGCTATGCCATGGTTAGTCCCAAAGCTGATGTTTGATTTCAATTCTTCAGGCTCCAGCCACATCAATGACTGGAAGTAAGTCAAAAGAATCTAAATACAAGATAACCTCGGAGACAGGAAAGAACCAGCGGACATGGAGTTGTTGGATCCACCAAAAGAGGTCTGTGCTTATGAGGTGAGAAAGGGCAAAGACAGGGGTGCAGTGGAAACTGTCAATCACTGTGTAAGGAAGACTGGTGTGAGTTGTAAGAAACTCAACCCTCAAATTTACTAAGCTAAATTTCTAAAAATGAAAAAGAAGATAAACTAAGAATCAAAGACAGAAAATGAAACAAGAAGATGAAAGGTAGACAAAAGGAGCAAGATGCAGACTTCCTCTACAATCAAGGAATCACATGCAGAGCAGTGCTAATAGGACTAACAGCAGTGCTTGGGTCAACGATGAAAAAACACTGGAAGGAAGGCATTGAACAAAAGCTTTGAAAGCAGAAGTGATATTGGAATATTGTATCCACCCTAGACACACCCTGCTTAAATGGGTGAGGAGAGAGTGGTCCAGTGGGCTGATGGATTTCCAAGACTCAGCAGGAATTGATATATTGGTTCTTCAACTGATTTACCTGGATCTTACTAGATACTTCAGTGAAATGATTTCGTTGACAAGAGAGATCTCTTTGCAAATTGACCTGGATAGAAAAGAGGCGATGAGTAAATGCAGAATTGTAAAAGATCTTTATTTGTTTACCTAAAGCAGATGTACAAGAATGAACTCTTTGCTTGAGAGGGTCCCTGATTGCTGTTTCCTAGGACACAAGACCATGGACAGTACAAACAGTATTAGAGGAACATGATCGGTATCCAGTTCCCTCAACAATTTAAAGAAATCACTTTCTAGCTCCCAAACTTAGTCTCCCTTTTGCGATATAGCAGCAACACTACATTGTTTGTGTGGTCTCTCCATGCATTAGCTTTTTCTCTGTATTTGTTCATGAAGCCTTTGGTAAATATTTACAAAGTGGGTCTCTTTCCTGCTGTGGGGAATCATTGGCCAAAAAAAATATCACCTGTCACTTAATTAACATGACCTGGGTGGAAAGAAAGAACCCCTTCAAATAGAGAGATCCAGGAGCCTCTGGGAGGAACCAGTTTTGAAATGTGTTTATAATTGTCTGGTAATCAGTCAGATTCTTGGTAAGTATTGTGATGTGGGGAAAAGGCTGAGAGCCTTTCCATTTCAGAGGCTTACAAATACTCCTCTGCACATGCATAGGAGGAATAGCTTTTTTAAATCAAGGTCAGGTTAAGTGGATTGTATGTGAAGAACTCCACATTTGGCTACAAGTCACTTGGAACTTAATCACCTTACATTTTTGTCCTTTGAACTCTGTGGCTCAGGTCTGCTTCCCATTTATTTGTGAGCTCTTTTCTGAAAATGCCTTTCTGCACAAAAAAAAAATCACTAAGGTAGAAATAGTGATTAGTGACACGTACACATTTAATCTTCTCCAGTTTTTTCCTGTCTCTGGCTCCCCTCTGTGCTTCTAGTCCATAGGGCTTTATTCCCGTATCAAGAAAATGCTTTTATCTGTCTTGCTATTTTATTTTCTGTCTTATAAATCCTTAAAGAAATGCAGTATGAGTGAATTTAGGGTGACTGAATGGTTCGGGAGAGAATGAACTCCCTTCCTTTGAGGAACAGTCTCAACACAGAGACAAGCCAATAATGTCTTCCAATCTGCCAGTGTGATGGTTAAGCATTTATAGGACTTCCTTCCCTTTCACTATTATAGCTACAAGCAGTTTAATCAGTTGTTTTTTCACCCCAGAGTTGTAAAGATGGATAATTAAAATTCTTCAACCTTAGATTAAAAGTACATTTGAACCAGACACTCTGATAGACAGTGAAGAATATACAGCTTGAAATCAACAGTTCTTGGGTCTGCAGTTGTCTTCATGTGATATGTTTTCAACCCATTTCATTATTCCAACACAGTGTGTATTCCTAAGATGCTGCGGCTATACTCTCCTGAGATGAAAGTAGGTTATGGTAAACAGAAAATAACTCATACAGATTGCAGTACTCATTGGACACCAACTGTGTGTGTGTGTGTGTGTGTGTGTGTGTGTGTGTGTGTGTGTGTGTGTGTGTGTGTTTCCCTCATGCTTCCACCATGACACAGCACAAACCTGTAACACAACTGGGAGTTTTGGTCTTTATTTTAAATGGATAATCAGAAAGGGAAGCATTAATATCAGATCACAAAATACCTTACAATGAAATAATTAAATACAAATACAAAGTCCTAGCATTATCATTTTCTTAGCAAAATTGACAGTCATTTGTTGAAAATAAGCATTTCAAAATTAGTAGATTAAAACCCCTTTACTATGTTCACAAAGATTTGGGTCATCAAACTACATTAGATTTGACTGAAAAGTCCAATGTTGGCTAGGGTACCTCTAGCATGTTTGCATCATAAGCTGCAGGTCTGATAGGAAGCTCTGCTTCTGTACATTGGTGATCGTTTACCTTTATGGGGACAACTGTTACTTCTGTATGTCATCAGTCAACAGATCAGCTAGCCCAGTCTTTTATGAGGTAGCAAAAGGTTTCCCCAGACCTAGAAGAAATGGATCAGGCCTCTAGAGGGCAGGGATTGTACCTACCAGTCATTTTGGACAAGATATGTTTGTCCAGAAAAAAATCCCAAGGCTCAAATAGTTTCAAGTGGTAGAAGAATGAACAGAATCTATAAATTTTGATAAATTACCTTGATCATCATACTAAAGCAGGGGTAATGTCAGGCACTGGCTTCTCTGTTGTGTGACCAAAAGCAAACCTTTGAAACTGCACAACTATGATATGACTGTTTTTACTGTATCCCTGGCTTCTAGTACTTAAAATCAAATTTTGAATGTGTAAAGGAGAGTTGACGGAACATCTTCCTTACATAAATATCATGTGATAGTGGCAAAAGAAGCTGTTCTTAAGTGATTTCCCTGAGAGTTTGAAAGAGATATAGCTGTTTGCATAGCTTATGTCAAACACCTTCCATTTGAGAAACACAGTCTAATATGCATGCTAGCTAGTCATATATTTCAAGTTTCCAAGTTCTATTCAAGCATTAAGTGAGGGCATCAGAAACCTAAGCACATGGACAGCATTATATGAGTTCCATACAAAATTGCCTGCCTTGAGTTATGATTAAATGTCACACCCTCCGCCTTTATGAAGAACCAGTGTGTGATCTGCCCCAGAGAAGATCATTTTTTTGTTGTTCATTTAACAAAGTAACATCCATTTATAAAATGATGCAGGGAATACCATAGTGCTTTGTTTCTTTATTTTTTTTCCTTCTGTTAATATGGGTGTTCATACTTGGGTTAAAGTCCAGGAAGACTTTTCTGTCTTGATAAATCTGTATGTTTGCTAATATTGTGTAATTCTAAGTGGTTCAGCTTGCAGAAAATAAACTAATTGTCCCTGTACTATAATCTTCTCAACTCAAGTGCCCAGAAAGAGCCAATTCTATCTGCCTTTTCCCCACTAAATGCCTTTTTAAATAACCATGTTATTTCTTCTACTTGTTTTAACTGCCAAGTCACCTTAAGCCATTTCAGAGAAAGTCAAAGGACATATTTTTTTAAATCACTTCTAAGTGAACTAATGTCCTGGAGAGATGTTTGCATAATTATCAGTTTAAGTTTGAAAGATTAGTCCATCTGATGCTATTTTTATCACTCACTGTATAAAGACTAAGCTAAGCTGCCTCGACACTGATGTGGGGCAATTGGCTTCGCTTTTTGGTCCTAATAATTTTGCATTCTTGGACTGTGCTTATCTACATTGAAGAGCTTTCTACTCAGTAATGTTTTGTTCCTGTAACAATAGAATTTTTTTTTACCTGTGGGAATATGATGTTTACTAGAGTTACTAATTATATTTAATAATACACAATTTAAATGGAGATTTTTAAGGGCTATGAAACTTACCTAGTTTTAAATTAGTTTTCCCTTCAGTAGTCTTCAGTTTGGTTCTAGGTTCTAAAATACATTTTCCTTTTGTTTGTCAAAAGCTCAACCATTCTTCTTAGGTTGCTATGGGCTTAAAATTGAGATTGATAAGTATTAAAAAAGAGAAAGTTTATGTGTAGGGCCTGCCAGTTTTCAAAACTGTATTGAAATTCAGTGGCCAATACATATTTTTCTAATATGAGAGGAAGTATTTGATATGCATCTTTCCCAGGCCAGACAGATAAAGGAAGTTGCTTTGTCACTTGATCAAATCTCAGCCAGACTAGTTATGTAAAACTGCAGGTGTCAGAAACTGCTTGTAAAACTGAAGTTTAAAAGAAATGGGGTGAGGGGGCTTGCCGTGAGAAACACAGTAAATGGTGAAGTATTGAGAGATGGAAACATGTGAGAAAAAATCGTACTCTGTTCTTCCTCTTACTCAACATTCTAATGGGCTGCAAACTGATAGAAATAGAAAATACATGATAATGGTAATGGTGCTGGTAGTGGTGTTGAAGAATGACAATAATAGCAGTATTGCTGTTAAATAAGGATCAGGATAAACAAATAGGCCGAATAGATGTTTATTCAGGGAGAAATAACTTACAACCTAGACAGATGAACACCAGCAAGTTCCATCCAATGCTCTCCTATCAGAGTCCCGCCAGCCAGAGAGGATTTCCCAGTTCCTCCTCAGAACTCCTTCCACAGGTCACTTCTGCCCATGGCTCCACGCCCCCCCAAATGGGTGTGGACAGTGCCACAGAAGGGAAATAAGTAACTATCTCACTACAATTCCCCTTTTAGTCTAAAGAAAAGATTTGGGCTTAATACAAAACTATATACAAAACAGTGAATAACAAGTGTGCTCTAAGAAAAGGAAAATCGAGAACAAAATGACCTACATATCTAGTCCTAGGGGGATGGCATAACGGAGTTTACAATAGAGTTGTCCTAAGCTGGAAAACTTAAGTCTAGTACCTAATATATCTAACTAGGAAGAGAGAATAATAGTTGTGATAGTTTAATCTTCAACCTCCTCAAGACCTGAGAAGGAAAATAACGATAATAGGGTAGACAGGAAGTGTGGATGGGCAATGTCCAAAAGATGCAGCAAGGACAGAAACAGCAAGATACCTGGACAGTCACCCTAGTTCTCACAGCAACATAGGTACACCCAGTTTTGGCTAAGGCCAACAGAACTTGCCAGACCACAAAAACAGCATGGAGGTAGAATGGCTGTCTTACCCTGACTTGGAAAGGTCCAGCAGTCTTCTATATTTGTCTCCTGCAAGCACATAGGACTGCATGTCCAAATCAGTGGTCAAGGTGGGGGCAATTCTTTGCCCAAGAGGCCATTTGTAGTGAGATAGTCCTTCTGTGGCACTGACCATGCCCATTGGGGGTGGAGCCATGGGCGGAAGTGACCTGTGGAAGGAAGTCGGAGGGAGACCCGGAAAAAGCTCTCTTGCTGGCATGACTCGGACAGGAGAGGATCGGGCAAAATTTCCTGGTGTTCATCTGTCTAGGTTGTAAGTTATTTCTCCCTGAATAAACATCTATTCTGCCTATTTGTTTATCCTAATCCTTATTTAACCACAATAGCCATTAGCTGAGGCAAGAATGAACTCCAGCAGGAGCAACAACAGTGTCCAACATTTTTTCAGGAAAGTACACGGTACTTTCAGGAGAAACAGTGTGTCTCATGTCAATGGAGGACTAATATTAAACATTTAAATGCCATGTTCTGCATATCTATTAAGTGATTGAAGATTAAGCATCTATATCTGACTAATCCCATAGGTATAGGAAACATGAGTGAAGATAATCTGTAATACTTAGGAACTTAGCTAAAAAACTGATTAAAACTTCCTTGAATAAAGCAGGAACAAATACTTAAACAATATAACTATATACATATACATACATATAAATCCCTAAAATAGAGGTAGAGTAGAAATGTCAAGATAAGAGGTAGAACTATAAAGGGCAGCATGATAAATATCCCAAATTGTATCAATATACAAAATGTCTTGAATACAAGAAAAGTATACATACATAGAATATGGTAAAACTAATGTGCATAAAACATCATAAGTAGATAGTTTCACACAATATAACAAAATATAAAATTAATTTTACATAGCTTACCACATATAAGAATATATAACAATGTAAGCTGTAAAATACTATCTCACTCTTACACAAATTCACAAGATAATAGGCTAATCTACCTATATCCCATCTAAACCACACCTTTCCCAACCATTCCCTAGCCCTGTCTAAAAGATAAACCTAAGTGTAAGCATCAACTTCCATACCCAACCCTAAAACCAACACAAAGAAAATGACTATTATCCCAAAATCCCAGGGTAGGGAAAGGGGGCATCGTTATCTTAAGGTTACATCCTGCTGAAATGGGACAATGATGGCTCTATGGGATCCTGTAGGAAGAAAATTTTTAGCAACCAAATTTCACAACAGAACTGGCTGTGACATATGTATCTAGTCACTGTGTGGCAGAAAATGCTTGACTGTAGTTCTATTTGAAACACTGGCCAGGGTGTAATAAGAAGGTGCACAATTACCGCTAGCTAGTCATGAGTTGTCTCGAGCAAAACAGTATCAAACCGGTTTTAGGGTGATGTCAACTGAAAATGATGACATGGGGGCCCCATCATCTTTCTGGAGAGTTCAAAGATTGTTGTTAGGAATTGTTACGATTCCTTGTGGAAATCTTAATCTTCAATATTAAAGTAAAAATTTCAAGTTTTAAGGTATGCATTAGGGAAAGACAACAATAAGCATTAAAAAGTATGTGAGAAAATTAGGATTTCAGAGAGAAAATTGCATATAAGAAAAGAGTCCCCAGATTTTGTTTTCTTCTGCCTTACACAAATTGGCGTCTTGATTTAAGGCATAAACCATGAATTTAATCTTAACAACATGCTTGAATTTAGAGAAGGAAAGCCAAATCCATCTCTAAAGCCAGCATTGGTTTACATGAACTGGGACTACAGGAATACTAGATAGTAGAGAGAAGTAGATTTCTGTATAGAAATAGTTTACGACAATTAAATATTTTTATCATATATCAGATTCTGCTTCATTAAGTGATTGTTTCTGAAGAGCTGTCTTCTCTTCTGTAGGTACCTACATGTTCAGTGATTTTGGCTGTTTGATGATAGGTTTTCTCTGTTTTCCTGTAACAACAATAACAGAACACTTCCTCTACATTTGAGAGGTCTCCACACATCTCATAGGACCTAATTTGTTGGATGACTTGTCATTTCTCTTCATTAAGATGTTTCTCTTGTTCAACTCAGATCTTGATTAACTTAGATGGTATCCACAGTTTTTCTACTCCTGTAGATACAAATGCAAAACCCCTACCCCAACGTAACACATATCCTGCTTTCCATTCTGAGGTCAGTACATCCTTGAAGTACACTGGATGATTTAGTTCAGAATTTTTTTTCTATTGTCCAGTGTCTTTCTGCAGCTGTTTTTCCTTTTCATCAGCATTAAGAAAGTTTAATGTTAATAAAGCATTATGTAATCTGTGTTTGGGTGTCTTGGTTCCTCCTGCCTGTTTATGGAGCATTTCTTTTAAAGTATGATTGGATCTCTCAACCACTGCTTGTCCTGTAGGTTAGTATAGTATCCATTTATGTGCTTTATGTTATAATACTCAAAAAACTGTTTCAATTTGCTGGAGACATATGCTGGAACATTGTCAGTTTTTGTTTGTGCAGGTATACCCATAATGGCCATTACCTCCAATAGAAGTGTGATAACAGAATCAGCCTTTTCAGAGCTCAGAGAAGTAGCCCATTGAAACCCTGAAAATGTGTCTATAGTGTGATGTACATATTTTAATTTTCCAAATTCTGCAAAATGAAACACACCCATTTGCCATATTTCATTCCTATTTATACATTTAGGGTTACTGCCTGGTGGTAAAGGAGTTTGGTTATAGAATGAACAAGTAGGACATTTCCTTACTATTTCCTTGGCTTGTTCCCAAGTGATAGAAAATTTTTTTTTAAAACTTTGCTGTTCACGTTGTGTTTCTTATGAAATGCTGAGGCTTCTAGCACACTTCCTATCAATAAATGATCAATTTCATCATTGCCTTGTGCTAGAGGACCTGGAAGACCCGTATGGGATCTGATGTGTGATATATATATATATATATATATATATATATATATATATATATATTGAGTCTTCTTTCTGATAGTATCTTGTAACTGTATAAACAATGAAGTTAATTCTGTATTGTTAGGAAAAAATCCTGTAGTCTCAATGTTTACAACGACTCTCTCTGCGTATTTAGAGTCAGTAATTATATTGAGGGATTCTGTAAAATCCATAAGTACCATGAGAATGGCATACAATTCTGCTTTGTTGTACAGAATTGTAAGGGCTTTGAACAACTTTGCTAATTTTTCCTGATTTATATCCTACCTTACCTGATTTGTTTGTATCAGTGTAGAATGCATGAACTCCAGAAATAGGTGTTTTTCTTACAATGCATGGAAGGATCCAAAGAGTTTTCTTTATGAATTAGATTCTCTCAGTTTTGGGATAGTTGTTGCTAATCATTCCCAAAAAGTTACTGCAAGCTCTCTGCCAATATTCGTTATCTTTCCATAAGGAAGAAATTTCCTCATTAGTTAAAGGTACTATAATTTCTGCTGGGTCCCTTCCTATTAGCTGACGAAGTCTTAATTTATCTTTTATAATCAATTCAGAGATCTTTTCTATATATGTTTTTAGTTTTTTATTCTGTTTATGTGGTAGGAATATCCATTCTATATGATATCTTCTCTCTGCATCAAAATCCCTGAAGGATATTCTCTAGATGGTAATATGACCAGAATACAGTCTAGGTTTGGATCCACATAGTCCACATTTCCTTTTAGTATCCTTTTTTCTACCCATTCTAATTCTTTCTCTGCTTCAGCTGATAGTATTCGTGGACTATTCAAGTCCTTGTCTCCTTTTAGGACCATTTTCAAGTTTTTCAAATCATGCCCTTCTACTCCAATAATGGTTAGCAGTTGAGAAATCTCTCCTAGTAATTTTTGAAGATCATTAAGAGTCTGGTAGCAATCTCTTCTGATCTGTACTTTTTGTTGTCTAATTTTCTGTAGACCTATTTTATATCCTAAGTAGTTGATAGACTCTTCTTTTTGTATTTTTTTTCAGGTGTAATTTGTAATCCCCAGCGAGGTAAAACTTCCTTTACTTTCTCAAACATTTTTTCTAATATTTCTCCTTTAGAATTAGCTAACAATATATCATCCATGTAATGATAGATTATGGATTGTGGAAACAGTTTACGGATTATTTCTAGTGGTTTTTGTACAAAACATTGGCACAGGCTGGGACTAATTAGCAATCCCTGTGGCACAACCTTCCAATGATATCTTGTCACCGGTTGAGAATTATTGTAATTAGGTACCGCGAAGGCAAATTTCTCTTTATCTTTTTCTTGTAAAGGTATAGTGAAGAAGCAATCCTTTAAATCAATAGCTATAATAGACATTTCTTTGGGTATCAAAGAAGGCAAGGGCATTCCAGGCTGTAGAGAGTCTATTGGATGAATAACTTTATTGATGGCTCTCAAGTCTGTAAGCATTCTCCATTTACCAGATTTCTTTTTGATCACAAATACAGGAGAATTCCAAGGGCTGGTTGATTCCTAGATATGTCCAGCGCTTAGCTTTTCCTGAACCAAGCTTTCTAAAGCTTCTAACTTCTCAAAGGTCATAGGCCATTGTCCTTCCCAGACAGGTTCCTTTGTTAGCCATTTTAAAGGTAGGGCTTTTGGCTCCTCTGTTCAGCACTTGTATTCTGTTTTTGTACAGCCTGGATATTTGGTATCTGTCTTGTACAGTACTTTATAATATTTTCTCCTCAATCATGAGGTTGTTTATGGTTCCTATCTAATACTGGAGGAATGTTAATCTTTGTATTCTATTGCTGTAATAGATCATGACACCATAAATTTATCACTACAGCAGCCACATATGGTTTCAAACTTCCTCTCTGTCCTTCTGGTCCTGTACATTCAATCCATCTCGTGCTTTGTTTTACCTGAGACAGGGTTCCAATCCCTAAGAATTGAACATTTACCTCATGCAAGGGCCATCTTCGAGGCCAAGATTTGTTAGACATGATAGTTACATCTGCCCCTGTGTCCAGTAAACCGTTAAACAGTCTATTATTCATCTTAACTATCAATCTAGGCCTATGGCTATTTATAGCAGTTTGCCAAATATACATTTTTTATTTCCTTCTGTCATGTTTCATTCAACTTCCGTCACTAGTTTGTCATTCAGATCGGTATGAGTTTTTATAATAGGCACAGAATTTTCTAATTGTCCTGTGGGAGATTGTCTTCCACTGTGACTGGGAATGTTCGGACCACCTGTGACGTGGGGGCCTTCGAGAGGCCCCCAAAGAGTTTCCCGATGGGAAAGGGTTTCCTTGCTTGTCTCTGGTCGGTCTACACTCATTTTTCCAGTGTCTGCCTTTGCCACACCTTCTACATAACCCAGAAGGATGAGGCCTTCTGTTTGATTCATTCCTGGGAGTGTTATTTCTAGGGAGGCTTGGCCTACAATTTCTTTTTAGATGTCCTATCTTACCACAGTGATCACATATGATATATTGATATCTCTTCAAACCTTTGGAGAGGACTTCTCCTACCCAAGCTTCTAAGTCACCATAGTAAGGAACTCTGTTATCTTGATGTCTTCTCTGACCTTTAAATATGGCTTCTCCTACCAATGCTTAAGTCTTATTGTCATTATACTCAGTGTTGCCTGTATAGAGGACCTATTCATCCAAGGGTGCTGATCACATTTTTAAAGGCCAAAGCTCCTGTTTGCATTGAGGATTCACATTCTCATAAGCTAAAGATTCTATGAGTATTCGCCTAGCATCTATGTCTGCTAACTCTAATTGTACTGCCCTAGATAATCTTTCTAGAAAGACACTAAAGCCTTATCTTGGTCTACGGTTCTATCCTCTCTCCTAATTCATGAACCTTATCCCAAGCATTCAGAGCTGCTGTACTGCATAGAGACAAGATATGTTCATCCTAGGCAGCTTGGGTTTCTGGGTCAGCATAAAGACCCTCATCAAGAATTTTATTTTGGTGAGATTTATAACCTTTCCTTAAGCCCTGAAGTTCAAGAGCTTTTGCTTCCTCTCTCCATAAAGCCCTCCATTCTAATTGAGAGGAGTTTTCAAGGACAGCTTATATTAATTGAATCCAATCCTTTGGGGTTACCTTGTTATTCCTTGCCCATGATTCTACTAATTGCTTCACAGATGGTGAGTGTATGCCATAAGAGACTACTGTTTCCTTTATACCTTTTAAATCTTTCATACATATCGTTTCCCATTGATACGCAATTACACCTTTTGGGTGTTTTTTCTTTGCTGGTTTTTCATTAATAGATACAGGGTAAGCTCCCCTGACCCTAAATGGTGTGGAATATTTTAAGCCTTTTTCATGCCCTGTTACCTGTAGTTCTTCTTCTGATGTATCAGCCTGAAGGTCTTCTAAAGCCTGAAATCTATTCACTATTGTTTCTTTGAGTGTCTGAATTTCTTGAATCAATTAACTTTCTAGAGACTTCATTGCATCATTCAGTTTCTTACTTTCTCCAACTACAAATGATTCCATGTTTTTAGTCTTTTCATCATTAGATATTATCTGAATGGCATGTAAACTGCCTTCCAGAAACAATGTTCTATCTGCTAGCTTGCCATTATCCTCAGACATGGAAGAAATTCTATCATCTAGTCTTTCTATCTGATTTTCTAGTTTTTAAATGTTATTGGTAGCTTCCTCTGACCAGAAACATACTGTTTCTGCTAGCATGTTAATGCATTGCATTGTTTCTCTTCTGGTTATTGAGGTATCTGACATAAAACAAATTCTGTTTTTTACTTGGTCATTTTCATGTTCCACCATTTGTATTCTACCTGTCAGCTCTCCAATGCCATCTTCAATATTCTGAACCTTTCTTTCTATATTTTCTATACTTTGAATTATATCATTTTCAATGTTTCAAATCCTTGTTGTTAAGTTTCCTATGGTTTGTACAAGTTTGATTCCTGGAAGTGTTATTTCTAGGGAAGCTTCGCCCACAATTTCTTTTTAGATGTCCTATCCTACCACAGTTATAACATCTGACATGTTGATATCTCTTCATAGTAGTGTCCATAAATTCGTTACAAATACATTAAATCACTGATAAATCTCAACAAGAAAAATTATGAAAGACTTAAGGGCTATAAATAAGACCAGAGTAAAAGTAATAGTCACAGTCTTCATTTATAAGCCATGGTCTTATGATATAACCTTAAATAACAACTTTTAGCTCTCTGAACTTCAGTGTCCTTTGATCTGAAAGTTTAAGAAGGACAGTCCCTATGATCATAGTCAAATATGCATTTCCTCATTCTATGCATAAGTTCATGAAAATAAACCCCATGTGTTTCCTATGACCGGAATTGGTAGATGCACACAGCCACTGTCTGTAGTCAATTCTTTTTTTGACACAATGTGTAATGCTTCATATTTCTCTAACTGTTCAGGGGACTCTATATCATGTATGCTCATCTGATTTACAACAACCATTCAAGATGTGGACCAAAAGGAAAGGGCTCTTTTCAGAAAGCCTGACAGGAAAGGAATGCATTTTTGTAAAATCACCATTAGTTTGGTGTTTAGTCACAGCATTTGCTTCTTTGAATTACAAATAACAGTGAATGATTTGGTGGAGTGTTTATTTATCAAATCAAAGCACAGATGTCTATTAAAATATGGCAACTGAGCACATATCACATCTTCTTGAAAAATGTGCCTGTTTCTTCAGCCCTAGCCATGGCTTGCACCTCCAAGTTAGGAAAAATGATTATTTTTTAACATTATATCTCCAGCTAGAGTGATACTGAATTCCCAATATTTGTGAAAATGAACTGAATCCCTCTTATCTGTTTCCTACGTGCAATCCTATTTGAAAAATAAGACCACTCTGTTTATGTGAACCTGGGGATGAAGAGAACAGAACAGATCCTTAATCCCAGGAAGTTATTTATCTTGGATTTTTTTTTCTTCTCAAATGCCTTTACAGAAGGACTTTTTTTTATGCAGCTATTAAGTTTGAAAAGAAATCCTAAGAAATATTTAACAATAATAATTTTACATTACACAGTTCATCAAAGAGGGCAGTGGTGGAGAGTTGTATAATAAATTAGCTATGAAATATTTTGAAAGTTATAGAACCCCAGGTATCATGTCACATTAGTGGAGAGGCAAGCAGATGCACACAGGTATAATATTTGTCAAATGAATAGCTACCATTGATGAACAGAGATTGAGGGAAACTAAGAAATGCCATTTTCACTTACAGAAATACAAAGCTACCTATTTTTCCTTCTTTATTTATAAAACTATGTTCTGGTTATTAGTCACAAAGCAGGTACTTACTAAAATAAATATTAATACAGAAGGCACATACAACTATTTATGCATCTCTGAAACTGATCCAGGTGTTGTGACATACTGACATAATCCCCAAAACTCAAAAGAATAACACAAAGAGATCCTAACTTTAGTTTGACACAAGCCAGAAATACATAATAAGTTTCAGACCAGCCTGGGCTGTAGTGTAAGACCTTGTCTCAAACAAAAAAGACAATAAAGAAGTAAACAATAAGATTATATGACTCAATCTAAAACTATGTGCAGATTATTTTAAAGCCATAAAGTGATATTTTCAGATGGTTTGTATATTTTTAATTTCTTAGTAAGATATCAAACAGTGATGTTCCAATAGAAATATTCTGTCAAAAAAATAACTTGATAAAAGTATCATTTGAATTATGTTCTCATCAACATACAAAGAGTGTGAGGAAGCAGAAAGCCACAAAGTGTCAGGCTATTAGCAGTAAGAAAATTTAAAAATGGCTAAGAAATTCCAAATGCACTTTATTTGAAAGGACAGAGGAGAAGCCCCAGAGTGGGCCAAAATATAAGGACATCAGTATGCTGTACTGAATGGCTTCCAGAAAAAAATTACATAGTGTAGTATGAACACGTATATGGCTTAGACCAGAATATGAACAAAGTTATCATATCAAAAACAATCATTAAAATAATCTTTCAAAGTAGAAACAGTATTTTTCCTCTGCAAATGAGGAAGGAGAAGCAAGAGGCAATCAATTAATGTATTCAAGTCAACTCTGCTATCAAGGGTCAGAGCTAGGTTCTGAAATTTCCACCCATAGTTTACACTGTTCATGGCTTTGCCTTCCTTTCTCTTGTATCCACTATCCTCCATGATGACAATAAATTAGAAGGTGTATAACAATATTTCTATTAATTTGTTTGGTAGATGGTAGCTCCCAAAAAAACATACAAAAAAATACAAAAAGCAAAAACAACAAAATAAAACACCAGTGAAGGACAAGGAGGTACCAGTGATGAGTGTTATGCAAAGCTAGAGTCATGCACCTCCAAAGATATCACCAAAAAATCCTTAACTGATTTTCCATAAGAAGAACTTATATTCAAATTTATTTGAAATGAGAAGCTTCCATGCTCCAATGTTTATGACTAATGGTAAGTAAGTAGACCTCATTTGTTGTTTTAAGGCAACCTCTTTTAATAGGTTGAAAATAAATGATCATAGCCTATTGCAGGTTGACCAGTTCATCTCCATAGAAGCCACTAAATCTTCAGACACATGACTAAAAGAAAAATGTGTTAACAAATCCAGCATATTTTACATCAGGGTGAATGGATCCATGCTTAAAAATACAAACAATCAAAAATCTTTGAACAATTCTGAGGCCTAAAAATATCTGACTTGGCTGGTGAATTTAATTTAAACAATTTCTTTGTGCTTCCCTGAGTTGACTTGATAAAACTATCATCCATTCATTGGTAATGATCAGAAGAGTCCAGTGAAAGAGAATGAGAAGAAGGAGGTGTGTGTGTGTGTGTGTGTGTGTGTGTGTGTGTGTGTATTATCCTATCTAAGAGAGGCCTATATCCTTAAGAGATATGGAAATAAAAGAAATATAATACAATTGTTTGGTTATGTAGTACTAACAAAAGTGAGGAAAAAGAAATAATATTGGAAGTATTTCTGAAACAATTGCTATATAACTAAGAAGAAATGATACAAAAATGGAGAAAAAGAGAAAGGGATACTTAATCCAACAATACCCTTTGGATGAATGTTTGAAGTGAGATAAAGGCAAAAAGGGACCACCTACACAAAAGCTGGTGACTATGAAACCACTACCCCTGGCTTACTACTGTCTTTTGCTTGAAAAGGACGACCTTCACTTCCATCTTTCCTATGTAGGTTCTTGGCACTGGGAAGTTAATAGGTAAATCAATTACCTTTTGAAATATCTGGATAAGAACCAGAACTTGAATACAAACCCAGTATCGTGGCTCCAGGCTCTGCAACCTGGTCTTGATGAGCACAGTCACCATAGAACATACTAACCCAATTTAGATTTCCTCCAGAGTGCATCTATTCCAGATAGGAATAGCAACCTAGTATAAAATGCATAAAAGAAATTCATTTTGGCAAATGAAACTAAAATGCATGAACATAAGTTTTTTTCACTTATATAGTCAGAATTTATTTGATAATTTTAACTGCATGCTAATTCATAAAATGAAGAGAAAATGAGCAAGGTCTTGATTTTCTAACAGTAATGTTTCTGACAAAATTGTATGATCAAATGAAATGAAATCCTTCACTTCCCATTTAACTTTCATATCATGATTAGGAGGAAAGGTAATTTTTGTAAAAATATTTGAGAGATTCATCATCTTTTTCCCTTAGGTTTCTTTTAATCCTTTGATATTCAAATATTTTCTTTTGAAGTTTCTGATCATCTTCCATGTTGATTTTCTCTTTTTTTTCAATTTTTAATTGGTCTTACTCAGGCAAATTTTCATTTGCCAGTGGCATCTACCATGACTCCAGCAAATCATAGATTGACTTTCAACAATTCATGATATGAAGCAGCTTTCACAGGATTACAATTTCATTTTGCAGGTGATATGCATTGTATTCTCATTATGATATGAGTACTCCAAATATTTTATAAAATCAATGACAGCATAAACAACAACAGAAAAACATTATTATGACAAGAAGGGAAGAAGTGAGGTAGACAATTTGGCAGACAAATTTTATAAAAATATTTTAATTAAATATTTTTTTATAATGTAGACATTTGTGCAAACAAAACTATCTGCATTCAAATAATGAAACTCACATAAGGATCTACAATATACAAATAATTTAAAATTCTCAAGGACCCAAAAGCTGCCAAAGCACAGACATGTAACTGCTCAGTTTCAGTAGGAAAGAAAGTAGAAAAAAGCATTTATAATCAGAATCATATATGAAAGTTTATTCTGTGTATGTGCTATAGCTCCTGTTAATATACTCTACCAAGTGTTCTAGTTGGCTTTTATTGCTTTAATAAAACACTATAACAAAAGACTATATGTAGAGGAAAGGTTATACTTGGTTTTCACATCTCATTTATAGTCTTATTCTTCATGGAAATCAAGGCAGGGAATTAAGAACAGGAGAACTTAGATGCAAGAACTGAAGCAGGGAGTATGGAGGAAAACTGTTTATTGACTTGTTCCCATGACTTGTTCTGTCTGTTTCCTTATACAGTCTAGGACATTTGCCCAAGATGTTGCTAACCAAAATGCCTGGGCCCACCCACATCAATTATAATAAAAAAGATGTTTCCATATATTATTGTCTAAACACCAATTTGTTTGATTCATTGACATGAGTGAAATTCCTTAATTTTAACTGACCCTCTCTTGTGTCTATTTACCATTAAAACAAACAGGTTTATGTGCTGCAATTTTTCATCCAGAATCATGATAGCCACATGTTATATGCTGCCTGGAGATGGTGCTTTCCTATGGAAAGCTATGGGATTGAAGCTCCATGATTTGATTGTTATGAGTAGATAAAGGATCTCTGAAATATAACATCTCCTGGGATGAATCATTTATATCTATATCTATATCTATATCAATATCATCTATATCTATCTCTATCTCTATCTATATCTATATCTATATCTATATCTATATCTATATCTATATCTATATCTATATCTATATCTATAATGAATCCTTAATCTGTAGCTTTCTGATAGAGAAATTTTGAACCACAGCATTGGTGCTAAGTCCTTAGTCTGGGTATATGCAGTCTACTGAGTATTTAGTTATTTCTTGCCTTCTGGTAAAGAAAAGCAATATGTGTCTGTCTTTCCAAGGAAGGAAAATAAAACTGGAGGAGAAGCTTTTTCTCCTCTCTTATGCCTGGGCTTGTTCTGCAAAGATGATTTGTGTACAAAGAGCTAACTGTCTGTTGTGTAGCAAGATGCAACTCACCTGTCTGTGCCCAGAGAAAGAACTTGTAGATTTTCAAAATGAATTCTAGAGTTCTTTGCGTCTCAGGAGCTTGAAGAAAAAATAGTAATGTAACACAATTTTTCAGTGAACTCTTCAAATAAAATTACATCTTAGTTTGGAATCATTAAACCTCAACATCTCTACTCTCAATTCAAGATAACTCCACTCAAGTCCACTGCTGTTTTTTGATGTTGGTTTGCTGCTAGAGTGACGGCTCAGTAATTAAGTGTACTTACTGTTCTTGCAGAGGATCTGGGTTCAGCTTCTAGCACCCTCACTGCAGCTCATAACAACTCTCAAAATCCAGTTCCAAAATATCTGATGCCCTGCAATAGTCCAATAGCCTTTATAGACCCAAGCCCAAGCCATGCATGTGATGAACTTGAATACATGAAGTAAAGCATCCACACACATAAAATAAATTATAAATAGTTCTTTTTCTGCAGATTTACCTGTCATTGGGGTCTTACCACTCCCAATTCCACTGATATATTAATCCCTCCTCCCTCTTTTTGACTAGGCTCCAGGGGCTCTGCCTGGTACTTGGCTGTGGATCTCTGCATCTGCTTCTACTAGTTACTGAATGAAGGCTCTATGGTGACAGCATATTCACCAATCTGATTACAGGGGAAGGTAAGTTCAGACACCCTCTCCACTACTGCAAGGAGTCTTATCCGAGGGGTGATCCTTGTCGATTTCTGGCTGTTCACTACTCTTAATGGTTCTTTCTGCCAAGATCACTGTTTCATTAATCTCCTACTCCATGTCTCTTCCCCAGCTTGACAAACCAGCTGAACCAAGTTTGTGAGAATTCACGAACTCTACACCTACAGTTGTACAGACTGAATGAGGCCAGTCCTAGCTCTGTCATCTGCCTGTGGGCAACAGTTGTGTGCCTTGGTGTGTTTGGGGTGATAGCTTTTGGGAACACATTCCCTATGGTGAAGTGTCCCTAAACCATAATGCAGCTGAGAAGGACTTAGTTCTATTTCAACTTAATGTGCCAGGCTTTGTGTCTCCCCATGGGAGGCCTAACCCTTTCAGAGTGGTGGATTGAGGGTGAGGTACAGGGTATGCAGGGTCAGGCAGGGAGTGGTAGGGCAGGTGGGGGAGGGAACTGCAGTTGGGTATGTAAGATAAGAAAATAAATAATTTTTTTTTAAATTAAAAGACAATAATAAGTAACTCTTTTCACAAGAATATTGTGTACTTGTAACAAGTTGAAACATATTTGCATAAACATGCATAAACACACCCTAGCACAGCTGTCACTTTCAATGTCCGATTTATTTATTTATTTATTTATTTATTTATTTTATTTTATTTTTTTGGCACTGTAACAGAACCTTCTCTTGCTTTAGTGTATTCTCACTTTGAACAACTCTGGGATATAGATCATTTTAATTCCCATTTTGTACTAAGAAAATGAGGGCTAAACAGATTAGCAATTTAGGTCACAGGAGAACCAATAATGCAGAGGAAGTATTTGAAAGCATTTGTCTCCAACTTCTAAATTTACAAAATTTTATGTATCCTACAAAGCCTGGTGAAAAATATGAGAATAACCATAGTATAACTAAATATTTATATTATAAAAATTACTGTAATTATACATTACTCTGTACTTAATATCTACATTGGATGGTAATCAGGAGTGGCAAACCCAAGAACCTATTTCAACTCTAAGATGGTAGAATGTTGATTATTGTAGGATCTCAACTGTTGCTTCTCAGCTGAGAATATCTATAATTCCAAAGTATGCCAAGAATAAATATTATGGGATAACACACATTCCAAATCTGTATTAAAAAGAAGGCACATATTGCTGAAAGTAGCATAATGTTTGTTTAGAATTTTAATATAAAACATAAGACCCTAAATATGTGTTATACTTTTAGAATCTGTTTTGAAATATACTTCCTTAAATTCCTATGAGTACATGCACATTCTCTTTAGATATAAATTTTTCTGGGTAGTAAAAAAGATGATGAGCAAGCTCTCAACTACCATCTGACTCAGATCATTCCACTGTCCTTTCTGATTCACAGAGAGTGCTTCAACATTTTCTGATGAAGTCTGCCTTTCCTTGGAGCTGTAAGTACTGAACTTCTGTGGAAATAGCCAATCTTGTACTAAGTACGTTTTTATGAAGAGGCTACAATCCTCTCTTTGTCCACTTAAGCTCTTGAAGCATATTATATCTACTCAGTCAACTGGCTCATAACCATATTTAGGCCACTTACCTCCTATAGATCATTGTCTAAAACTACCTTTAACTCATCCTACTTACTTCCTGGCACAGCACAATCTTCAACCAGGACTCTGTTCAAAGAATATTTCTTCTTTCCTGGGATCTTTCCTTGGATGCAGGGAGTATTTTGATCACATTGAAATGTAAATAGAAACCCAGAGTTGAGACACACTGAAGTACTTGGCATTGCCTGGATGTGAATTCCTGAGTGCATTCCTATGAAAACTTGAGAACAACGCAACATTTCTTGACTCTTCTTAAATTACCCAGGACTCCAATTCAACAGAAACCCCTGATGCCTAACATTTCTGCTGTTTATTTCTCTAAATAAATCTGAGAGGTGATAAGTTGCACAAGAACAACATCCTGAATAGTCTAAATTTCTCTTTGTTTGACTGGAGGAGCTGAACTATGAGTGAGAGATGCTAATGCTTAAACTCATCAGTGGTGACATCTTGAAAAGAGTCATGGTACATATGAAAATTTTAATAAATGAAACCCATAATCCAAACTTTCCTACTCTCCACTAAAACTGTCTAGTTTATCCATATACACAAACTCCTACAAAACCTTTTGATGGAGAAATTTTCTTTTGGCAACAAGTTACTTCATAATCCGGTTCTTTGGCATTGCACAGTCCTGCTTCCTCCTGTCTCTTAATGTTACAAACTATTCAGTTTCTCAAAACTCTAGCAGACTGTTTTTCAATACTCCTTTCCTGGCCCAGATTAAATAAGAAGGTTTGGAGACAAGTCAAGGTGGAATTGAATTGTTGTATTCTAATTGTTGTATATCTTGGATAAACCGTCTTTGAGTTTGTAAGTTGAACTCAGCAATGATTATGTTATGTAAATGCTCTGATTCACATATGAAATACAATTTTAAAAATTATTTTAATGTATTTATCACAGAGTTCACACATGTTATTTCTGTTACTGTTGAGAGTGTTTTGACTGAGTTCTAAATTGCCTCTGTCTCACTCTTAAGTTCTTATCTTTATTGTTCTCAAACAATAACCTTCTTGGTCTTCTAAATTAGAATCTGACAACTTTTGGCTTGAAAAGATAGAAAATACTAGAAATAGCCAGAACCAACAATAGAATATTGAAAGCTTTGTTGGAATGTAGATGCAAGGAAACAAGACTAACAAAGGTTACACTCAGCAGGCACTCGTGAATGAAGAGATTGTGAGTTTTCCTACTGAAGAGGCAGTTTATTTGTGTTGACAAAATATGTTCTTTGCAAGATGAGAATCAACATGGCCATGTCAAGTAGAAGAAAAAGTCTAGAAAGAGGGATAGTTAGTGCCTGGTCACCTTCCTCTAGACTATGTTGGATTGTTGCCATGCTGGAAACTGTTTATTTTATTGAAGGTGACGAGTGCAGCTATGAGAGAGGTGGACTGAGATGATAGATTCCAATGAGAATTAAATGATTGCAGTAAAGACAATGTTTTTCTTTTATTTGTCATGCAGTCTTTCTCGCCTATAGTTCAAGATGCTCAGATTAATGGGCTGCTTGTTTTGTAATGGCTACTCATAAAACTTTAAAAAAACATTACAGCATTTCATACATGAGCAAAGACTATGACTGATGAGAAATAAAATTCTACTCTTGCATGTTGGACCGATATCTGGTCCCAAAGACTTTTTTCTAAGTTTAATCCTTTTAGGATAAAGTGCTTTTAGGATAAAGTGCTTTTTATTGCAGTAATTTTATCTTCTTAGAATTCCATGTTCAACCTCCTGTATCACCAGATACACTTGAGGGTCATCATAACTAGAGTGGTACGGATGATTGTGACTGCTTAATCAATTCATATGGAACTACTTTTAATCAAGGACAAACTGTTTTCAGTTTTCCTACTGTTCAGCTGCTACACTGACAATTACCAACTTTATCTATAAATAACTGATTCTCAATGTCAAATATAGATGTTATATATTTAAGATGCCCACAAAATGCAAAACATTAGTAATTTAATTTCACCTGGAAAGGAAAATGCAGTTTACACGAGTATCCATTGAGATATTTTGGCGTATGTACCAGTTGCATTTTTTGTTTTGAAGGCAAATAAAAAAAATGATTCATAGTAAAATCTCCCTTAAGAAAAGAGACTGACCAATTGTCTGAAGTGTGTCGGGTTCACTCCCCTAAGTAAGGTGTATTCTTATCTCATATATTAACTACTTATAACAACCCCCAACATATCTCTTAACTTTGACACTTTCAAACTTACTGACTGGAGCCTCTGATGATAAAAAAATTTCTACTTAAAACCATTATCTAAATTTTGACCTGTGACCTTCTTCCTGATTTTGTATACTAAATTAAGTGTCCTTTCTTCAGTATCTAACCTTCATGAGTTAAGAATATTAGTTATTCTAGCAACTTCTCCTCTGTTAAGTTCACATCCCCGGTCCAACTAATAATTCTCATTGGATGAAAATTATTTGTCCCATTCTCTAGACAATATCCCATTCATTCAAGCTCACTAAGAAGATCTAAATGTTCACTCATCAGTTATCACAACTGGCAGTAAGTAGATTTGGTTGTATAGTTGGAAAATAAAATAAAAATAGACATATCTTGTAAAATCTGATTCCTTTTAGTATCCAGAGTCTGAAGTCTAGGACCAGGTGGATATTATTAGGATTCTATTCCCATTTTTGTGAATTTGATTCTATGGTTCCTTTATCCAAGTGAATTTATCCAATTCAATCCCATTTGTTTTATCAACTGCAAAAAAGTAAGTATAAAAAAAGATGACTTGTCTGAATTCATGCTGTGAAATGACATATCCTTATGATAATGTAAACCAAGAAAGCAGCAGTGATGTAAAGTTATGATATGCCAAGTGCCTTGAACAAGTTTTCTCAGCCAATCTTCACAGCAACTCAGTGAAAGTAGATGTTTTCACTCCTATTTAACAGATGGTGGAACTTAGGTTTTGGGAAAGAAAGGACTCATGGATCGTCTGTGGAAGTGAGCCCAGATCTCAATAATTCTTTAAGAAGACTAACTTGTTTTTTTGACTCAAAGTCATATTTAAATTATACCCTTTCAACCTTAGGCCAATGAGGCATTTCTTTCTAGGATTAATAATTATTTGTTGTGCTCCATAAATATAACGTCATAGAGAAGAAAAATATTATAAGGAATTTTTAGACTGGTTACTCATACAAAAAATATACTAATGTTGGATTTCTATTCTGAATGTTTAAGTTTTCTTTCTGTTAACATTCTACATTTGTGAAACTATCTTATTATTAAAAAGATTCTTCATCATACTCATGTGACATAGTGCCACCTATGACATCATGGCTATGACAGCAACAGCAGTGAATTGCAAGCATGCAGATTTCTGTTAAGAATCACAGCAATTAGTGATCAAAATATGGCACACTCACATGCCGATGTGAACAGGAAGGGAAGGAAGGAGAAGTGGGGAACAGGTGTGTGACTTTTCCTGCCAACATTCCGTAGACCTGAGATGAAGTGGGAGTGAATGTGTGAATATCTGTGAGGAACAAAAATAAGTCTTCTAATTATCCAGCCAATAAAAAGTAAAGAGTGAGAACAGGACAGAAGAGAGAGTCAAATTATTTTAGTGTCTACTTTCCAAAACTTGGTATGGGAAATCTTTCGTTCTTATGCTGCTTTTTACTCTTGAATGGTATAACATCTCTTAAAGGAACATAACATTAAATAATGGGGCTTTCAGCTAGACTTTTATAAGCTCTCTCTTGGGAAAGTTCCTAAACTCCTGAAGCTCAGTTATCTCATCAGTCAAAGGGGGCTTATACTTGCATTATGATATTGACAAGGAAACCACCATTTGCAGATAAAGCAATTGACTCACTGTGCTGTCTGCCTATCTTTATCTTTCTCTTTGGAAATTGTTATTATTTTTGTGTACTAAGGTTTGAACCCAACGCATTCTGCATGCTGAATAAGTGCTCTGCCACTGAACTATATCCCACACCAGTATTCTCCTTTCTTTAAGAAGCCTAAAGTAAGACTTACAAAATATGTCTCTATCAGTAGAGTGAGATCTAATAGAATACCAATAATTGAGTAGTTTAGACAATAGAAATGTATTTCTCACATTCTGTATTTAAGAGCAAGACACCAGCAGATTTGAAGTCTAATGAGGAATCTTCTAGCAGTGATCTCACAAGGCAAAAAATGTAACCAAGATCTCTTGTCATGTATTTTTGTAAGGATGTTACTTCTACTCCAGAGAGCATTGCACTCTTGCTAAGACTCTACAACTTGACACAGTCGTATTAATTTCAATGAATACAATTTAGGCACACAGAAACATTAGATCATAGCAGAACATATGGTAGACTGTTGTAGGAACATGAATAGACTGTTTTACATAATTTTTTGTTTCAGCTATTTTGAGGATTCCAAATAAAAATATGCTATCTGTTTAAAACAAATATAAGACAGATATGGGCCCAAAGCATTTTCTTTGGGAGTTTTGTCAACTCTTCTAGTTTTTTGCCTTTTAATGCCCTAAAACTGAAGATAGAAGAAGTAGATTGTCTGTTCCTGTTATTCCTTGCTATCTTTCTTACACATTCACCTCATTTAGTTGTTAAGCAAGATGTTCTGTACTCATTGTAATCACAATTTAAAACAAGATATTTTATTTTATTCTTCTGTATTTAATGATTGTTTTTCTTATCAGGCTTTGTAAGGTGTGTGTGT
The DNA here is from genome assembly GCF_943737965.1 of Phodopus roborovskii. Lineage (NCBI taxonomy): Eukaryota > Metazoa > Chordata > Mammalia > Rodentia > Cricetidae > Phodopus > Phodopus roborovskii. The sequence goes on from NW_026126447.1 coordinate 4,672,069, forward strand.
GTGTGTGTGTGTGTGTGTGTGTGTGTGTGTGTGTGTGTGTGTGTGATCTTGTCTCTTTCTCTGCCTTTTAATATCTTGATGATTTATCTTAGTCTCAAGCAGAGACTCATCCTTTTTTTTTTTTTTTTGTCTATAAAAGTGTGTGTTGTTCTCTTCCTATCTTCCTCCCTTCTATCTCCTATGTTGGTTGGTTCTTCTTTTTATTGCTCCCTGATGTTTAGAATATTTTTCTGAGGGACTCTCCTGCCAACAGGCAATGTTGTTATTCACTCAGGTACTGAATGTATTACTGCTGCTCTGGGACACAATAAGGGAACAGGGAACTTTGAGAATTGTATATCTTAAGTATAAAATAAGTCACCTGGGAGCCTCAGGACTGGTTAAGAGGAAATGGGTTCCTCTTTTATGTAAGGGCCAATGTGGCTGACATAGTAAAGACAACTTGTTTTGTTTTTCCATCAAGGCGATATGTAATATATAACGTTTGGGATGCCAATCTAAGATTATGGTGTGATTATCCATGACTGATATAATAAAATATGGAAAAAAAAGACAGGAATATCACAACTTTGAGTAGAATGTGTGTTACATAGAGGGTTTGAAACCAAATGTAACTACATAGTCAGACTTTTCAAGCAAACAAATAAACAAAAAGTATTTCAAAAATTAAACATAAGAAATTGCAAGAGCTTATGAATGAGACTAGAACAGTAAACTAGAATATGAATATATGCCTCTCTCTAGAAGTAATTGGTATCTATGTGAATGATGTTAATCAATTCTCTTTTTCTTAATGATATCTGTATCTCAGTTTACATTGTAATAAAATGGAGATAGGAATGTGTCTTCATCTTCCTCTGCAGCATCACTGTGAGGGAGAAAGACATGGATAAAATTAATTTTGACATATTAAAACTATTCTTTACGTTGATTTGATTTCTAAAGATTCTCAGAAGGAACATTGGCATCATGATGAAAACAGAACATGTAATCATCAGTCCCACATGCTCTATTGACTGTGTGGATGTGAGAGGCACCTGTCACAAAGCCAAAAGTATATTAGTTATGCACAAGTTGAACAGTAGTAACCTATGAAAACTCAAATGTATCTGGATCTTCAGTTGCAACATTGAAAAGATGAGCAAAATAGAAATGAGATATTGGCATTGCTTTAAGAAAGAAATAGAAGCCAGGTGGTGGTGGCACACACCTTTAATCCCAGCACTCAGGAGGCAGAGGCAGAGGGAATCTTTTTGAGTTTATGGTCAAACTGTGCTACAGAGTGAGTGCTAGGATAGGCTCCGAAAGTACACAGAAAAACCCTGTCTCAAAAAAGAAATAAAATGAATAAAATAAAGAAAGAAAGAAAGACAGAAAGAAAGAAATAGATATCTGCCTGAAGATATTAGCTACCATTCCTATTCCCATCTAATTGTTATTGGATAGTTATAGTAAAGCATGCCCTTCTTCCCTCATTATTCTGTGTCCTGCTTTCTTTGTACCACTTTCTAGCACTTCCATTATCTGGGCAATCTTTGGCAAGTATCAGATGCTATGTAAAGTAACTGTAATACTTTAAGTGGCTTATATAAAGTATCCTGCCAAACCAGACATTATCTCCAGGTCACCCAGAAGATTAAATGGTAAGCCTGAATCCAGTATATAAGTCCATACACTTTAGTCTCCTTAGCTGGAACCCTTTGCTCACCGCCTCACTGCTTTATCATTCTTTTTTCTAGAACATATGGAAGCTATAAATTCTTCTTGTGATCAGGGATCAGTTTAAAATTCTGATATAAGGTTTATAATTGCACAAGCCCAACACCAGGGTGGATTTCCAAGCTGCAGCTGATTTGCTGGTTTTTCAGCCTTTTTATTTTTTCTTTTCAAATACAACATAGTAAAAGACCCAGCAGAAGTCACAGACATGACTACCAGTAAATTGTAATAATAATACTTTGTATCAACAGGATACTCTTCATTTGAGGTACCCAGGGACTAGGTCCACATTATTTAAACTTCAAAACACCAGGATCTTAGAGGTCAAGACTGTGCCAATTTTTGAGAGAGATAAACTGAGACGATAACGACTCTCCCAAGGACCAAATCAAGACAGATCATTTGTCACAATCACCTCTGAGGCAGATGATAAAAGCCTGAGCTGCAAGTCAACCCAAATAATCATTAGCTAAAATTGTATGGCAGAGAAATTGCTGGCTGTGAAGTCATCAGACATACGTTTCTGGCCTGACCTTTTCATTTGTTACCAGCATGAAGAGAGTCAAATCACCTTTCTGTTCTCATTCTCCATGTGTCCAAGAGCAAAACAGGAAAGCAGCTGAGCACTGCTTTATCAGGGTCACCTATTCTTGATGATGGCATGGACCTGGGAATTAGCTGAACATGGCTTTCCAGACATTGCTTCATTGACTTTCCACTGAAGTGGCTCAGAATCATAAGGGTAAGAAAAGGAAAGGCTAGTTGTCAGTAAATCCATTTAAATAAATGAAATTTCATAGTCCCACCCTTGTAATTTCTAATTTACATCTGACATGAAATGTAAGGAGTAGGTTTTTCACCTGCCTCTGGTCTTGTCCCGCCACTGTGCCAGCCCCAAATAATGCACAGAGACTCTGTATTTGATATAATGCTGTTGACCAGGTACAAGTTTCTTATCCGCTAGCTCTGTCCTAAGTACTTCCACGTGCTCTAATCTTACTGGGGAATAGGGCAAGCATCTCGTATCCCAAGCCTCTCCATCTTGACTTCTCCTTACTCCTTCCTGTTTCGTCCTTGTCTCCTAATCCCTCCTATCTTCCTTTCCTATTAGCCAACAGTGCTTTATTCATTAACCAGTATGAGAAACATATTTACAGAATGACATTTCCCATCAATGAAAGGCAAATAGAAACTTTTAAAGACTCTTCAAATTATTCTGGTAAAACTTCTTTCTTATGATTTTTGAAATTTTCTATGAATTATAATGATGCTTCCCCACTTTGGAAGCATATTCCCTCCACCAATCTCTTCTAACCTTCTCAGATATTGCCACTGCATAATGGTTAATACTGATGGTAAACTTGACAGGATTTGGGAATGCCTGTGTGCCAAGCATCTGGTTTCATCTCATAGACATTATCTTGATTGACAAAGTCCATACAAGTATCATCCAGGACCCATTCTATCTAGATTTATTGAGGTAGGAAGACCCATTCTGACTGGAGCATCCTATGTGCTGGCATCCTGAACTGTGAGAAAAGGAGACAATGAGTTTAGAACAGAATCTGAGCTTCATTATAGAAGTGACACTGTGAACTTCCATCTTACATACTTTTTTCTCTCCATTATTTTTTGCTTTGCGTTTTATTAATTTTTTAATTGTATGGATGTTTTGATTTTCACCACATTCATGCAGTTCCCTAGAAGCCTAAAAGAGAGTGTCAGATCTCTTAAGACTCGAGCTACAGCCAGCAGTAAGGATGTGGGATGGAATGGGATGGGATGGGATGGGGGATCAGTAAGAAGTATGGGCATGGGAGAATGGGTGGAAAATGGAACAAAACAAAAAAACAAAACAAAAAAAAAAAAACAAGAAGAAAAAGAAATAAAAGAGGAACATAATCCTTGTGGCCTAAACATCAGTCATTTTAAATTCTTATAGCCTTATATTTCCTGCCTTGATAAACTTCCCATCAAAGTATCAGCCAAATAAATCCCCTCTGTACTTAACTGCTTTAATCAAGGTATTTTATACCAACAGTAAGATAATGAGCATATACCAACATGACTAAAAGTACCTATCATCCACTTGTCCTCAACAGCATTTGTTATATTGGACAGATGATAGACAATATCCTTAGTATAAATTAGAATAACTGTATCCTTCTGATTCACATGTTTAAGTAATCCAATGTTGACACAAGACTCTTACTATATTCTATGAAGCTCTTAACAATGTGGAGAACTCTAAGGATCTAATGCACTGTGGAAGCCACTCCCAGAGTATTTCTTACAGATGGGTAAACAATTTGGCACTCAATTTCAGGATTTCTTAAATATTCATAATATCTATGAAACCTGTTTTAAAAATATGTAAGAAAAGAGATGATTGAATGAAAATTACATTTTCTGAAAGACATGAGTGATGGGAAATATGATCACTGTTTTTAGATATACTAAATACTGTCATTTAAAAAAGACAATGCACCTGTCGCTTTGGCTCCTGAGTGAAATCACAAAGACAGCACATCATGATAAACCCAAAAGAAAAGTTTTGAAAAGAGATTTCAAATGATGAGTTAAGTTTCTTTAAGGAGATAGTGAGCTCAGCGTTGGGAAAAGGTACTTACACAATGGGAGGTACTGTTAGAATGCTAAGGATTGAATTGTCTATAGCAATATGACCATCTTTGTGTAAAATAAATAACAAACCCCTAGGACAATAGATCCAGCTATAGAATTCATAAAAATTGCAAACTCTAAAATTTCTAGAACATAATAGCAATAACATCAAGCAATAATATTAGTAGAAATGTAAAAATAAGTAGGGAAATGTGGCACACTAATCAAAAACACAATCCTAAATTAACCCAGGTGTTAGGATTACAAAAATGTGAAGGTATTTGCAAGCAGTTATAGCAGTATAATCAATGAACTCAAAGTAATGTTAGATAATATTCAAAGGCAAAAACAATGATGATTGCATTAAACAAAACTGAGATAACTAGTGTCTGATTTGTCACTGAAATAAACAAGTATCAGAAGATAAAACAATATTTCTGATAATTAATCTTCATTGGCAAGTTGATTGGTTTTGGAATCACCTAGGAAAAGTATCTCTGGGAGAGTTTCCAGTGAGTTAATGAAATAGAGAAGACACTCTTAATGTCAGTAGCCGAGACCCATATTCAGGGGGGCCTGAGTCAGCCCCATGGTGGCTTCGCAGCTATCAGTCTGGGGGCCTGTTAGCTCCTTCTTGTGCAGGTAAGCTGTCTCTATGTGTTTCTGACACCTGGTCTTATCCTCTCACTCTGCATCCAAGTTCTACTTCGACTCAGTGTTTATGTATGGGTGTTTGCTTCTGTTTCCAACAGGCATTAGTTGAGGGCTCCATGGATAAGTTAGTTGATCTCACTCTTGGGGAAGGGCATTTATGATAGTCTTTCCACGGAAGCTCAAATTGTTAGTTGGCAGCAGTCTTGTAGTTCTCTAGACCTTTCTTTGTGTTCAATGTTATCTTCAAACCAATATTGGCTCCCTCTTTTATGCTCTCTCTCTCTCTCTCTCTCTCTCTCTCTCTCTGTCTGTCTCTCTGTCTCTCTCTCTTTCCTGTCTTCTATTCCTAACCAGGTTAAATCTTCCTGGTCGCACATGTTTTCCTTTCTTCCCCCTCATTTTCTCCTATTTCTCTCTCCATTTACTGACTCCCCCACTTCCCCTGAGCTCTGGGGGACTTGTCCATTACCAGTTCTTTGAGGGACTTTATATTAATCTCTTAGAATACCCCTTGTATCCTAGTTCCTCTGGTGGTGTGAATTATAGGCTGGTGATCCTTTGATCTAGGTCTAAAATCCATATATGAGTGAATACATACTGTGTTCCTCTTTTTGTGACTGGGTTACCTCATTCAGGATGGTTCCACTTGCCTGCTAATTTCAAGATACCATTATTTTTTTTTTCTGCAGAGTAGTATTCCATTGTGTAGATGTGAATTCCTTCCAGACTAATGTGGTTTGATAAGCCAGACCACCTGAAACAGAGTACCAGGTGATCCTACATTCAAAACAGCTGGACAAAGCAGCCTGACAGACTACAGCCAGGATTTCTGAATCTTCTTCGAATCCCCCATGACAGCGCCCCTTACCAGCAGGAAGTAGTTTGGAAAGAATGAAGCCCAAATTCCCAAATATTGTCTATAAATGTTTGTTTTCACTTAAATGATTTGGTTATATAAAATAAAAAAAGAATAAAAAAACTACAAAATAAATCTATCAATGGACCTTTCTTTTCTTATAGGGTTGCTGAATTCCCCAAACCATTACCTGAATAAATAATCCTTATTACTGATAAAAAAAAATGTCAGTAGCAATATGAAGTGCACTGTGCTCCTGGACAATAATAGGAAGAAAATAAAACAGAAAGGAGTTGAGTAGCCCCATTCATATCTTTCCTATCAAAGTGAACCAATGTGATTAGCTATCTTGCATTCGAACCTGACACTACAAAAATCTGTTTGTCTATGATGCCTACCCTGCTGGAAATGACTGATACTTCATCTTTAACATGTTCAACCTTGAGCAACATCCTCTACCTCCCTTCCTCTCTCTCTACTCACACACTGACACACACACAGAGAGAGAGATACATAATATACATACACAAACACACACACGCACACACACATATAATTCACAATGAAGGCAGCAGGCACAAGCAACATTCAGGTCAGCGCAGAGCTGAGGATCATCCTGTCCTATGTGGAAAAGACTTATGAGGAAACCCAGCATCAAAGGCTTGTTGAGAATCCAAAATGAAGTACTTTCAGTTGGAGGCTCAGGGTATAGCCTTTGTAAGTTGCTGGGGCAAGATGGCCTTGTAAATTCCTGGGCTTCAAAGAGCCATACAAGTGTGTCTAGACATGCTATGTCAGAGGTACCTGGGAAGCCTGAGCTCCTAAGAATGACTGGAGACTAACCTATGGAGGCAATCATGATGGAGTGCAGCAGCAAACTTGAACAAGAACTATAAAAGCATCCAAGGCAATCCACTCTACTCTAGCAAATACATGAAAGTTCAGAGAAGATGTTCTTTGGTCTGACATGAAATACCTCCAAGAATATTTAAAAATTAGTGGATTATTAAGAGCAAGAAATTATTGATTGTACAGTAAACAAATGTTTCACTGGAGTGTCAAGAATAGAGGGAATTATCCTTTCTACTCATAATGCATGTGGGACAGAGGTTCTAAACTAGAAGAAGTACAGCCTGGATGTCCTGGTCATATACTGTAAATTGTCCATGGCTATGCAGAAAGATGTGGTAGAAATATTTTCACAAATAATGAGTTTAGGAAAGATTTGGTGAATTTAAAAAGATTGAGGTTCGAGCATTTGGCTTCCTATAGAACTTATGTTGAACAAAAGGTTGAGGTTTTTGTGAATATTTTCTTTAGGGTATTTACCCTTGATTTTATTAATAATAGCTTAAAAGGTAAACATCATTCAAAAGAATCATCCATATACAAAGGGCCACTCATAGAATTATTTTTTAATCATAATGCCATCAAAATCACCAACTTCATATCTTTTATTATTTATTTTTCTTTTTTTTATTTTTTACTTTTATGTCACATATTGATCCCAGTTCCTTCTCCCTCACTCCCTCTCTCCTTATTTCCCTCTCTCCCATACTCTCATGACCCACAACCACCCTCACCTCCCATTCCTCCCCAACCCACATGTAAGGTGATGACTTCCAGGAGAGGTAATCTAAATCTGTCAAGTCATTTAGAGTAGGGACTAGGCCTTCTATCATGTCTCTAGGTTAGAGGACTATCCCTCTATGGGGGATGTGATCCCAAAGTCCTTTTGTGCACCAGGAATACATCCTGCTTCCACTGTCCGAGGTCCCTTAGACTGCCCAGGTATTCTAGCTGAGACCTATGTTTAGGGGGTCTGAGTCAGTCTCATGCTGGATCTCCAGCTATCAGTCTGGGGGTCCATTAGCTCCTCTTTGTTCAGGTCAGCTGTCTCTATGTGTTTCTGTAGCCTGGTCTTGTCCTCCCTCTTTGCCTCTGTATGCCAGTTTGGCTCAGTGTTTAGTTGTGGGTGTCTGCTTCTGTTTCCATCAGCAACTAGATGAGATTTCTATGATGGTGGATGAATTAGTCATCAATCTTATTCTCAAGGAAGGGCATTTATGATAGCCTTTCCACTGTTGCTCAAATTGTTAGTTGCAGTCAGGCTTATAGGTCTTTAGACATTTTTCTACATTCAGTTTTCTTTTCAAACCTATAATGGCTCCCTCTTTTATGGTATCTCTCTCTCTCACCTTTCCCTCTCCTTTCCTTTCCTCTCCTCTCCTCTATTCCTCATCTGAGGGAATCTTCCTAGTTTGCCCTGAGTCCTTCTACTCCCCTTCTCTTTCTCCCAGTTCCAACTCCACTCATTGCCCCCTCCACTCCCCATATGCTCAGTAGAACTTGCCCCTTTCCCCTTCGGTGAGAGACCTTTTTTGAATCTCTTAGAATCCTCTTTGTATCCCAGTATCACTATAGGCTGTTGATCTTTTGCTCTATGTCTAAAATACATATATGAATGAGAACATACCATGTTCCTATATTTGTGACTGCATTACCTCATTCTGGATGGATTCTTTAAATTCCATCAACGTGCCCGATAATTTCAAATTCCAGTTTTTTTTGTTTGTTTATTTTTTGTTTGTTTGCTTTTCTGCAGAGAAGTATTCCATTGTGTGAATGTACCACATCTTCATTATCCATTTTTCAGTTGAGGGGCATCTAGATAGCTTCCAGGTTCTTGCTTTTACAAATAATGCTGCTATCAACATAGTTGAACATGTCTTTTTTCATGGATGTGGATCATTTGGGTATATACCTTAGAGGGGGATTGCCAGGTCCTGTGGTAGACTGATTCCCATTTTCCTGAGGAACCGCCATGCTGATCTCCAAAATGGCTGTACATGTTTGAAATCCAACCAGCAGTGGAGGAGTGTTCTACTTTCTTCACATCCTCTCCAGCATAAGTTGTCATTGGTGTTCCTAATTTTAGCCATTCTGGCAGGAGTAAGATTGTATCTCAGAGTAGTTTTGACTTGCATTTCCCTAATAGCTAAGGATGTTGAGCATTTTCTTAAGTGTCTTTCAGCCTTTTTGATTTCCTCTAATAAGAGTTCTCTATTAAGTTCTGTACCCCATTTTTTAATAGGGTTATTTGGTGATTTGTTGTCTAGTTTCTTGAGTTCTTTGTATATTTTGGAGATCAGCCTACTGTCAGATTTAGGATTGAAGATCTTTTCCCAGTCTGTGGGCTGCTGTTTGGTATTTTCAATTCAGTCATTTGCCTTACAGAAGCTTCTCAGTTTGAGGAGGTCCCATGTATTATTGTCAATGTCAGTGTCTGCTACTGGAGTTATGTTCAGGAAGCAGTCCCCTGTACAAATTTGTTCTAGGGTATCTCCCACCTTGTCTTTTAAGAGTTTCAGTGTGAATGGATTATGAAGCCTTTCATTTTAGACTTGAAATTTGTACATGGTGATAGACATGGGTCTATCGGCAGTCTTCTACACACCATCATCTATTTGTGCCAGCACCATTTGTTGAAGATGCTTTCCTCATCCCATTGTATACTTTTAGTTGTTTTGTCAAAAAATCAGATGTTCATTGGTGTGTGGGTTCTTGTCAAGATTTTTTAATTGAATCCACTGGCATACTTGTCTATTTTTGTGCCAATACCAGGCTGTTTTCAGGACTATAATTCTGTAGTAGAGGGTTTTCAGCATTTAGGGAAATGGTCATATGGTTTTGCTTTTTAAGTTTGTTTATATGGTGGATAACATTGATAGATTTTTCATAGGCTAACCCATCCCTGCAACATAAGAATGAAGCCTACTAGGTCATGTTGGATCATTTCTCAAATGTATTCTTGGATTCAGTTTGCAAGTATTTTTGCATCAATGTCCATGAGGGATATTGTTCTGTAGTTTTCTTTCTTAGTTGAGTATTTGTTGTGCTTGTGTACCATGGTGATTCTGGCCTCATAAAAAGAATTTGTAAATGAACCTTCTATTTCTATTGTGTGGAACAATTTGAGGAGTATTGGTATTAGCTCTTCCTTGAATTGTTGATGGAATTCTGCACTGAAAACCTCTGGCCCTGGGCTTTCTTAGGTTGAAAGGCTTTTAATGACTGCTTCTATTTCATTGGGGTTTATAGGTCTATTTAAGTTGTTTATCTCTTCTTTATTTAATTTTGGTAAGAGATAGTTATCTAGAAAATTGTTCATTTCCTTTGAATTTTTACATTTTGTAGAGTATAGGTTTTTAAAGATTGATCTGAAAATTGTCTGGGTTTCCTCAGTGTCCATTGTTATATCCCCTTTTCGTTTCTGATTTTAAGAAATTGTTGTTCAATCTCTCTGCTTTTAGGTTAGTTTGGATAAAGGTTTGTCTATCTTGTTGATTTCCTTGAAAAACCAACTCTTTGCTGCATTGATTTTTTTTTTGTATTGTTTTCATGTATCTACTGATTTCAGCCCTCAAATTATTTCCTGGTGTCTACTCCTCTGGGGTGAGTTTGCTTCTTTTTGTTCTAAGGCCTTCAGTTGTGCTGTTAATTCTCTAATGTGACTATCCTCTGTTTTCTTCATTACATATGTAGTTCAAGGACTTCCCTTGTAGCACTGTTCTCATGGTGTTCCATAAGTTGAGGTATGTTGTGCCCTCACTCCCGTTGAATTTTAGAAAGTCCTTAATATCTTTATTTCTTCTTTGACCTTGGTATGATTCAATTGCACATTTTCAGTTTCCATGAGTTTGTAGGCTTTCTGTGATTTGTGTTGTTGAATTCCAGCTTTAAAGCATGGTTGTCTGATAAGATAAAGGGGAGTATTCCATTTTCTTTTAATCTCTTCATATTTTTATCCCACCTAAAATGTGGTTGATTTTAGAGAAGGTTCCATGTGGAGCAGAGAAGAAGGTATATTCTTTTGTGTTTGGATGGAATGTTCTATAGATGTCTGTTAAATCAATAGAGACATAACTTCTGTTAGTTCTTTTGATTCTTTGTTAAGCGATGAGAGTGTGGTATTAAATATGTCAGGTTTTATGTGAGCTTTGAGTATTAGTAGCATTTCTTTGACAAATGTGGGATGCCTTTGTATTTAGGGCATAGATGTTCAGAATTTAGACTTTGTGCTGATGGTTTCCTCCTGTGATGAATAATAAACGACAGTCTTCATCTTCTTTGATTGATTTTGGTTTGAAGTCTAACTTGTTAGATATTAGGATAGCCACACCTGCTTGCTTCTTGGGTCCATTTGATTGGAAAAACCATTTCGCAACCCTTTACCCTGAGGTCTGTCTTTGAAGCTTAGATGTGTTTCTTGTATGCAGCACAAGGATGGATACTGTCTTTGTATCCATTCTGTTAGATTGTATCTTTTTCTAGGTGAATTAAGACTATTAATGTTGAGTGAAAGAAAGGAATTTTGATTGTTAATGCTGGTTTGTTTTAGATTTATTGTTGAAGGTTGTATTGTGACTATATTTGCCTGCTTTACCCTTTGATTCTGGTGAAGTGGGATTATCTATTGCCTATGTCTTTTTGAGAGTAGTTAACTTCCTTGGATTGGAGTTTTCTTTTCAGAACTTTCTGTAGGACTAGATTTGTAGATACATATTTTGAAAATCTGGCTTTGTCATAAAATATCTTCTTTTCTCCATCTATAGTGATTGAGAGTTTTGCTGGATATAGTAGCCTGGGATGGCATCCATGGACTCTTACTACTTATATCTACCCAGGACCTTCTGGCCTTGAGAGTTTCCATGGAGATGTCAGGTATAATTTTGATAGGTCTGCCTTTATATGTTACCTGGCCTTTTTCCTTCACTGCTCTTGATATTCTTTTTTTATTCTGTATGTTAGGTGTTTTGATTATTATGTGACGCAAAGTCTTTTTGTTTTTGTCCAGTCTATTCGGTGTTTGTTGAGTATGTTTTCTGCACCTTGGAGCTGGGCTTGTTCACATTCTTCTATGCCTACTATTCTTAGTTTTGGCCTTTTCACGGTGTCCCACATTTCCTGGATGTATTGCATTAAGAATTTGATGGATTTAAGATTTTCTTTGGTTGATGAATCTATTTCCTCTAGTTTATCTTATGTGCCTGAGATTCTTTCTTCCAACTCTTGTATTCTGTTGGTTATGTTTGCATCTGTAGTTCCTGATTGTTTGCCCATTTTTTTCTATTACTAGCATTCCTTCAGTTTTTGTTTTCTTTATTTTCTCTACTTAAGGTTTCAAGTCTTGAACTGTTCCTTCACCTATTTACTTGTTTTTTCTTGGCTTTCCTTACTTTCTTTAAGATATTTGTTCATTTCTTCTAATTTTTTGTTTGTTTTTTCTTCCATTTCTCTAAAGAGTTTTTCACATCATCTTTGAAGGCCTCTATCATTTTTATGAAGATATTTTTTAAGTCATTCTCTTCTGCTTCATCTGCTTTGGGATGTTTGCATCTAGTTGGTGTAGATTCCCTAGATTCTGGTGATGTTATTCTTGTCTTTCTATTGTTAGGTGTTTTCTTTTGTTGCTGTCTTCCCATTGCTTCTTTCAGTGGTTGGTTCTCTCTATATATGCCACTCCCCCAGTGGACTTAGGTAGGTCAGAAGTTCGATGGTAGTAGCTCTTTGTGTTCCAGGCTCTCTAGGGGGTCTCTCTTCAGGCAGGGACCTGGCAATAGGGGTCAAAAATCCAGCAGGTAGTAGTGGTGCAGCACAGGACTAGAGGAGTAGTTCAGTGGATAAAGCACTTGCCACTCAAGTATGAGTGCTCAAGCTCAGGTCCACAGCACCCGCCAGGACTTGCTAGCGAGTCTAAATAAACCTGTGAGCTCTATGTTCAGAGAGAGACCCTGCCTTGGTAAATAAAGTGAAGAGCAGCTTTCCATACACATGCAAACCATTCCATAGTATGTTTCCTTTAGGGAATTTTTGGAGCAAAAAATTATCTGTAGATCTACGATCACTTAATATTTACATATTCAGTAGAGAAATCTACAGGTGAAGGAGGACTGTCAATTATAATTAAATATAGCTGAGGATGTTTAAATTCAAAGTATGGCAGACGGACTTTTACAATGGGAGAAGAAAAATGTAACCAGATCACCCACCATTGTCCCCTGAGACAATGTGATCTCCCTGAAGAGAGGGGGGCCAGTATGTGTCATAGAACTTGTTCACCTCAAGATTATGGTTGTTATTCTGCAAGGATTTTGCCAGAAGTGAAATGTTATAACCTAATTTTCTCAGATTCCAACTTTTATATTGATGCCACTATGTTGGCTTTGGGGAACTACAGAAATGATGTAGAAGCAGTGGTGGCAGAATTGCATGGTGGCACATCCCACATAAATGCCATTGGATCTTTATTAGAATGGGATCAGGACGCTTCCAAGCAGCTGGCCTCAGGAGGCTATTCCTGCTAGCAGACTGTAGCATAAAATTGCATCTACATCTGTATGCACATGGATATAATTTATGAACTTTATTTTGTTTTGTCTCATAAGTATTTTTATGATATGAGTATTCTTTATGTAAGATGAATATCTGTGTGTGCTTGTATATTAAATTTATATATAGTGGTGCTCTGAGCAGGGAAGTTTCCTTTTATCATTATCCTTTAAGAATGCTGCTCTTTCCACATTATTTGCAGAAAGTAAATCAGTGCTTTAAAAATGACCAGGAAACGAGGTGGGGGAGCTGCAGTTGATTTTCTTCTGCCAGGTGATGATCTTCGCACTTGCAGGAGAAAAAGAGAATCTGAAAATTCAACTATTTGTGCTAAGAGCCAGTGTACTAGTCAAAACTAGGATGCTAAGAAGAGAGAGGTGGATGGGAAGATCATTAGGAATCAAGAAAAAGTGGTAAGGATGGGTGCTTTAAAAGCTTAGGAAGCTAAGAGTCCCAGCAGAGCAAGAATCAGAAGTCACATAATTCAGCCTACACAGGCCCACATGAGCGACCAGAATAATTGATGATATAAGAGCCAGGATCTGCGTAATTCACAGCATTTTAAGCCTCCCACAGACATGCTGCCCAACTGTCTCTGTGTAAACATAACAGAACTCAGGAGATAAAGGGAGTATGTGGGGCTTTAACGTGTTAGATATTTAAGCCATGTGTTTAAATGGAAAGGGACAAAAAAACCCATCCTGTTACCAGCGATAGTATGTTTTAAAGGTAGAGTAATGATTATCCCTTGAGCTTCTGACTTCCCATTCACATGGATATATTTACAGTGTAAACAAACAGATAAACAGGAAAGGATATTCAGATTCAAGACTTCAATGCATGTATCTTGTTCTTAAAACTCAGCAGCACAGGGTCACTCTCGCTTAAAACATGCTGAAGATGTGACTGTTCTCTGTGGAGTTGACATAAGAGTGCATATTGGAAAGTCAAAGATATGGAAAAGCTATGCTAGTATTTGATATGTGGTTCTTGATTTTTAAGAAATAATAAGGTAAATAGGTATTACTCACGCACAATTAATGATTTAGACTTTACAAATTGTAATCACAGCTTTTCCTGCTTTTAAAGGGAGTTGGAATTTTGGTAGAGAAGAGCTGGCTGGCACAGTGATATTGGGACCATTCCCATTGCTGTATCAGGAGCTGAGCAATTTCTCCATAGAGTCTCAGTATTGATTCAAAACACTTGCTTTCTTGAACCCAACTTGGTCTTCTGCTATCACAACCCATAACTCTGGCCAGAGTGTGGATCTTAAATGGCTCCCTCCCCATTACACATGTACAGAAGGCTTACTTCCTAATATATACTATTATTGGCAGGTAGCAAACCTTTCAGGAGTGGGGTAATTACCATTGCAGGCTTCCAGTTGAAGATGTTGGGATCATGGTTCCTCTTTATACCAATTCTGTTTTGGTTACCTGCTCCCAGGAACGTACTGGAGAATCCTTTACATGATATACATTCTCGTCCTATGCTCAAAGCAACACAGCTATGTCTCCATAAACTTAAAAGGCTACAACTGAAAGCAGAAATAGATTCCCCGCTTTTCCAGTTAGTTATCCTACATCCTCTTCATGGGAATGGAAAATTAGCAAATATTTACCTCAGATTTGTGTCTCATAGCCATCTGGTTCTCTTGACCATCTCTCCATGATTTCTTCACTTTTGGACATGGGTGAATCAGTCTCTTGTGATAGTAACTGATTGAACTTGAGATATTGATCTTCCTATATGGGTTTGTCATTATGACAGGTATTTGAATTCATTCACTGGTTGTTGAGCCTAGTGCAGAGAACTATGAGTACAAAACAAAGAGAGGAATCCCCACTCCCTTTCCAGTTTTCATAATGTAGACAGGTAAATGAGTGACTGTGAACAAAGGTGCTGAGCCAGGGAAGAAAGATGGATCCATGGAGAGAGATGGATATGTTTTGAATGTTTGGTGGCCCTCTGCAGTTTTGTGGAAGCTATGGAACAACCATTGGATGCTGGGAGCTTATCTGGCTAGAGTTGTTTATTAAAGGCAAACCTTCATCAGCTAAATATAGCTCTGGTTTCTGTCACACATTCAGTGATCTCATCTGCTGAGAGGTAAACAATCTCCACTGAAGCTCCCATGACAATGGCTTGACCTACTCCAGACTGATTTGATGGACAGAGATGATGGACAGAAGCATTCTGTAATCCTGAGTCAAAATAAGCCTTCTCTCCTTAAAATTGTTTCTATAAGAAACCTTGTTCCCAGTGACATAAAAATAACTAATATGCCAGATATTTTTGTCGAGAAAGCTAACCTTCTCTCAGAACCCATATATCCTTCCTTTAACTCTTTTAACTATAGAACTTGATAATATGTAATTTGATGAGTACCTATTGCATTTCCTCACAGGTGAATTAGTTTTATTAAAGGGTGGTAATTGAAATGATGTAACCATCTTCTGGGTCATGATGTTTTACAAAAGAAATTCATGTTCTTAACTGAAATCTTTCTGTCTGTCATATCCTGATGGGCACAAAGGCTAGTGAGTCTCTCTGATTGTCTAAGGGAGATATTAGCCATCTATGAGTAAAGTCCTGGGAAATATGGGCCAGTTGGCTGTCTTGTAAAGATAAGTTTTGAACACTCACTTCTAGATTCACAGTGCAGGAGGTTGGAACTTTGATTGTACAGATTGATCTTTGTTTATCTAAACTATTTTAAGGATTTCTGTTGTATTTCTTATACTTTGCCCAAATGAAGGCAGAATTCTATGTGGAAGAGAGATTAACATCTTCACAATATCTTGAATGGTAGACAAGAAAAAGTAATTAAGATAAACAGAAGTGGGAAAATAGTATCCATAAAGAAAATAGCATGTTGAAGGTCTATGGAGATGATTTAATGGGTGAAAGTGCCTGCAGACAAGCATAAAGACCTGAGCTTTGTGGTCGTTATTATTGTTTGTGATCTAACAAAGTTTGCCTGAAGATCAGAAAACAGCTAGCCACTAGTTAACCATAGAGATCTGGAGGTCTGTACAGACAAACAGGAAGTGATATGGCTGGATGGGGAGAGAAATATAAGGCAGGGGAGACAGGAGCTCAGTCCCATTCAGTCTGCTGAGTTAGAGAGATAAGAACTGGCTATGAATTCCTCCTTTGTCTCTCTGATATTTTAACCCTTTACTCCCATGTCTGACTCTGGGTGTTAATTATTAAGACCAATTAGAACTTGTGCTATAGAGCTCAATCTCTGAAAGTGATGTGGTGGAAGAAGAGAACTGATCTATGCATTAGTCTGTCCTCTGTTAACTATACATGTGCATAACACACATGGATGCTTGTATGGATGCATGTGTGCATGCACACAAACAAAATAGATGATTAGATTGACAGATGATGGATAAAAAGTTTTACAATTAAAAATAATTTGAAATATTAAGGCACATGTAAAAGTATAATTCAAATTCTACAGGTTTAAATAAGATTGGAAACACTGAACACACAGACACACTAATGACAGGAGATGGGATAAAATAGCAGCAATTGACTCACAAAAATTTCTTGCCTGTTGAAGGAGTATGGAATTTATTCTGCTGATATTTGGGATCCTGAAAATCTGTGAACACAATAAAGAATGACAGGACCATATAGGTCCTACAGATGATGCTCTGCATTGTAGAGTACATATCATGAAATTAACAACAGGACCTTAGCACATTGCATAATCCAATTTACACAGCTGTGAGAAAGTAAGGTACCTCTCAATCAGAAGTTATAAACACTGGAATATGAGTCAAGTTAGATCATTTTGCTCTGTATGTGTGCATATGTGAGAGTGTATATATACATATATATAAATATATGTGTGTGTGTGTGTGTATATATATATATATACATGTGTGTGTATGTGTGTGTGTTTGTTTGAGTGTGTGTGTGTATGCACACATGATAGAATATGCAAAGATGCAATAATATATATGTGAATAATTATGTGTATATGCATATATATGTACAAGAACAATTTGATAAGTTTTGTGTCTGTATGTATTTGTGTGTGTGAATGTTTAGTGAGTGATTTGTATGTATGAGAGAGTGTGGTAAGTGTGTATTTGTGAAGGTATAAACATATGTGTTTGTATGTGTGAAAAGAAGCATGTGTATATAAATGTGCATCATATATTTATATGAGGTTATGTGTCTGTGTGTAGGGTTTTATGTACCTGTATGTTCATGTGTTTCTGTGTATGTGTTTATGTGTGTGTGTGTGTGTGTGTATGAATAGGTTTGTGCACATATGTGTGTGAATATGCTTGTGTATCTTTGTATCTGTAAATGTACTGTTTTTGGTTTTTTAGTCTCTTGTGTTCTTAAACATCTTCACACATGCAAGAAAAGCACCAAACCACATAATTACATCTCTTTCTCTCCCTAAATCTTTATTTTGAGACAATATATAAGTTGCCCTCACTGCCCTTGAACTAGCTCTGTAGCCCAGGCATGCCCTAAATTTATAATTCTAATATTCATCTTTCTCAGTAGTTATAATTATAGGTTTGAGCCAGAAGGCCTGGCCATTCTGCTTCTCTTTGGTAAAAATTTATTGAATTAAATTCCTAGTCATCTATGTATAAATTGTCCATTGCTGTGCTTGTGCTATTGTGTCAGAGTTGAATAGTTGCACAAGAATGAAAAATGTTTACTGGCGCTGGCTTCAGATCATCCATCTTGCCAAAACTATGTTCCTAGGCCTACTGCAAAGGCCTCCTGAACTATCAACTGTTTCTACAGTCACATAATTTCTAGATTTAACGTTTTGTATACTTGACCTTCTCAGAATATATTTTATTCCAGATCCTACTGGCACAAGACAGTTAAATAACTGCTACCCTGGGTCATATTCAGAAACAATTTTATCCAAGCATGATTTGTTTGCTTATTGAAGAAATAGAGGTTGAGTCCCTAGTATGTGCTAAATGGGGGGCACACCAATAAGAAAACGGAACATGACAACAAATGAGTTGTTTAGAAGCTGATTTAGTAAGATATAGAATTGTCATATGGGTCCACAAGATAATGGAAACTATGAGGAAAGTTTGGTATCCCTGCCTTCATTCTGCATCAACACTTTTACAGAAGTGAGAGTCATCATCTTTAACCTTCCTCTTGAGACGCATGAATAAAAAGAAGAGCAAGACCTCAGAACAGACCCAGATGAGGATAAGGCTTCACTCTCAGTGATTAGAAAAGTTCTACATTATCAGAATATATTGCAAAATAGATCACTTCGCAGGACCAGAGCTAAGGCAGTGACAGATCAGTAATGGGCACTACCACTCTTAACAAGTCACTTAATCCTGTGTACCTTACACCCCCTTTGTAAACTTAACCACCAGGACCCTGAAAATGAGCCTATGATTATTAAACCTGTTTATTTCTTCCTCTTTACATTCAGACTGCTTTGAATATATCCTCATTCTCTACTTTTCATTGTTAGTCAGCTCTCTGTTATTTTAAAACTCATTTATTTTGAATTGGCACATTGGGATGGATGGTCAGCTGGGCTCAGCTTCTTGGTGTTACCAGAACACTTGCTTTTATATAAAATATCCAGTAGCAGAATGTCCATCAGAGCTTAAATTATAGCTAAAAGAAGAAGGGGATATATCTTCTGGTCCAGTGATTATTCTATTTAAGTACAAACATGCATTGTGTTTGTATATGATTACATACACACAACAGTGTTTTAGTTTGCCAGTGGATCCGTAAGAAGACTTTCCTGACTGAAGGACTGCAACAATAGAACTCATTCTTCTAAAGACTACAAATTGGAGATAAGTTGTCAGCAGATATAGTTTCTTATGGTACCTCACTCCTCCTTTTGCAAGGGTACTGAATGCCTTCCTACGGTGTCCTCCCTTGCCCTTTTCTTAGTACATACACAAATCATTTCTCAGAAGGAGACAAGTCCTATTGGGTAAACTATTTAAAAGTCTCCAGATGCAATCTGAGTTGCTTCTATAAGATTTCAATGAAGAGATTTGGAGCAAACTCACTATTATATATCATATATTAATATCTATATCTATATTAATAACTGTATCTATAGCTTTATATCATGAATACATATACACAAACACATATACACAGACACAAGTAAACACACACACATACACAAACACACACACACACACAAATAAATACACTGTCTAGTTTTGAGATCATTCCAGGCTAGAGAAAGAGGCAGGATCTTATCTAAATATAAACCTTGCAAAGATACAACACTCCAGGAGGTTAAATTTAAATTGAAGCAATAAAACATAGTCAAAACTAAATGCTATAGAAGTACTTGCCAAGCTTAGTGAGAACATTAGAAGTTGACTATATGAAGATGTACTCTCCCTGTCATTTAGCAGACCTCTGTAGGACGGTAGTTATCTTAACCAGCAGCAAAAAAGAAAACAAAACAAAAAAGAAACAAAAAACAAAAACAAACAAACAAAATAAACAGGTGCACATAGGCTGAGAAACTGGAGTCATCGGCTTAAGCTACACACTTAATAATTACAAACTCTTTTCCTATCAGTTATCATCGCCAAGTTTTGCCACTGAGCTGGACAAAACCTGATGCCATCCAAAATGTATCCCATGGACTCACTCTAGTTAAAAATAGGAGAAGATGAGACGAGATCTGGAGCGTTCAGGGTGGTATGGCCGCCTGAGCAGTCTAAGGATCCTTATACAGTGGAACCAGGATGTATTCCTGGTGCATAAGAGGACTTTTCGGGCACATCCCCCATGGAGAGATACTCCCTTAACCTAGAGACAGGAAAGGAGTCCTAGTCCGTACTCCAAGTGAATTGACACTTTTAGATGACCCCTCCTGGATGGCATCACTCCCTACATGTGGAGTGCAGGGGGGGGGATGGGAAAGGAGGGTGGTTGGGGTGCATGTGAGGGGGGGATAGGGAAAGAAAGAGTGATGGAGGGAAGGAGGGAAAGAGGAAGGAAAGAAGAGAGGGAAAGGGAACTGGGATTGATATGTAAAATAAAATTTAAAAAAAAAGAATAGAAGGAGATATAGAATTCTATGAAATCTTGAGAGGAATGGATGAGATTTAAGTAGGGCAGTGATCCTCTATGATTTTTCTAATTTTAGCATTCCATAAACCTGTATCATTTACAGGGAACTTTGTAAAGGCTTGTAACTTGAGTGAAATTCATTCTCATTACTTGGTCTTCTAGGCAATTATCCTGTTTATTATTTGGCCTTAGTCATTGGCCCTTTTGCCTTAGTCACTGGTCCACAGTTACTCAGTTTTTTTTTTTTTTTTGCATTCTAAAACATGACAGATTCTTGGTTTTAAAAAAATCCATGGTATCTGTTGTTTGTGCCTTATCCTTATACCTGAACCTGGCTGGGCCTTCTGGTTGCCCGGCACTAAATTTAAAACATTACCTTCTTCACACTCATATTATTTTCCTTCCAAAACATTTCTTATCACATGACTGCCATTGTGTTTTGTCTTCCAAATATTTCCTATCACACTCGGAAAATAACTTCTCCACAAGTTGGTTTACTTAAATAGTTTAAATCAACCTTTTGCAAAGTAAGCTCTCTTAGACAAAGTCTATGTTTCTTGATGTGGAGTAAACATCTTGCTGGTTTCAGGCACACAGTAGGTACTCAGCACATATTTGATACTCTAGAACCCCAAAGAGACATACAATTTGCTAGTTCATTGTGACATCATTAAACAAACAAATAACAAATGGCAAAAAAAGCATAGTTGAGAAACTTTAATTTGATTTAATTTTATCACTATTTAAATGATGAAAATAAGGCTCAAAGGAATTTATCCATCCTACCCTGCTCTCTACCTCCTAGGCATACTTCTTTGGCATCTTAGCACTTTCTAAACTATAGTGCTGAGAACTCTATAATCTGTGACTGGAGAAGCAAGAGATGACTGCTCTGTTTTTCCCTAGTCCCTGCAAAGCTGCATCTTGTATTCTCTTCCATGTCACCCATGCCTCAACATGTCCCTTATTTTCTACAGTTCTTTTGGATTGCTTATTTCCTGTTATTAGTTATTACCAATCCAAACAAACACTTTTGTGTTTTCCCCAATTCTAGAAGGAGGCATTTTTTAAAATGGCCATCTTAATTATACATAAGAAAGAACAATCACAGAGGACCATTAACATAATAAATACAAGTCTGTTCTCAGCATCTTGCAAGCAAGATAATATAAAAAACAATCATTATTCTCTCCTCAGCAACTGGCAGGTTTCTATTCCAAGGGCTTCATCTGCTTTGCTGCTGCATTTAGGAACTACTGACACCCATGCCTTCCTTCCTCTTGTGGAACTTAGGTTTTCAAAAAAAAAAAAAAAAAGGTAGCTTTTTTTTTCTTTTTATTCTCATGGTAGTCTTTACTAATTTAGCTATTGAAAACAAAGCATGGCAGTAAGAGTATGTGAGTAATGTAATATACATCATTTAATGTAATTTAATACAACCTTTAAAATTGAAGCCTTATACTTCACTTGGCTCTAGGGTATTTAGAGTTTCCCTCCTTCCCTGCTATAAATTAAAACTGTGACACCTCTACTGTCTCTTCAAACAAAAAATATTGCACTACATTAAAGATCGAATTTACATGGCTGGGCGCTGGCCATGCATGCCTTTAATCCCAGCACTCAGGAGGTAGAGGCAGGCAGATCTCTGTGAGTTCAAGGCTAGCCTGGTCTACAAAGCGAGTTCTAGGACAGGCTCCAAAGCAACACAAAGAAACCCTGTATCGAAAAACAAAACAAAACAACAACAAAAGCAAAGATATAATTTATAAATGCTCACTGTCAGTTTTTCTTTCCTCTTGGTTTTTGAGTTAGTGCTATATATGATCCTGTTCAGATTCCTGAAGTATTTTCATTCTCATTTTCGTCAATGATACCCAAGAGGACAGCTATGTTGATCTCTGCCTAGAGATAGACAGATGAGACCAGGAGTGCCTTGTCTCAAAAATTCTTAAACAAAGCAAATGATTTTTCATGAGTCTGAGTGGAAATGTGTCAAGAACATTTTTGCTTTTGCACCAGGGAGATGATCAATCTAATCTTAGGTATGCAAATATCTAGCTCTGTGACTTTGAAATGGTAGAATAATTCTGAGTCCATTTTTTTTAACCTGTGCAAAGTGTCATTAACTTTCACCCCACTGTATTACAAGATACAACTCAACATACTAGTATCTTAATATTATGGCTAGTACATCCTCAATGACATCAGTTCCATGGCTTCAGTGGGCACTGTGATAAGCCCTTCTTGTTCTTCATCAAGCACTCACCATGAGAAGTTGATCTCACTATATTTTCCTGGGGCCTGAGTTTTGGTCTAAAAGCCTGCAGACTTTGAGTAGTAACTGTTTGCCAGTTGGCAGGGAAGAATGCCATGCTGGAGAGGGGATTGAACTTTTGCCATTGGAGACTGTAACAGATGCTTCCTGGTTGAGTCTGAGTTGGCTAATTCAGGGAATTGTGGTTTGAGACAGAATCTCAATTATTCCCAATTATGAGTGCTCAACAACAGCTGTTCCTAACCCCAACCACTGATCAGTGTGAAGACCTGGGCTCATTCATTTACCCGGGCTTGAAATGTATGTATGATTTTCTACCATACATGCACTGAAAGAACTAAAATCTCTTTTAAAACCTATGATCCCATGACCTTCAGCCTCAAACAATCCTGTGAAACTCCAAGGGGCTAGTAAGGGAGAACTAAGCTATCAGTTCTACCTCAGGCTGATGAATATGAAAATGTTTTGATTCTCAAATGATAGCAGCTTGAGTCTTGTGATAATGAAAGTGAAGTGACAGAGTGAAAAGATTTTGTAAGTGGGGAAGAACTATCCATTTTCCTTTATGTCACAAGAACCCCTTCATAATAAGCTGAAGCTTGCTAAGGCCAAACGAAGAAAATGTTGGTGGGAAGGATGAGGACCTAAAATATGCAAATTTGTTATGATGCCAAAGTCCTCATCTTCATCTCAGAACTAACTTCATAATGCTTAAACTCTAGTGAAATTATCAGGCTTCTTATCACAGGGGTTGTAGATTTTAGGAGTGTAACACAGAGCCCTTCATAAAGTGTAAAGTGATATGCACACATGAGCAATTATTATTATCTGCTTAGGTCTTTTTTTGGTTTGGCACCAGTTGAGTCAGCTAAATGCTCTGAGAAAGAACAAGCTTATTGCGGTAAATAAGGATCAGGATAAACAAATAGGCCGAATAGATGTTTATTCAGGGAGAAATAACTTACAACCTAGACAGATGAACACCAGGAAATTCAACCCGATCCTCTCCTGTCCGAGTCACGCCAGAAAGAGAGCTCCTTCCTGGCCCCCTCCGACCTCCTCCCTCAGGTCACCTCCGCCCATCGCTCTACCCCCCAATGGGCGTGGTCAGTGCTACAGAAGGACTACCTCACTACACAAGCTGTTTTCTTTCCTCTTGGCAAAGAACACAAAAGACATAACAGTTCATAGAAACTAGGGTAAGAAAGAAAACTTTCACTTTTTCTCATATATATATATATATGTATATATATATATATATACATATATATATATATATGTCATCTATCTATAATTTATCTGTTTGTCGATCAATATCTACCATTCTATCCCCCATCCCTTTCCACTTACCTCTATCTATCTCTCTTTCTCTCTCTCTTTCACACACACACACACACACACACACACACACCTAACTCCTCTACATGTTCCTACAAGTCCAAAATCTAAATTTTTATAACAAAGATTAAGTTGACCTTCTTTTCTAAGGAGTCATTGGATCCCTGGTCATGACATCCACTGCCCAAATACTGTTACTGTCTAACAGTGTCCTGGCTCCAGCAAGCTTACTTTCATTGTGTGGAGTCCTAGACGTGGATCTGTAATGACTGGCTCTGCCTTTTATCTACTCCTTCCTCCAACCAGCAGATAAATCAGTCTTTTTAAACTTTACTAATTTAAAAGCTTAAAAGTCTCATTAATCATTGTTTTCTTTACAATTCCTTTGACATTTCCCAGTAAAAAAGTATCATGTTCCACTTTATGATCTCTATCAGTCCTGAGAGATCTTTGTTCAAAGTCTCCCTATCACTGCTCCAGCTCTCCCACAATGTGGTGTGTGTGTGTATGTGTGTGTGTGTGTGTGTGAGAGAGAGAGAGAGAGAGAGAGAGAGAGAGAGAGAGAGAGAGAGAGAGGGAGGGAGGAAGGGAGGGAGACAGAGACATAAAGTGAGAGAGAAGTGGGCTGGGAGAAATAAGGGAAGAAAGAAATACACACATATATGTATATATTCTGCAGCTGAGAGAATGTTTTTAAGTGCAAAAGACTCCCCCCCCCATCAATCTACCTGAAACTAAACGATCCAATTATCTACAATAAAAGGCCAATGCCTTAACACAGACAATTATTGGACATTGCAAGACTGAGATCTGTCTAGCCTCTGTAATACTACCTAGAAACTTCTACACTTCAATGACAACTTCCAATTTAGTAGGAGGAACCCATTTTCCTGATTTCAGTTACTCAAATGGACTTCTTCCTATAGAAGTGTCTGAATATTTCATCCCCCATGGAGGTAAACATTACCCCATCCTCATCTAACTAACTCTGCTCTGTTTCCTGTTTCTGCATATAAGTAGTTTGCATGTCATTCCTTCAGAAGCATCTTTCTAAGCTTCTCAAAGTCAGTTATTTCCTGTATTCTATAGGACAAGGTCAGTCATATATTTTTACATTGTGTTTATTTCAACTTGACATGTACATGCAATGCTCTGATAATTTGATTAATACATCAGAAGACGTTGAACTCATGAAGACAAAGACATGTTTGTTTCCCTTATAGTTTTAGTGTTCCATAATGCACATCACACAGTTATTTAAATGAATGAACATGGATTTTGGCAGTGTACCATGTATCTTTTACAATTTCTCTCTTAGAAACTGAAACTAATACTGTTCTCTACATTAAAAAAAGACTGTATGGAAAAAGCATGGAGGATAGCGTATCTGATATTTGTAAAGCACATCATTTCATTAACATATAAAACATCAACCAAGCTAAAGAGTAAGGAGTATCACTTGAGTTCACACAATTTGTAATTGGTATGCTGCTTGGTTATGTTCTCTGGTCATATTTAGACATAATTTATCATAATTTATTTATTAAAGTTAGATAGTAATGGTGAAATTTAACACATACACACACACACATACATATATATATATATATATATATATATATATATATATAGAGAGAGAGAGAGAGAGAGATTTCTATATGTACATACAGAGGCTAGCAGGAAATCTAGGAACAATAGCAAGAACGTAGGCATGAATAATACTGTTATTAACAGTAAAAGCAAGGTTCATTGCTCCAGAATCTCTTATGTCTTTGATGTGGGAAATCAGAGGTATCTGTTCTTGTATAATGGTTGGATCATTGTGATTGTTTGAATTTGAAATTCCCCTACCATAATGATTATTTTCCTCTGGCCACAGAACACATTTTGGATTCCATGGAATCTTTAAAAGGATGGGTAAAAATATATATCATTAGATACGCATACCTCTGAACATTATACAAAACTGGCCCCTAACCCCTGTTCCATACTCTGCTTTATCTAACCACCATTTACTACACACTACAACCACCATTTACATAGCTATTCCACTGTGCCTTCTATTCCATGTTACACTGAAACAAATCTTACCATTAAAAAATGTTCCCATTGGGAACTGAGACACAATGATGTGACAGTAATTGATATCTATAATAATCTATGATAATATCATCTCTTCTAGTCAAAAAGCTCTACAACATGGTCTTCTAACCAAATCCAACGGAAAATAAAGGCATTTGAATTTTGATAGCTGATAGGCAGTAGAATAACTGTAGTTAAAATATTATATCTAAGGGCAGTCATGTTAGCTTCAGCTTATAGTCGGCATTAATTAACATCGGGGCAAAAAGCAAAAGTTCTGTGACTTTGTTTACTCATCTATAAAAGGAAGGTGGCATTTCCCCATGAGGTATGCTGCATTAATATATAAAATATATTGTATATGACAATTACTATGTATATATTTACTATAATTGTTATTGATGGTTTTTCAGATGAAATTTAGATCATGTATATGATTTCTTTTCATATCAATATTTTTAATTAATTTATTTAATTTAGAAACAATTTTAATTTACATATCAATCCCAGTTCCTTATCATTCTCCCATGAAGGCGAGGCTTTCCATGAGTTATCATCATAGTCTGTCACATAATTTGGGGGAGGACCTAGGTCCTCCTCCATGTATCCAGGCTGAGAAAATATCCTTCCATGGAGAATGGGTTCCCAAAGTCCATTTGTGCACTGTCAGAGGTCCCATAGCATGTAGAGGCCTCCTAACTGTCACCAACATTCAGAGGGCTTGGTTCAATCCAATGCTGGTTCCCCAGCTTTACAACTTAGGTCTGTGTCTCTCACTTCTTCAGGTCAGCTGTTTCTGTGGGTTTCTCCAGATAGGTCTTGACCCCTCTGTTCATCACTCTTCCATCTCTACAACTGGGAGTATAGCTCAGTGCTCAGCTGTGGCTATCTGCTTCTCCTTCCATCAGTTATTAGATGAAGGCTCTAGGATGGCATTTAAGGTAGCCTCTCCACTACTGCTTAGATTCCTAGTTGGGGTAATGCTTGTTGATCCCTGGACATTTCCCTAGTGCCAGATTTCTCTTTAAACCTATAATGGCTCCTTCTATTAAGGTATCACTTTTCATATCAATATTATTATAATCAAAAATTTTACACATGTATGTAATGAAGTGTGGATATATTCAATTTGTTGTAAAAAAAAAAAAACAACAACAAAGTTTTTTCAGTATTTATGTTTATGACCACAAATCTAGGCTGCTCTCATCCTTGATAAAGGAACATCTTTATGCTGCGGGCAGCTGTCAATGTTGAGATGCTTAACTTAAGATTGTTAAGATATGGAGTGCTAAGCTCGAAATGGAACCTTTTTCTTACCTCTGCCTCCAAATCAGAGAATCTCAGGAAAAAAGTTAGAAGAATGCAAAAGCCAGATGATGTGTAGGAATGTTTTGCAACCCAAATTTCTGGTCTTGACATTCTAACATAATTATTAACTCACATTATCTGGGATTACCTGTATAAGACCATACACTCTTATTATACAAAATTATTTTTGTATCTTCACATTTGAAGACAGTACTGGTTCTGTGACACTCTGTAAGATAATTATGAAAACTTTAAATGCTTTTTCAACAAGAGCCTTCATGGTTCTGAGCAAAGTGACAATTTATCAGTTCTGTTCAAATAAATGCCTAGGCATTCCATGATTGATACCAGATATATACTAAGATTCTTTTTAGCTTTGGAAGTGTTATAACATGAGTTGTCTCATTAACTTTAACTTACTAGTCATCTCTAGTACCATTAAAAACAATAGACAATATTGGATCCACATATTTAGGGTACCATTTGAGAAGCTTGTGACTCATTTCATGTCTCAAAGCCTCCATGCCATGGAAGAAGCAACTCGAGGAGAGGAAAATTTTGGAAGAGGTTAAGATATAAAAATCCAATATAAGGCCTCTACATTAGGAGATCTTGAGGTCAAATCCTAGATTGTGTTTAATCTTGTGGCTTTGGACATGCTAATTTAATCTACTAAACAGAATTTTAGGATCTGAAAAATGGCATGGTGATGATGGCATATGTTGGATGAGCTCTGGGTGGATACATATTAGTCAAGAAATACAGCTTACTCATAACAAGTGGCAAATAATCATTAGCAATAGTTATAGGCATACCTATACTGCATCATATTATGAAAAAAATCTCAGTATTTATATTCATTTAGGCATTGTGCTTTGACTTACTTCCTAAAAATTTGGGAGATCTTTTTCTTTTCCAAGATATGTTATGCTTGATTTATACATCCATTCAATACATACACTCTTCTATAATGTTTATATATTTGTACACACAATCTTCCTAGAATTGGGAAAGTTCTTGGGTGCAGGTTAATTTGATAAAGAGGTTCTTAAAACAGAACATATGAATATTGGTCACCATCAAGCATTCATCAAAGAGAAACTATTGTGCTGATCATCTGCATATATGCAGAACTTGAAAACTGAAATCAGTTTATTTGTTGCCCAAGAAATATATATATATATATATATATATATATATATATATATATATGGAAATAGTCTTAGACAATCTGAAATGTGTCTCCTTTGTCTGAACCATCTGTCAGAGTTGTACCCATTTTTTTTCAAAATCAACTCAAAATCTTCATATAAATTTACCTTGTTTATGTTATGCCTAAACTGAACATACTGCTCATGGTATATATTCTGACTATTGGTCAAAAACATTTCTTACATGATTTAGTAAATGCAACCTAACTCTACACAGACCTTACTTCAATAATAAAGTGAAAAATAATTAGAGTTAATAAAAAATATAGGTGTTATGCAAGCATCAGTTAGAATCTTTGTTCTGGAGACTAAATAAATTAGTCCTGAGCTCTGATTTTTAAGTTTTGTTATTGAGATATGTTTGACCTCAAGACTTGAGCATAAAGCCAAGTTATATTCAGAACCAAGTTATCTCATTGCTCAAATATGCCATCTATTCTAAAACATAAACTGCATAAATCATCTCTTTAAGAATTGGATTACTTGTATGAATAGATATATAATGAGACTTTCCCTGAATTCTTGTGAAAAAAATGTTTAAATCAACAGACACTAAGAATGTTCCATAAAATGCTAATTATAGACTATATAAATAGATATTATAGGACAAAGTAACATCATCAAATGTATTTACAAATTGTTACACACATATTAAAATTACACATATCTATTTAAGCTAGTACTTTACATAGTATTGCAAATTTTAAATAATATATAAAACTTATGTGTAATATATCTATATTACACACACACACACATATATATATATATATGTATATATATATATATATATTGGTAAATATATTGCCCATAAAATTTATGGGAGTTAGAACCACTATTTACAACACATAATGAAGATATGGAAGGAGGGGGGTGTAAAACAAAGAGAGAGAGAGAGAGGATAAAGATTCAGAAAGCATCTGTATCTAGAAGGTCAAAAGTAATCATTAAAACTGAGTTGCTGGAGCACTGGGACAAAGGGTGGAGCCAACATTCCACCCTACTTCAGAGACTTCTTGGAGCAACACTGAACAAAGTAGACCTGACTATCCACGCGGGACCACCTGTAATTTCCACCTGCTTGGTATCTGACCCCACCTCCAGTCCTATGCTGGAGTCCCAGGCAACCTCCCAGAGATCCGCCTATCTCTGCTGGACCACTGTGAGTACCCTCAAAGAAGATGTGAGGAAATCCCTTAAAGAAATGGAGGAAAAAACAAACAAAAAAAGTGGAAGAAATGAACAAATTCCTTAAGTACAGAAAGCAAAGAAAAAACAATTAAGCAGGTGAAAGAAACAGTTCAAGACTTGAAAACTGAAATAGAGAAAATAAAGGCAACACAAACTGAAGGAATGCTGGAAATAGAAAAGCTGGGCAAAAAATCAGGAACTACAGACACAAGCATAACCAACAGAATTCAAGAGATGGAAGAGAGAATCTCAGGCACAGAAGAAAAACTAGAAGAAATAGATTCATCAACCAACGGAAATCATAAATCCAACAAATCCTTAACACAAAACATCCAGGAAATGTGGGCCACCATGAAAAGGCCAAACCTAAGAAAGATAGGCATAGAGGAAGGTGAGGAAGCCCAACTCAAAGCTGCCGAAAACATATTCAACAAAATCATTGAGGAAAACTTTCCAAATCTGAAGAAGGACATGCCCATGAAAGTACAAGAAGCATATAGAACCCCAAATAGACCTGGAATGCAGGGATGGTTTAACATACTAAAATCTATCAACGTGATCCACCATATAAACAAACAGAAAAAGAAAAACCATATGATTATCTCCCTAGATGAGGAAAAAGCCTTCCACAAAATTCAACACCCTTTCAGGATAAAGGTCTTGGAGAGGTCAGGGATAACAGGAACATACCTAAACATAATAAGAACAATATACAGCAAACCAACTGCCAACATCAAACTGAATGGAGAGAAACTTAAGCCAATTCCTCTAAAATCAGGAACAATACAAGGCTATCCTCACTCTCCATATCTCTTCAACAGCGTACTCGAAGTTCTAGCTAAAGCTATAAAACAACAAAAGGAGATCAAGGGGATCCAAATTGGAAAGGAAGAAGGCAAACTGTCTCTATTTGCAGATGACATGATAGTTTACATAAGCAACCCATAAACTCTACCAGGAAACTCCTACAGCTGATTAACAACTTCAGCAAACTAGCAGGATACAACATAAACTCAAAGAAATCAATAGCCCTACTTTTTTCAGACGACAAAGAGACAGAGAAAGAAATCAGAGAAACATCACCCTTTACAATAGCCACAAGCAACATAAAGTATCTTGGTGTAACGCTTACCAAACAAGTAAAAGACCTATATAATAAGCACTTTGTGACTGTAAAGAAAGAATTAAAGAAGATACCAGAAAATGGAAAGATCTCCCATGCTCTTGGATAGGTAGGATAAACATAGTAAAAATGGCAATCTTACCAAAAGCAATTTACAGATTCAATGCAATCCCCATTAAAATCCCATCACAATTCTTCAATGACCTTGAAAGGATAATAATCAACTTTATAAGGAAAAACAAAAGACCCAGGATAGCCAAAACTACCCTATACAATAAAAGAAATTCAGGAGGCATCACCATTCCTGACTTTAAGCTCTACTACAGAGCTATAGTTCTAAAAACAGCCTAGTATTGGCATAAAAATAGACAGGTAGACCAATGGAATCGAATTGAAAATCCTGATATTAATCCACGCACCTATGAACACCTGATTTTCGACAAAACAGCTAAAATTATACAATGGGGCGAGGACAGCATCTTCAACAAATGGTGCTGGCACAATTGGATGAGGGTGTGTAGTAGACTGCAGCTAGACCCACGTCTGTAGCCATGCACAAAACTCAAGTCCAAATGGAACAAAGACCTCAACATAAATCCAGCCACATTGAACCTCTTAGAAGAGAAAGTAGGAGGTACCCTTGAACAAATTGGTATAGGAGACTGCTTGTTGAACATAACTCCAGGGGCACAGACACTGAAAGAAACAATAAATGGGACCTCTTCAAACTTAGAAGCTTCTGTAAGGCAAAGGACACAGTCGACAAGACCAAACGGCAGCCCACAGACTGGGAAAAGATTTTCACCAACCCTATATCCGACAAAGGGCTGATCTCCAAAATACACAAAGAACTCAAGAAACTAGTCAACAAAACACCAAATAACCCTATTAAAAAATGGGGTACAGAAATGAAGAAAGAATTCTCAATAGAGGAAATCAAAAAGGCTGAAAGACACTTAAAAAAATGCTCCACGTCCTTAGCTATCAGGGAAATGCAAATCAAAACAAATTTGAGATACCATCTTACCCCTGCCAGAATGGCTAAAATTAGAAACACCAGTGATGACTTATGTTGGAGAGGATGTGGAGAAAGTGGAACACTCCTCCATTGCTGGTGGGAGTGCAAACTCATACAGCCATTTTGGAGATCAGTTTGGCAGTTCCTCAGGAAAATGGGAATTAGTTTACCACAGGACCCTGAAATCCCCCTCTTAGGCATATACCCAAAGGATTCACATCCACGCAACAAAGACATCTGTTCAACTATGTTCATAGCAGCACTATTTGTAATAGCAAGAACCTGGAAGCAACCTAGATGCCCCTCAATTGAAGAATGGTTAATGAAGATGTGGCACATCTACACTATGGAATGCTACTCTGCAGAAAAAAATAATGGTATCTTGAAATTCGCAGGCAATTGGATGACACTTGAAGAAACCATCCTGAATGAGGTAACCCAGTCACAAAAAGAGGAACACAGTATGTACTCACTCATACATGGATTTTAGACCTAGATGAAAGGATCACCAGCCACCAGAGGAACTAAGATATAAGGTGTATTCTAAGAGATTCATATAAAGTCCCTCACAGAACAGGGAAGGGACAAGTCCCCTTCAGAGCTCAGGGGAAGTGGGGAGGGCAGCAAATGGAGAGAGAAGTAGGAGAAAACAAGGGGGAGGAAAGGAAAACATGTGCGACAAGGAAGATTGTGCCTGGTTAGGAATAGAAGACAGGAAAGAGAGAGAGAGAGAGAGAGAGAGGGAGACCGAGACAGAGAGAGAGCATATAAATGAGGGAGCCAATATTGGTTTGAAGATAAAATTGAACACAAAGAAAGGTCTAGAGAACTACAAGACTGCTCTCAACTAACAATTTGAGCTTCAGTGGAAAGGCTATCATAAATGCCCTTCCCGGAGCGTGAGATCAACAACTAACTTATCCATGGAGCCCTCAACTTAATGCCTGTTGAAAACAGGATTAAACACCCATACATAAACACTGAGTCGAACTAGAACCCAGATGCAGTTGGAGAAGACAAGACCACGCGCCAAAAGCACATAGAGACAGCTTACCTGAACAAGGAGGAGCTAATGGCCTCTAGACTTATAGCTGGGAAGCCAGCATGGGACTGACTCAGGGCCCCTGAATATGGGTCTCAGCCAGAAGGACTGAGCAGTCTAAGGGACCTCAGACAGTGGAGCCAGGATGTATCCCTGGTGCACAAAAGGACTTTGCGAACACATCCCCCACGGAGGGATAACTGCCTTAATCTAGAGACAGGAGAGAAGCCCTAGCCCCTAGTTCACATGGTGTGTCAGATCTACATGACCCCAACTGTATGGCATTCCCCTACATATGGAATTGGGTAGGGGGATGGGCGGGGAGGGTTGTTAGAGTGCATGGGAGAGGGAAGAGAGGGTAAAAGGGAGGGAAGGAGGGAAGAAGGGACTGAGGGAGGGACAGGGAACTGTTATCGACATTTAAAATAATAAATTAAATTAAAAAAAAATGCAGTGACTCCAAAATTTAATTTCAAGGACAAGTTACTGGGGAAAAGGATTTCTAGTTTTGTTTCCACAGAAAATGAAAAGATGTGGATTCCTTCTAGACTAATGTTGTTTGATCAAGCCAGACTGCCTGAAACCGAGTACCAGGTGATCTTACATTCAAAACAGCTGGACAAAGCAGCCTGACAGACAACAGCCAGGATTTCTGAATCTTCTTCGAATCCCCCATGATAGCATGTCTTATCAGCAGGAAGTAGTTTGGAAAGAACAATGCCCAAATTCCCAAATATTGTCTATAAATGTTTGTTTTCATTTAAATGGACTTTGTTATATAAAATAAATTTAAAAAAATTGAGTTGCTATTTGTTTCCTTTCTGAGTTATTATTTGGTGCCCCTACTCTCTATGCACAACATCAGACACTTCACACTTTACTTAACTAAATTGTTACAGTGATCGTTACAGTGATGCTTTAGCTAAATAACTTCACTCATGGAGATTTATGTCATTTCTATATTACCCCATAAAGAGTAAGAAAGAAATCATTGCTGTTTTTATTTTCAAAATAGTTCTAAATTAAGAAATACAGGAGACATATACTGAGCCATGGTCTCTCCTTTATGGGAAAAAAAAAAAAACTGCACATGTAGTAAAGTACATAGAAATGTGATTTTTATGACCTTGTGAAGGTCCTGGCCTCATCAGCTCCCCCTCTCCAGCCCCCAAGATACCAAAGTTTCCTCCGCCACTCTTCTATAATACTATACTTTTGTAATAAACTACTTAGTAAATCTTGTTATTAGTCCAGGATATTTGTCTTAGAACCTCAATCAAGCTCCTGAGGACTTGAAGTTTGTTAAACTCTGGTCATGTGTTCAGTGCTGTTGGAAGCTTGGATAAATTCTACTGAGTATTCTCTAATTGAATACACCAAAAATAGCTGTTTTTCCATATACTATACATCATGTAGCCTCTAAGAGTTATATATATTTATTAGTTTAAATGCCATATGAAAGACTTTCACAGCTTTCTTCCAATCCATTACTGTTTATTTTTTTTTCCTCTGAAGACATTCATTTAAACTTCAAGGTGGCCTTGACCTCTTTCTCAAATTATCACTGGCTCCTCAGTATGTGCTCTTTCTCTTCAACTTCCCTAACTCCTCTTTTTGTGCCTCTCCATCTTGGTGGCCAGTTTTTTTTTTTTTTTTTTTTTTTTTTTTTTTGGTATCAGGGCAGCATCTGTCTTCATCCAACTGTGCATCTTCCTGGACTCCTAGATCTCCCTTTATATACCTCTCAGCTCAGTCTCTGCTATGGGATTTCATTCTCAAATATTGTCTCCATCAATTGTTTCCAATTTGCCCTTTCATTGTACAGAAAATGTATCCATATTCATAAGCCAATAAGCATAATTTGTAAATCAAAACTATTATGAGACATATTAATATTAATCCATCCTACTGCTCAGCTCACTACATAAAGGAAACAATACTGTTCTACAGTTTTATTCTAAGGGATAAAGATGAGGTGTAAAAGGAAAGGGCACTTCAACTCCTGCTTTCAGAAACATGCTGTGAAGTAACATTCCTAACATGCTAGGGTATCTATCTCAGTGCAGTCTATCTCAGTGCAAGGAAACAGCACAACACCTTTTGTTTTCGACCTGGATATTTTCCTTATTGTAGCAAAACACCTTAGTTTCTTAATTTTTGTCAAAGACTCTATCAGAATGCCCCAAACCAAGGTCATAGAGCCAACAAGGAGCAACAGCTAAAGTATAGATTTTTACAGCAAAAGAAAAAGATAGCTGGGAAGTGGTATTTATTAAATATCTCCCTCATTTCAGCACTTCATTTGAGTTTGGTTTTTGTCTGAGCCTCAAAATACTAATGTATATGTAACGTGTTTATTTCTATATATTAAAATTTGTTTACATTATTTATATAATAGTAATACTATACCAGGCTGAATTGCTATAACAAAATGTCTGAGACTTCAACAATAGATATTTATTAATGTTTTGCTATAAATGCAATCCTCAAAGGAAAACATGCATAATTGAGAACTAAAGTCATTTTCAAGTTACCAGTAACTAATGTCTAGGAGTTGTGTAATCCATTCATCTGAAAGTAGGTTCAACGTGAAGAGACTGCAGATCAACTACTGGGATTTGAACTGGGATATATGGCTCCTAGACATCTTGATGTTGTTAAAGGATTCCATTAATTAGCACACTCCCATACTGAAACTTTGCACTTCACTGGCCTCATGTCATAGTTTTGAGTCTGTACATGCCACATTATATGGCTAATATTGTGCACTCTGGTAATTCTGTTCCTGTTCATTTCCCAGGATGCTTTATAAATAGCAATTAATTAGTCCTCCTAACTCCCTGATGAAATTATTATGTATAAAAACATCCCTGCATGTATTGCCCAAGGAATTTTGACATAAGAAGTTGTAGGTTCAATTCACACCTCTACCATGGACCTCAGGCTAACTGAATAAGAGCAAAGAGAGGAGAGTTGAAAGAGGTAATGTTATGATTCAGATCAAGAAATTACTACTACTGAGAAAATAAAAGGAAATAAATTTGAACATAGAAAAATGAATATGGTAGGAAGGCACTCACTCAAGTACTTCTGAGTTTGGAACAAACAATGCAAGCCATCAATGTCACTTTGAACCCAAAGTACTCTGAAGTTCTATTGTTCTTATATCCTCATGCTAACAGATGAAAACCTGTTGGCTCTTAGTTCTTCATCTGGAAATAAAAGAACACAATTTTCTATTCTTCATATTAAATGAGAGACTTGCCCAGTCATATGGCATATGGTTTTGGGGGGGCTTTTAAGTGTTGTATAAACATATTTTAAGGTGTTTCTTTGCATATCCATCCCCCAGATTTTGAATTTTATAGACAATGTGAACACAGACAACACCAATGTAAGATCCAGTAAGCCCCAAAGATGAGGCTGCTCATGTTTCTGTACTACAATGGAGAATTGGACTGATATCACAGAAGGAAGGCTTTTATACATAGTTGCAAAACAAGCAGATTCCTTCCTTCACAATACATGGTCTGTTTACTTACTATGACTCTTTTCTGCAAAATTCATGATATTCTAGACTGCACATTGTACCAAAGTAAATTTTATTTAATACCTATACATCATCGAAAGTGTAAGTAGTTACTAAATTAATTTATTGTTAGTGTTATGGCTTGAATGTTTCCCCAACACTTATGTGATGGTATTCTTACTATGAAGGCATTGACTGGAACTTGTGAATAGAATCCTTGTGAATGAGATTAGTGTTTTGCCAAAGGGACTGCAGCAATCTCTTTGTGTTTTCTTATATGTGGACATAGCAGGAAAATGTTAGCCTGAAACCCCAAAAAAGAATCTCATTAAAAACTGGCTATTCCACCAACCTAGTTTCAGTATCAGACTAGAAAATATAAGTTTGTGCTAAACACAGGTCTCCAAGTCTATGGCCCTGTTGATAGCAGTCTGAACTATCATAATTCTGAATGTGATGGCTACAACGACCCATCTGGTTCCTCCTTAAAAAAAGTGAAATGGTTTCTCACAAAGTAACTTTGCAGAGAAAATTGAAACCTCATAATTCCTTCATTCATTATTGATAAAGAATTTAATTAAGCAATAATTTATTAATTCAGCAAATATGTATGAACATTCCTGGTAGGAGTATAAAACAGCACCAGCCTTTGAAAAACAGCTAAGCAGACTCATAAAAATGACCCAACAATTCTCCCAGCAGAAATAAAATGTCCTTTTACATAAGAACAATGAAAAACTGTAATCACAAAGAGACTATTTAGGAAATTACATGTAGCTTTTAAAATAGTCAAACACTTAAAAGATGTTTTACTATTGGCAAATGGAAGAAGAATGTACAGTGCGTAACTAGTATAATGGTTAACTTTTGTTGTCAATGTAACTGAGGATGTCTAAAAATAAGGATAAGATTTCTGGCAATGTCTGTAACTTAATTTACAGAGAATATTTGGGGGCATGGCAAAAATAAGGGAGGATAATCCAATCTGAACATGACTTCACTACCTAATCTTCTGAAGGCCGCATTGAAATAAACAACGGGGAGATAGAAAAAGCCCATGCACATATGCTCTATTTTAACTGTTTGTTGTCTGTTAGCACCTGAGTCCAGATTCTATAGTTTTTCATCACATATTTACATAAAATCTCTCCTTCCATGAATTTTCAGACTCGTCTTTCAGGTTGGGGTATATTCTTGATATCCCTCTTCTTTGGATATTTGCAGAATGTTGGACTAAGGACCTGTCAGCTCTTATATCTCTCCAACATAGATAACAATTATGGAACTATTAACCTTCAAATTACGTACACATATCTATCTATCTGTCTGTCTGTCTATGTGTGTGTGTGTGTGTACATGTGTGTATACATATATAATGTTATTAGATAAAGCAATACTATATGCTCAAAGAACCAAATGAAATGTGTATCACTAATAAACAATAAAAATAAGTAAGAGCTACACATCTATGAATTTCAGAAATATGCTGAGTTAATGGAGAAATACACTAGAATATATTCTAAAAGATTCTGTTGGATGAATATTAAAGTAGAAAATTTGGGATGAAGAGATAATGCAGTTGGTAAAATACTTGTTGTGCAACATTAGAATCTGGCTTCAATCCCTATAATAAGACATAAAAATCATCACTGAATTCTCATTAACATGGTTTACTAACAAAGAGTGAATCATAATTGCACCAAGAGGAAATGATAACATGGGAGAGGGAAAGGTTATAAGGCTTCAACCTGAGATAAAGAACTGTGGACAACTGGAAATACTCAGATGAGGAGAAAATGTTTGTCCTAGTTACTGATGAATAGTTTGTATAGCTATGAAGAGACACTATGAGCAAAGCAACTTATAAAAGAAGTTACTTAATTGGGGAACTACATAGTTTGAGAATATTAGCCCAGTAGGGAGCATGACATCCCACAGATAGGAATAGTGTTGAAGTGGTAGATGAGCTGACATCTGATCCAAAAGCTGAAAGCAGAGAGAAAGTGGTGAAACAGGGAGGGA
The DNA here is from genome assembly GCF_943737965.1 of Phodopus roborovskii. NCBI lineage: Eukaryota > Metazoa > Chordata > Mammalia > Rodentia > Cricetidae > Phodopus > Phodopus roborovskii. The sequence goes on from NW_026126447.1 coordinate 4,710,534, forward strand.
TGATGAGAAGGGGGTTTCATGTGGACTCTTACCTGGTGACATATCTCTTCCAACAAGAAAGGGTTTGGTTACTTCCATAACTTTCATTCTACCATTGTACCAGTCAATATATTGTGTCAGAGTAATTACTAACATAGCTCTGGGATGTCACAGCTAGGCAGTTTTTCTCTAAGGTAACATAACATGGACAGTTTTCCAGCCCTGTGAAACTTAGTCAGTAGAGATGAATCTCCATATGAATAGCAGCATTATTTCTCCATCCCCTATTACTCAAGTTTGTGATATAATACACAATAGGACTTTAATATCAAGTTCAAGAGGGAACCAACAGTAATGGAAATAGCCCAGAATGTTTGGGGATATGTACCCCTTCCTAGTTTCCATGGCTTCAAGCAATAGACCATTAATTTTTAATTTAAATTATTATTTTACATGTTGATCTCAGTTCCCTCTCCAATTAATTTTTTATTTATACCAAGTATTTGTACAGAGTTTTGTGATACATTATGAAATTTGAATATATACATATATTTTTACTGATCAAGTCATGACAATAAAAATTTTCACTTTCACACTATTTTTTCATATTTGGAGAGTTTGAGCTTTAGTTGTTTATGGTTGTTCATAAAATATGTAATAGATTATTATGAACTGCATAGTAACACTTTATACATGTGACTTGATCTATATTTTGAGCTAGGTAATAACACACATCTGTATGCATCTGTTGAAATTCAGTGAACACTATTTTTGGAATTGACATATTTCATTTGTTATTTATAAATCATGACCCAATCAAGTATATTTTAAAGTATATACAAATACTTTGCCATATTAAAAGGTGTCAACTGACTGTATTGTTTCTTTTTTCACAATCTAAACAACTTATTTTTTAGTTATTCATGAAGAGGGGAAATTGTTTGCAATTTTAGTTTTTATGTATTTAATATTCTAATTAAAACTAAATAAAATCAATGCCTTGTGGAAACATTAAGCCTTTTGTTCTGACAAAAGTTTCAGCAGCCAACAAGTGCTCTGATGTGTTGGATCAGTGTTTTCAGTGTGTGGTACTTCACATGAAGTTGGGAATTCAACCAGAAGATCTTTATATAGGTTCTACCTGTTAATACCTTCTGTTCAGGTATTCTTAAGTCAGAAGAACATTAAAGGATCTGGCTCTAATGCTTTCTGAACAGAATGTCAGCCTTCATCATTGCCTCCACCTCCCATATGTTGTGTGATATAGCAAGTTTCCCACATTCACACCTACAATGATGTATAAGCCTCACCTCTCCCTAATAAGGTAAAGATGCTGAGTGCTGATTCTGCCAGGCATATCACAAAGGATATTTTATGGGTAATGTCTAATTTACTCCTCCATATACCCAAAGGAAGAGAGCCCTTGGTTGATGGATAAACTGGCTAGTTAATAGTCAAAAAGGTGATACAATTATATCAAATCTATAATTACAACCCAAGGACAATGGTAATATATATGTTATTCTATGATTGATATGACAATTTTGATGCTAAGGCATCCAGAAACTTGTCTCTGACTTCAACTAGGTGAGATAATATAACTTTTATGGACAGGTGAAATCAAAACATCCAAATTGAGTTGGAATATCACATACCCAACAGAAGTATAATTTCTGTAACTGTATGACTGCTGTGTCCTTTAATTTTGGAGAGGTAAAGACTAGGAGTCTCCACTATGTGCATGTTTATATTTTATGTGGTCTGTTTTACTGTAGCTCATGGTAGGAACTAAGATCTGCTGTATAATTTGTAGAGACTCATAAATGTATTTGCTATGCCTGAATGGGCAGTAAAAGGACACAGGATGCTCAGGCCTATTTGCTCACTCTTTGTCAAAAAAAAAAAAAAAACTCCCAGGTAAGCCTATGAATAGAGCAAGCAATACATGCTGTGGACCTAAATTAGAGGTAGCAGTAGGCTCCCACTTTTTTTTTGCCTGCTTGAGTTTTGTTGTTGATTATTTACTTATTTTTTGTTTTTATATTCCCAAGAAAGCTTCCCCTGTCTCCGCTCTCTGTAGTAGCTCCCACCCTCCCCTCTATCCTTCCACTCCTCTTCCACTATTTCTCTTCAGATACAGGCAGGCAACCCAAGGATATCAGCCGTGCAAGGTATATAAGGTATATAAAGTTGCAGTGATACTAGGTTCCTCCCCTTCCATTATGGCTGGATGAAGTAACCCAGTAGGAAAAATGGGACCCAAAGGTAGGCAGGAAAGTGCCAGACAGTCCATGCTCTCACTGTTAGGAGTCCCAAAAGAAATCTGTGTTACATAACTGTAACACATATGCAGAGGCCTCCCTGGCTTCATGTAGGTTCCCTGGTTGTCAATTCAGTCCCTGTGAGCCTCTATGAGCCCAGGTTAGTTGGACTGGTGGGTTTTCTAGTTGTGTTGTTGACCCCTCTGGTTCCTATAATCCTTCTTCTTTCTCTTGAAAACGATTGTCCAAGGTCTACCACATGTTTGACTCTCTCTGCATATGTTCTCATAAGTTGCTAGGTGAAGCCTCTGATGACAGCTGGGCTAGGAAACAATCTATGAGAATAGCAGAATATTATTAGGAATTATTTCACTGGTGTTTTTTTTTCCAATCCAAGCCGGGGCCACCCTCATAGATTCCTGAAATCTTTCATTGCTATAAGTTTCTAGCTTATCCCTGAGATGCCCCCAGATTCTAGTTGTCTCTGCCAGGACTCTTGCCCTCCATCTTACCCACACCTGATCATTGTTATGAAAGATGCAAGCTAGGATCTAAATGTCACTTTTATTTGCCAGTCTACAGGACACAGAGAAAAATGACTGACAAACTGCCAATACAAGAAGACAGTTTAAAGTTTTCTAATTTGCTGAAGAGTCTGCTAGACACACTATGGGCTATGGGCTGAAAATGAAAGATTACAGAAGAACTTCTGGTGATTGACCAGGCAAGATGTCTCTGTCATTTCTAGAGTTTATAAACTATCCGTCTGTGTTCTTTGAAGAAGTTGAAGACAGATAGTTATGGTTATAGTTTTTCTTAGTCAGGATTACAGATAAGTTACATAGACTTTAGACATACAAAGATAGGATAGATGATGGAATATTTTCTTAAATCTTGCTAAATGTTAATGAACTATATATTGTTAACTGTGATTCTTATTTTGATAACTGTTGTGTGATATATTTTGCTGTGTTAAGGTTAAAACCCTTCTTTTTATTTAGACAGAAAAGAGGAGATGATGGGAGATGCCATTATGTATGGAGTAGAAAGGAAAGAAAGGTATATATAATAGAGAAAGGTAAAATCTAAGAGGCTGGATCAAAACATGACAAAGTAAGGCTGACATTCATAAAAATAAGTCTCTTTTTTATTAATTTGGAAGCTCTGTGGTGGGTCTACATAGACAAAAAAATTACAATCCTAATATTTTTGTTATTCTATATGAAGTTAGTTATTATTCTTTCAAATTTGGAAAGAATTGTTTTGGAATCTGCTAGGAATTGTATTGAATATGTAGATTGCTTTTGGTAAGGTGGCCATTTTTACTGACAATCCATGAACATGGGTGATCTTTTAATCTTCTGATATCTGCTCCAGTTTCTTTCTTCAAAGACTTGAATTTTTTGTCATACTGGTCTTTACCTTGCATGATCAGAGTTACCCCAAGATATTTTATATTATTTGTGGCTATTGTAGATGGTATTGTTTACCTAATTTCATTCTCAATCACTTTAACATTTTTTATAAAGGAAGGCTTCTGATTTTTTTAAGTTAATTTTGTATCTAGCCACTTCTTATAAGGCTGAAATTATGGGACAAGACAAAATATTTGTTATCTTGCTTAGCCCAAAGTTATTTTATAGACCAAATCATAAATCCATGCATAACTGAACCAAGAAAGAGAGTGATGGTTGAAGTCAGTTGCCATTATATCAAAGCAATCTTGTTGACACTTGGAGTAAATGACAATGACCATAGTATGGAAAGGCGGGGTGGTAGAGAAATGGGGACTAGGAAGCATCTAGAATAGCATGGTTGAAACAGGAGTAGCAAACACATATATAGGTGGAGGTAGATATTCATTTGAAGACTGAATCTGTGTTCTCAATAAATACTTCATAATTACATCAGACTAATTTAAAAGACATAATTTTAAAGATAAAATTGGGAATTTCAGAAAAACATAACAGCTCAGAGTGCAGAGAATAAGTGACTGTTGAATGTCCATCACCAAATGAGACATCTACAATGCACCTCTTCCTGAAAGACCCAAGAAACATCATGGAAGAAATGGCAGAAAGATTCTAAAAGCCAGACCTCTAAGAGTATTGTTGTAAATAGTGTTTTCTATATATGTAAAGATGTTGTACTGATGAATTGGCAATAGCTGTGGTTGCCTATACAAGTTCAAACCATTCAACATTCCAGAATAGAAGAGTAAAAGGACAAAATGGTTGTACTCCTACTTGAGGCTAGTGATTGCTAATAATAACAAGGACAGTTTCTTCATGAACATACTGCCATGTGCTCTGGAGGAAGTGTTACCCATGCTAAACTGTTCAATTCTATGTCCATGTGTATATGCACAACACTAATGAAACTCAGCAGATTATGTATCTTCAAAAATAGGAGAAGATAGAAAATTGTGAGTGATCAGGGAGAATAACAATAGGAAATTTGAAGGATAGGGAGTTGAGGAGTAAGGGGCAGTCATGATGCAAATGTGTGAAATTGAGTTTTAAAATTCTTACTGTAACAACAGAACATAAAATGTCATGTGTTGCACCTTTATAAGTACAGAGCCTACAAAGGTTTGGAACACATATCCATGAATGTAATTGTGGTAAAGATTAAGTCAGTGTTATTTAGAGAGTATCTGAAACTCAGTAAATCCCAGTAGATTTAGCCAAACAAATGTCCCAAAGCTCTTGTATGAATGATTCCAAGCAAATTTGTTTTTTAAATCACTAAATCAGTGATATGAGTTATAAGTTTGTCTATTTAGTCATCTTCTTCTGCATGTTCTTTTTATTGAGTAGACAATCTTAATACAAGACTAAGAAACAAATTACAAACAAGAAAAAATATTTGTGTGTATACTCATACATAATTATTTCATTTATTTGCTCACAAGATGCCATTACATGCCCATATATATGCATGCTATTATAAATCTATAAATGCATAGTATATTCCATTTTTGTGTTACCTAACATTAAATTATAAGCATTTGTTCAGATGTTACATTGCCATAGTTACTGGTATAATGGTTGCATAATATCCAATTATGTTGATATATCATAATTTACTATAAACTATTCTCCTATTGATGGACATTTAAGTAGTTCCAATTTTTTGGTGATTATAGCTAATGGTATGGTGATCATCACTGAATCCTCAGATTAGCATTTGTGGATTTATTTTCTTGGGATCCATTTCCAGGAAGAAGGGGTCTTGCTACATATTGAACCATGGTTTTTCTAAAGTGGCAATAACAGTAAATAACAATAATAATAGCTACAAGTGGCACTTAATCTGTTCTGATATTATATTGCACTGTGGCTGCATATTGTTTTGTTCCTTTCTCTCTAAGGACACAGGAATTAATAATTCTCATTTTACATATGAGGGAACTGAGGCAGAGGGAAATTAAAATAACTGGTCTAGAGCCATATATTCAGAAAGTCACAAAACTGGGAAGGGAACCAAAATCTTGTGTAATACTGAAGTCTGTTCATTACACTAGTCAGTTAAATATTCCTCTTTACTTCTTCTATTGATAGGTCCAAGACTGTACACAGGTCTAAATATTGGTTCTGGTCTCTCCATAGAGACTCCACCAGCACCAGCTCACTGTGGATAAATTTCCTTTTTGAAATTCTTCCCTGTTCTTAAATATAAATGTGCTCACAGCTTTCCCATTTCCCAGTCGGGCTGCTCTCCTGCTTTCTCTTTCCTGTTCTTACTTTTTCATTCTCCTCCTTCATCTCCTACCTTCTAATCTTTTCTTCTGCCAGGTCATTTATCTTCTTCCTTAACACACATTTTAATTTTTCTCTGGAATGCTTATTTTTCCTAGAAATAGAGATGGCAATGATTATCATTATTTTCATTCATGCTGCATTTATCCCCTTCCACATTTTTGAGCAATTGTACCAAATGCTAATAAAAATTCTTGGACTCAGTGTTTTCGAGTTTGCAAATTATTCTGAGTGCTATTAAAATTAAATTACTGAATGAATATATCCCTTAAATACAATGAGCTATTTAAGAATATTTTGGAAGTCTTTGCTGTATATTACATCTAATATCAGCGTAACTATTTTAAAAGAATGCTTTCATAATATATGAGAGGTTCAGACTAGCCCTTGCAGACAGATATTGTACATACTTTAAAGCAATTATATGGGCTAAAATGAAACATGCTTTCTTCTACAACATTAATATATTAGGTATGTTTCTGAGGTATGTTTCCTGTGGGGGGTTGACCAAGTTTTGTTTTTATAAATGTAAATTCTATGATAAGAAGAGAATGCTCTGATGGTTGCAAGAAAATATCTGCTAAGCATTACACTGTAATTTAAAAACAACTGTAAAAAAACAAGATGGAGAATTAAATATGTAGGTGCTTTAAAACACACACACTGGGTGGGAAGACATCCTGGAGCTGCTCTGCGCACACTAGACCTGCCCATACACTAAGGATAACCCTTAATTTCCACCTGCCTGGTCTCTGACACCCACTGACAGTCTTCTACTGGAGATCTAGGCCCCTCCCAGAAATCATCCTATCCCCGCAGTGCCACTCTGAGTTCCCATGTGACCCTCATCACAGGGCTTCTGCCAAAGAGGCCTCAGCTGCACAGTGCCAGGCCCAGGCGAGATCTGCCTATCAGCTTACAGAAAATCCTGAGTCCTAGCCTTCGGGATCTTTGCCTCCCATCTCCAGTATTCTGCTGGAGCCTGATCTTTGACCCACATCGCTAGGTACCTGTTGATAGAGAGATCTCATAGAGAGCTTGGAGCAACCAGAGCTACAGACATTGAACCTCTGACCCACCTAAGCCTACATGGAGAGGACCTTAGAGAGAGGGAGAGACCCCCACCAACACATACTGCAAGAAGCTATGGGATGACAGCAATACAACAAAACACCTAACAGTAGAAAGACAAGCATAACACCACCAGAATCTGTGGAATCTATACAAACTAAAACTAAAACTGAACACCTCAAAGCAGATGAAGCAGAAGTAGACGACTTAAAAATTATCATCATGAAAATGATAGGGGCCCTTAAAGATGAGGTGAGATAATTGCTTAAAGAAATAGAAGAAAAAGCAAACAAAAAATTGGAAGAACTGAAGAAATTCCTTAAATAAAGTAAAAAAAAAAAAACCCAAGAAAAAACACATAAACAGGTGAAGGAAATGATTCAAGACTTCAAAACTGGAATAGAGACAATAAAGAAAATACAAAGTGAAGAAATGCTGGAAATAGAAAAAAAATGGGCAAATGATCGTGAAATACAGGCACAAGCATAACCAACAGAATAAAGAGATGAAAGAGAGAATCTCAGGCACGGAAGATAAACGAGAGGAAATAGATTCATCGACCAAAGAAAATCTTAAATAAAACAAATTCTTAACACAAAAGATCCAGGAAATATGGGATGCCGTGAAAAGGCCAAAACTAAGACTAATAGGCATGGAGAAAGGTGAGGAAGCCCACATCAAAGGTGCCAAAAACATGTTCAACAAAATCATTAAGGAAAACTACCAATCTGAAGAAGGACATGCCCATGAAAGTACAAGAAGCATACCGAACACCAAATAGACTGGACCAAAAAAAAAAAAAAAAAAAATACCTCTTGACATTGACGCATAATAATCAAAACACATAACATACAGAATAAAGGAAGAATATCAAGAGCAGTAATGAAAAAGGACAGATAACATATAAAGGGAGACCTAGAGACCTATCAAAATTAAACCTCACTTCTCCATGGAATTCCTAAAGGCCAGAAGGTCCTGGAAAAAAACAGAGGATAGTCACATTAGAGAATTAACAGCACAATTAAAAGCCTCAGAACAAACAAAAAAAGAAAACTCATCTCAGCTGTATTCGCCAGGAAATAATCAATTTGAGGGCTGAAATCAACAAAATAGAAACCAGGAAAACAATACAAAAAAATCAATGTAACAAACAGTTGGGTTTTCAAGAAAATCAACAAGATACACAAACCTTTATCCAAACTAACAAAAAAGCAGAGAAAGACCATGGAAACGACAAAATCAGAAATGAAGAGGGGAACATAACAATGGACACAGAGGAAATCCAGACAATTTCAGGTCATACTTAGAAAACCTGTATTCTACAAAATAGAAAATTCAAACGAAATGGACAAATTTCTGGATAACTATCACTTACCAAAATTAAATCAAGAACAGACAAACAACTTAAATAGACCTATAAACCCCAACGAAATAGAAGTCTTCGAAAGCCTTCCAACCAAAAAAAAAAAAAAAAAAAAAAGGGGAGGGGGCAGGATGGCTTCACTGGAGAATTCTACCAAAATTCAAGGAAGAGCTAATACCAATACTCCTCAGATTTTTCCACAAAATACAAACAGAAGGTTTTTACCAAACTCTTCTTACGAGGCTAGAGTCACCTTGATATCCAAGTCACACAAAGACACAACTAAGAAAGAAAACTACACACCAATATCCTTGATGAACATCGATGCAAAAATGCTCAATAAAATACTGGCAATCCAAATCAAAGAATACATCAGAGAAATCATCCCAAACCAAGTAGGCTTCATCCCTGGATTGCAGGGATGATTTAATATATGAAAATTTATCAATGTAATCCAGGATATAAATAAACTATAAAGAAAAACCAGATGATCATCTCCCTAGATGCTGAAAAAGCCTTCGACAAAATTCAACACTCTTTCATGATAAAGGACATTGAGAGATCAGGGATAACAGGAACATACGTAAACATAATAAGAGCAATATACAGTAAACCAACAGCCAGCATCAAACTGAATGGAGAAAGGCTTAAGTCGATCCCTCTATAATCAGGAACAAGACAAGGCTGCCCTCTCTCTCCATATCTCTTCAATATTGTACTTGAAGTTCTAGCTACAGCTACAAGACAACAAAAGGAGATCAAGGGGATCCAAATTGGAAAGGAAAACTCAAACTGTCTCTATTGGCAGATGATATGATAGTTTACGTAAGCGACCCAAAAACTCTACCAGGTAACACATACAACAAGGATCTTGGGGTAATACATACCAAGCAAGTAAAAGACCTATATATTAAGTACTTTGTGACATTAAAGAAAGAAATTAGATACCAGAACATGGAAAGATATTCCATGCCCTTGGATGCATAGAATAAATATAGTAAAAAATAGCAACCTTGCCAAAAGCAATCTACAGATTCAATGCAATCCCCATTAAAATCACAGCACAATTCTTCACTAACCTTGAAAGGATAATGATCAACTTTATATGAATAAACAAAAGACCAATGATAGCCAAAGCAACCATGTAGAATAAAAGAACATCAGGGGGCATCACCATTCTTGACTTTAAACTCTACTCCAGAGCTATAGTTGTGAAAACAATTTGACACTGAAACAAAAATAATCAGGTAGAACAGTAGAATCAAAACAGCTTTGAAATACCATTTGACTCCTGCCAGAATGGCTAAAATTAGAAACACCAATGACAACTTATGCTGGAGGGGATGTGGAGAAAGGGGAACTCGCCTCGACTGCTGGTGGGAGTGCAAACTTGTATTGCCATTTTGAGGTTCAATATGGCAGTTCCTCAGGAAAATGGGAATTAGTTTACCACAGGACCCAGAAATCCCCCTCTTAGGCATATACCCAAATAATCCGCATCCATGCAACAAAGATATCTGCTCAACTATGTTCATATCAGCATTATTTGTAATAGCAAGAACCTGGAAGCAACCTAGATGCCCCTCAACTGAAGAATGGATAAAGAAGATGTGGCACATCTACAAAATGGAATACTACTCTGCAGAAAAAAATGATGGAATCTTGAATTAGCAGGCAGGTGGATGGCACTAGAAGAATCCATCCTGAATGAGGTAACTCAGTCACAAAAAATAGGAACATGGTATGTACTCACTCATATATGGATTTTAGACCTAGAGCAAAGGATCACAAGCCTATAATTCACACCACCAGAGAAACTAGGATACAAGGTATATTCTAAGAGAAATATGTAATGTCCCTCACAGAAGGGGGAAGGACCAAGTCCCTCAGAGGACAGGGGAAGTACGGGTCAGTGCATGGAGAGAGAAGTAGTAGAAAGAGAAGGGGAGGAGAGGAAAGCAGGTGCGACTAGGAAGTTTGAGTCAGGGCAGGAATAGAAGACAGAAGAGAGAGAGAGAAAGAGCATAAAAGAGGGAGCCATTATTGGTTTTAAGAGAAAACTGAAACTAAAGAAAAATCTAGAGACCTACAACACTGCCACCAAATAATTTGAGCAACCGTGGAAAGACTACCATAAATGCCCATTCCAGATAGTGAGTTCAAAAACTAACTTATCCATGGAGCCCTCATCTAATACCTGTTGGAAACAGAAGCAAACACCCATACCTAAACACTGAGTCGAACTAGAATCCAGATGATGAGGGAGAGAACAAGACCAGGTTGCAGAAAAACATAGAGACAGCTGACCTGAACAAGGAGGAGCTAACGGGCTCCCATTCTCATAGCTGGGAATCCAGCATAAGACTGACTCAGGCCACCCTGAATATGGGTCTCACCTAGAAGGTCTGAGCAGTCTAAGGAACCTCAGGCAGTGGAACCAGGATGTATTCCTGGTGCACAAAAGGACCTTTTGGACATATCCCCTATGGAGGGATACTGCCTTAACCTAGAGACAGCAGAGAAGTCCTAGTCCCTTCTTCAAATGACATGTCAGATATACATGACCCCACCTGGGTGGCATAGCCCTACATGTGGAATTAGGGTGGGGGATGGGAGGGGAGGGTGGTCAGGGTGCATGCTAGGGGGCAGAGAGTGTAAAAGAGAGGGAGGGAAGGAGAGAGGGAGAGGGAACAGGGATCAACATGCAAAATAATAAATTAAAGAAAAAAATTAAATTAAAAAAAAGGAGGAATGTCACCCAGTAGGGGTCATGTAGGTCTGACAGGTCATGTGAAGTAGGGACTAGGGCTTCTCTACTCTCTCTAGGTTAAGGCAGTTATCCCTCCATGGGGGATGTGGAATTGGGGTGGGGGATGGGAGGGTGGTTATGCATGTGAGAGGGCAGAGAGGGTAAAAGGGAGGGAAGGAGGAAGGAAGGAAAGGAGGGAGGGAGGGAGAGGAAACTGGGATCGAGATGTAAAATAATAAATTAAATGAAAAAAAAATGCTTTGACTCCAAAATTTAAGTTCAAGGACAAGTTACTGAGGAAAAGAATTTCTATTTTTGTTTCCACAGAAAATGAAAAGATGTGGATTCCTTCCAGACTAATGTGGTTTGATCAAGCCAGACCACTTGAAACAGAGTACCAGGTGATCCTACATTCAAAACAGCTGGACAAAGCAGCCTGAGAGACTACAGCCAGGATTTCTGAATCTTCTTCTAATCCCCCATGACAGTGCCCCTTACCAGCAGGAAGTAGTTTGGAAAGAACAACGCCCAAATTCCCAAATATTGTTTATAAATGTTGGTTTTCATTTAAATGGAATTGGTTATATAAAATAAAACAAAAAAGTGAATTAAAAAAAATCTCCAACGCCCCCCCCAAAAAAGAGGGACATGTTATGTACTCGCTCATATATGGATTTTAGGCCTAGAGCAAAGGATCATCTGCCTATAATTCACACCACCAGAGGAACTAGGATACAAGGTGTATTCTAAGAGACTCATATAAAGTCCCTCACAGAGGGGGAAAGGACAAGTCCCCCAGAGCACAAGGGAATGGAGAGAAAAGTAGGAGAGAGGTGGAGGAAAGGAAAGCATGTGTGACTAGGAAGATTGAGTCAGGGGAGGAATAGAAGACAAAGTGAGAGAGAGAGAGAGAGAGAGAGAGAGAGAGAGAGAGAGAGAGAGAGAGAGAGAGAGGAGGGGGAGAGAGAGAACATAAAAGAGGGAGCCATTATTGGTTTGAAGAGAAAACTGAACCTAAAGAAAGGTCTAGAGAAAGACAAGACTTACTCCAACTAACTATTTGAACAACCGTGGAAAGGGTACCACAAATGCCCTTCCTTGATAATGAGATCAACAACTAACTTATCCACCATCATGGAGCCCTCATCTAATACCTGTTGGAAACAGAAGCAAACACCCATACCTAAACACTAAGTTGAACAAGAATCCAGATGCAGAGGGAGAGGTCAAGACCAGGTTGCAGAAACACATAGAGACAGCTGACCTGAACAAGGAGGTGCTAATGGGCCCCCAGACTGATAGCTGAGAATCCAGCATACTACTGACTCAAATTCCTTGAACCTGAGTCTCAAATAGAATGACTGAGCAGTCTAAAGGACCTTAGACAGTGGAACCAGGATGTATACTTGGTGCACAAAAGAACCCTAAGGACCCATCCCCCATGGAGGGAAACTCCTTTAACATAGAGACAGCAGAGTAGTCTTAGTCCCTAATTCAAATGACTTGACAGATTTACATGACCCCACCTGAATGGCATAGTCCTACATGTGGAATTGGGTTGGGGGTATGAGAGGGGATGGTGGTCAGGGTTCATGTGAGGGGGGAGAGAGGGTAAGAGAGTGGGAGGTAAGGAGAGGGTACTGGGATCAACATATAAAATAAAAAAATAAATAAATTTAATAAAACTCACAACACATATACACACACACAGAGTGTGGGGTGCTTGGTTGAACTGCTTCTAGTAAGTCTTGAAGTGGAAGAATCATTCTACACAAAGGACATTCTGCTATTTATGTTGCAAATTCACAAGGGATAACTCTCCAGACATCTGTCCCATAAATCAGTTGTGAACTTTATAAGTAAGACCATTTGGGAAACAACATTTGAGCTCATGATGCCTCTCTACAGAGGCTTATGTGTCCTGTAGCTTTCTTATTTTGCCCCCTCACCTGTTTTCACCCTAAGCTCCTTTCAATGTACATCAAAATAAAACATTCAGGTATATTCTTCAGTCTGGAAATATATATCTGTTTTTTGTTCCCCTTCTCATTTATTGTTTCCTACAGTCACTTTTAGGAACCCATGTATCATGGTTATACTTTGTAATACTTTGAAACAGATTGTTTCCAAGGAAATGCTCCTTGAAGCACAGAGGAACTGGGTATCAAAGAAAAAAAAAATCAGAAGTTCCTGATGATACCTTATGGTTGCTGTTATAATGGAGAGCCAAACAAAAGAGATTACAAGGAAGAGATAAACCTAGACCTTTTCTCATAAAGTCATTATCTAATCCCAATGGATCTCCAGGAAAAATCATCCTTTTGAAAAAGATTTGAGGTCATCCATAGCATGGTAAATATTTAGAAGTAAGTCTCATAAATTCTGAGAAAGTTCTATTAATATTGGAAGAAAAATTCAAATATCTCTACAATGTCTCTTCTAATTTTTTTTTCATACCAGGCCTGTGTTTGGCTTATCTTTGAACAATAGAGGGTGTTCAAATTAATATTTGATGAATGAACTGCCTTGGGAGCTCAGTCAGGGAAAGTCCAATCAAAAGGGCTGCTGGGAATCTTCTGGGAATCTTTTCAAAGAGTATCAAGAAGCTAAGCAGGCCTTCATACAATAAAAAGACTGCCAAAGTGATAGAATTCAGCAGACTTTCAAATGTCTGAGTTATGACATTTACCGCAACATTGCTGACAAAGGAAAACCAAAATCACAGCAGATACTTCCTCAATTATCATCAGTTGGGGAACACAAAGTACAGTTAGGAAATGGACTCAATATTTAAAGCAGTTTCTTCATGAATATAGACATCAAGAGAAACATCCATGATATGTAAGGGGTGGTAAGTAGTTTCTAGTTACAATTGGGTCTTCAGAGATTCATGTAAGTAGTGGATATCTGAGTGGTCCCACTTTGCATCTCATATTGAACAAAAGTATCCATTTCCCTTAAGCTCAGAATGTGATAAGGTTCTAATGCCTTGGTTATTAGATGAGGTCTTGTTTTTGTTGTTGTTGTTTGTTTTTGTCTTTTTGTTTTGTTTTTTCACTTGAGATAAAGAGAAATCTAAAGGAGTTAAGTTCTTCACTCAAAGTCATAGAAATGGAAACAATAGACTTAGCTTCTGTTTGATATTGATTACTCCCTGAAATTCCTCTGCATGTGCCAATATTGCCCTGTCAGTTTTCATTGTAATAAACTTTTTACAATAGACATATGTGTGAAAGATTTGGTCCCCAATCTATGGCAATATTAAAGACAAGGAAGAGGAATCTTTGGGAATCAGAACCCAATCAAAACAAATGTGTCCTCCAAGACATTTCTTTGAAAGAGCTGAAACCACATCCTTCTCTTTGCTTCTCAGGTGGTGAGCTCTCTGCCTTCCTGTGCAACCACTCTTCCTAATTCTTAGAGTCAAGCTTTGCCAGCGCTTTCTGAAAGACCCAGAAAAACTTTTACTTTTCTTTGGAAAATACAACATCAATTCTTCTCTTTTACATTTGATCTAGATATCGTTTCCAAAGTTCCTAAGCAAGAAACACTACCTGGAATGAACTTTGTGACCTTCACATGACTCAGTGTCACATACTGCATTGTTAAGGAAAAAATGCTTGCTTAGAGAATTTAAGTCTTATAATGTTAACATCAATTAATAATTTTCTCTCCCTCCTCCTCTTGTCTCTTCTTTTCAATCCCCTTTCTGTACTTCCTTCTCCACTTCCTTGTTTTCTTCATTTCCTTCTCTCCCAGCCCCTTTTCCTTATCTGCACCATGCTTTGCTAGTTACTCACATTTAAAGTAAACCATGAATCAGATTTAGGTATTTGCCAGCCACATATACAAGGCTTTCTTTTGCAAGAATATCTTCCCCTTTTCCCTGACTATGGCTTTCCCTCTATTTTTAGATAGACAGTCTGAACATTCTTAATATATCAATGACATTTATAACACATGTTAATATCTAAAGCGTCAATGCTCTATTTGTAGAAATGACGGCTGATGTGATGAGATGTTATGTCAGTGATTTTTTTATAAATAGTATGCAACTGTGCACTTCTTTGGGAAAATTAGAGAATAATAATAATGCATTCTCTGCCCTAGTTTGTTCAATTATTAGCTTCAAGAAGGATGTTTATTTTATTACTTTAGGGGTGCACATTTTATAAATTACTCTTTACAAGTTCAGGGTGAATATCTGTCTCTTAGAATAGAAACAGAAGGCTCTCCTGGAGGATGCATTAGAGCAGTAAATGTGGACACCTGGGGATCCATTTTATAATCTTTGTAATTTCTAGGTCCCTATGGTGCCTCGCACCTGGGAACTCTGGAGGTGGGCAATGGTGTGGTTTTATATGAAACCTATAATGCTGATCTCTGTCTTTCCACATTTTACTCATCATTAAAGTGCATTCCACAATTACAGAAGATACAGGCTAAAAGTGTCTGTGTTGGATGAAGAGAGACAAGGCCTAAAACTGCTTATGGGAAATCTGGAAAAGCCATTCTATGTCTTTGGATTGCAATTTCTTCTATAAGATATTGAAAATATGTAGATCTACAAAAAAGAGATAGCAAAAATACAGTGACACATGTGTGTATAACATTCAAGAATAAATTATATTTTTGACTAGTATCCATTGCTTATTTTATTTCAATAATACTTCTGACTTGTTGGTGAAGAATGTTTTGTTTTGCAAATGTGGCTGGACTGCTATTTATCTCAACTCTAAAGTATAGTATGTGCACTTTCTAACTGTTCTGTCTTGCCATGCCCTTTCCGAGGACAAGCCCCCATTATAACTACCTGCATACATACATATGTATGTGTTCTAAACATACATAATTTCTTAAATTCTTAATAATTTATTATTTTCATACATACATATAATGTACTTTGATTCTACATGCCGGCCATTCCCCCATCCAATTCTTCACCTACCCTACCACCACACTCTCCATTCCAGCTTCATGCAATCTTCTCTTTTTAAAATGCACTTTTCCTACATAGTACTACCAATATGGAGCCATCAATTAGATTCTGAGTAAGCTCATAGGGTCCTATTCATTATAGAAAAATGACTATTCCTTTTCTAACAAATATCTATTGCCAATAGCTTCTCAGATATTGGTAAAATTTTATGATACTTCAGGTTGTTATTTTGACTATGTTGATCCTATGCATGTTTTGGGGGATACAATCACAGTTCCTGAGAGTTCATGTACACAACTTACCTTTCAAGTCTAGAGATCACTTTTGTACTACCCATGACTTATAATTTTCCTACCCATTTTTCTATAATGATTCCAGTGACTTTGGAATAAAAAGCAAGATATAAATTCCAAATTGGGGCTGTGTACTCTGAAGGCTCCTATTCTCTGAATGTTAACCAGTCATGTTCTCTGAGTTAATTATAATCTATTGTTAAAAGAAACTTCTGTGATAAAATTTATGAGATGCAACCTCTGCTTTAAAAGATGTGAACATAGAAAATAGTTTCATGCCATGTCTGATTAAAAGGTTAGAAATAGGAGGTTCTGTCTTATAGACTAAAACCAACATGTATTCCTTCCTCTGTTAATGGTACCAGGTATGAGTTCAGTGATACAAAACTGGTCATATTCCCATTGGTACAATGTGGCACAATTATTTATTGGAGACTCTTAACATCCATGAATACTTCATGAATGAGATTAGTAACCTTGACCAAAGGGGAAAAACGACACAAGGTAGCTTATTATTTACTAATTTTGCCATGTGAGGGTGTAGCTAGAAAAGAGCCTTCTATGGTTTTCAGAAATATTTTTTCTTGAGTACTACAGCCACTGGTACCCTGGTCTTTGACCTCCTATACTTCAGAATTGTAGGAAATAAATTTCAATGATTGCTACATTCCTCAATATAAGGTGTTTTTTTTTCTAAAAGAGTAAGTGACATAAGACACAGGTATTATTTTATCTTACTCTTTCCTCTGCCTGTCCCCCTCTGCCTTTTAACTAATTCTCCAAACCCAGCATAGATATCACTTCCTTTAGAACTGATTTCCCCAATCTATACTTTAACTATGACATGTCATAGAGTCATTTATTTATTCTGTGAATGACTTGTCTATACATATTGACGTATTAACTTATTAGTCCCCAGATCATGCTTTTGCTGAAGGTAGGACTTCTGGTTGTCCTTTATATCTCCAAGTCACAGCTCGCGAGTATAGTAAATCTGTATCACTTTACTGAGTTGTTCACATTTCTGATGTCTTCTGAAATATTATTCTTTTATTGGTTAAATAAGACATATTTTATGATAATTTTCTTTTTGTCAAACATATCCTTCTTTTCAACACATCTTGAAGCAGTCCTTTGAAGCTGTAACATGCAATGTGGTTTATTCGCTTATGTTGCAGAAACAATAGTACTGGAGGGCTTGTATCTATAATCATGTTCCATGGAGCATTCAAGCAAACTATAGAAATAGAGACTGTATTCAACAGAAGGCAAGACTGACATTCCTAAAGCTTGAGATTCCAGAGTTCTCATGCACTTACTTATACAAAGATCAAGATACTCTCTATTCTCATGACTTGCCTTCTGTACCCTATTATGGAATTGGCAAGTTGAGTCACATGAGATAACACAGTCATGGCCATCCCAATGTCCACTTTCACTCAATTTTATTTAAGTAGCAATTAGAAAGTCACATATTCAAAGATGTTTGTGGTAAAAGAGAGTTTGAAATAAAGAAAATGCCCTATGTAGAATTCAAATAACAGTAGTGTACCAACCCAAAATTTCCTGGGTTATCTTTCTGTGGTAGTTAGTGCAGGGAAAATAACAAAATTTGTCCTGACGTGGTGCAACACCTTTTTAATAATTACTGGGAACTCATAGAAATAAAGGTGATTGATATATCTGACTACTATATTTGGGAATTTAACATCTGATACTACCAAACCATTAATCTTGATTTAATTGTAATTGACTATATTCAACCCAGAGTTTGTACATGCTAGGCAAGTATTTTATAACTGAAACACATTTACAACCTCTTACCGTGGTATTTATGATGGAAACCTAAGCTACTAGCACCAATTAATCACTTTACCTGTTAGAGAAACACTCTTAAACACACAAAAACTACAACTTCATAACTATAAAACACTTCGTCAAATGTGAGAAGACTCTGACACGATGCACTTAATCAGAACTGTTCCATTTATAACCTGAATGCAAAAGACATAACCTCAAAAGCCCCATTTGTTTACTCTAGTGTCCATGTTATTGAATATTTTTATCATATTTCTGAGACTGCCCAATAAAGTTATACCTTGAATTGGTGAGGCTCAGTAGCAACTGTCTGACTTTCATTTATGGCCGGAGACATCTTAAGAGATACATCTATTCCCTTAACCCAGAAGTAAGACAGCTGAAACTCTAGTCCCTCCCCTTTCCTTCATATGTCTTTTCTATCCGAATCATTGGCTTTTCTATGGTCAATTTTGGTCAGCCAATCACTGTCTCCAATCCCGATTCATATTCAAGATATAGCCTTATTGTCCAGTCTCAGGAGTGTCAGATCAGAATATCCTACTTTCCCCTCTTCTGTCTAAATACAAAGAAAAGGTTTTAACTCTAACACTGTAAAACTATATAATATAAGAACAATAATTAGGTATGATCTAAATAAAAAGTAAGGGCTTTAAATGTAACATAGTTAAACTATATACAATATGAACAATTATCAGGTAAGACTTACATTTATAATATCCATGCCAATTGAATTTGACAAATTCAGAAAAATGTACTGTATTATCTATCCTATTTTAGTGAGTACAAAGCTTTATACCTAAACCATTTTCTATTATAACTTGTATTACCATCTAAAAAAAACATCTTTTTGAACCTTACAACTTCTTTTAGATAAAGAACTTAAGCTTTTATGTATATCAACCACATACATTTCACACCTCTTTTGTGAATTTCTTTTCTGAACTTGTATTAAGGAACATTGTAACTATAACTATACTGTCTTTAATCCTATGCAGGAAGTGAGAAGGATATAATATTACCTGAGTAAACAAGAAATGCAGAACAAACATCTTCAAAACTTATAGAAATTTCAGAAATTTTGGATGCCTGGACCCAAGTTTTCCTGCAAGGTTGGGGTAACTATTTTCAGCCCAAAGGCCTAAAATATATGACAGATTTTTCTAAGAAACAGGCATTTTGAAGGATTTTTCTACCAGCTCTTGGCAAAGTTTCACACTTGATTTCTTTTGTGTTCTGCATGTTCATTTTTTGAAAGCACTCTGTCAACCATGGAGAAAAGGGCAGTTTCTTTGCCCAGTGATTAAATTTGCCACAAATAAAAGCAAACTTTATATGGAGGTTCTTTGATACACATTATCCTCTTCTCAAGTAAATTATATTGCCAGGAGGAGACATGACTCACTATCATGAAAAACCTTATGTTATTAAACCATCTTAAATACCACATTCTGAAGATCTCTGAGTTGTTTGAAGACTATTATCTTAAAATATTTCTTTGAACTTGAAATTATACCTAACATGACTACTGGTTTGATTAGTATGTATGAATAATTACTCACCTGTATCTCTTAATTATCCCAAATAATAATTTTCAAGGACCAGAAATTTATGCTATATTGGTTTTTTTGATATTTCTTTATTAAAATTTTATTTTTTATTTTACATGTCGATCCCAGTTCCCCCTCTCTCCCTCCCTCTCTCCCTCCCTTTTACCCTCTCTGCCCCCTCACATGCACCCTGACCACCCTCTGCTCCCATCCCCCCACCCCAATTCCACATGTAGTGCAATGCCATCCAGGTGGGGTCATGGAAATCTTTCAAGTCATTTGAAGTAGGGACTAGGACTTTTCTCCTGTCTCTAGGTTAAGGGAGTTATCCCTCCATGGGGGATGTGTTCACAAGGTCCTTTTGTGCACCAGGGATACATCCTGGTTCCACTGTCTGAGGTCCCTTAGACTGCTCAGTCCTTCTGGCTGAGAAACATATTCAGGGGGTCCTGTTATGCTATATTGTTAAATGAGCTGCATAGATACAATACCTTAAACAGGTTTAGAAATACATATACAGTGTAACAAAAATAATATTAAATTTGGTTCAATATACAAAAATCAATACCATTGTAAACTATTTAAGACTATTACTTGTTTTTTAGTTTAAAAGTAAATGTATAATCTAAACATTTTTCCATCTTTTCTATCCTAGGTCCACATGTCACAATCTCGCCAACTACACATGGCCTTAGGGATAGCTCACACATTCCCTTAGAGGCTGTGTTACAAACATTTCCACATTTCCACTTTCTGCCCTTTGAAATTTCTACAAGCTTGCAAAGACAATATTATGAAGCTTTGTAACTATACTCAAAATAACATGCTACATATTCTAAAATAGTAAGAGTGGAATGGATTACAAATGCCTTCCCTTAAAAAGATGATAGATAAGAGAGGACATGTTAATTACTTTTATTTAATCATACCACATTGCATACATATTTCAAAATAGCACATTGTATTTTAGAATAATAAAAAGTTATGATTTAGTAATCATTTTTTATTTCAAATGCAGACTATATACTACTCATCTTTTTCACATACCCCCACTTTTGAAACTACTCTATATAAACTGGTAGCAGGAGTTTGTAAGACAGAAGGCAAAGATGATTCACACTGTATTAAGTATCAGCATCATATTGAAGTGTAAATGCATTGACCTGAATCTGTGGCTGAATGCAAGAAGCATCTCCTTTTAGTCAGAAATTCTTCCATGGTTGATTATCACAACTCTGTTTCAGTCTTCATGTCCAGTTGGTCTGTCCTTGGGATTTAATTGAGAATCAAGTCTGTTCCATATGTGTTGTAATCTATTTGAACTGACATCACCAGCCATCAGTTTCTCATGGGAAAAACAAAACAAAAACAAAAACAAAAAATCAACCAAACAAACAAAACCCAGCAGGTCAAGGGAACAGACCAAACTGTATAAGCAAATATTTGCCTATTTTCAGAGCATGGCTGCCAAGGAGTCAGGAATTACATGCAGGAGGATCACTGTGAAGACAGGGACAGTATGATTGAATTTAAAGCCTGAATTAAAGAGTGAGAGCCTGCCTCAGAAGACCAAAATGAAGTGCTGGGGAGATGGCTCAGTCAATAGATTGCTTGTCAAGCTAACACAGAGTTTGAGTTTGGGTTCCCAGAAGCCACATAAAAAGCTGGATGACATACAGGTCTTTCACTTGCTTGGTAAAAGTTACTTCAAGCTTTTGTATATTATTTGGGGCTGTTGTGAAGGGTGTCATTTCCCTGATTACTCTCTGTCTGTTTATTTTGTGTATATAAAAGTCTACTGGTTTTTTGTTTGTTTGTTTGTTTGTTTTTGTTGTTGCTGTTGCTGCTGTTGTTAATATTATATCTAGCCACTCCACTAAATGTGTTGTTACCTGTTGGGAGATGCCTGTTAAAAAAATTTACGGTCACTTATGTATACTATCATGTCATCTGAAAAGAGTGATATTTTGACTACTTTTCTAATTTGTATCCCCTTGATCTCCTTTTGTTATCTTATTGCTTTAGCTATAACACCAAGTACTATGTTGAATAAATGAAGAGAGTGGACAACCTTTTCATTTTCCTGATTTTAGTGGAATTGCTTTACGTTTCTCGCCATCTAATTTGATATTGGCTTTTAGCTTGTTGTATATTGCTTTTATTACATTTAGGTATGTCCCTTGTATCTCAAGGCAGTGTTAGATTTTGTCACAGGCATTTTACCATCTAATGAGTTGAACATGTGGTGTTTTTCTTTCAGTTTGTTTATATGGTGGATTACATCCCTGGAATTTTTGTATGTTAAACAATGCCTGCATATTTGGAATGAAGCTTGCTTAATCAAGGTGGATTTTTTTTTCAGTTTGCCAGTATTTATTGAGTATTTCTGTATCAATATTTATAAGGGAAATTGCTGTGTAATTTTTTTCTTTGTTGAGTCTTTGTGTGGTTTGGGTGTCAGGATGGCTGTGGCCTTTGAAAAAGAATTTGGCATTGTTTCCCCCATTTCTATTTTGTGTAATAATTTGAGAAATATTGGTACTAGACCTTCTTTGAAACTACAGAATTCTGTGCTGAAACTGTCTGACCATGGGCATGTTTGATTGGGAGATTTATGTAGATGCTTCTATTTCCTTGGAAGTATAGGTCTATTTAAATTGTTTATCTTATTTTGACTTAATTTTGCTATGTGGTCTCTATCAAGAAATTTGTCCAGTTCTTGTAGATTTTCAAATTTTGTGGAGTACAGATTTTTGAAGCATGATCTAATGATTCTCTGGATTTCCTCACTGCCTGGTGTTTTGTCTTCCATTTAATTTTTGATTTTGTTAATTTGGTTTTTCTTGCTGCCTTTCTGTTAGTTTGAATAGCGTTTGTCTACTTTGTTGATTGTCTAAAAGAACAAACTTTGTTTCATTGATTTTTTTGTTTCCTTGTCTTTATTTCTATTTTATTGATTTCAGCCCCCAGTCTGACCCATGCCATTAGAATAAGTCCACATGTGACACTTCCTGGAGTGAAAGGACACAAAGACTGGATGGACCAGAAACCTAAGATAGGACCATACACAATGGGAAGGAAAAAAAGTAATGATACTTAATGGTAATCTGCTACAGTCATAGATTGGAGACTACCCCAACTATCATCTGAGGACTTCCATAAAATACCTGATGAAAGCAGATGCAAAGACCATGGCCAACATGTGGCTGAGCTTGAAGAAAACTGCTGAGGAGAAGAAAAAAGGATTGTAGGAGATAGAGTGTCCAAAGACATCATAAGAAAATCCACAGGAAAAAAAACTAACCTGAACACAAAGGCACTTATAGAGTGTGATCAAACAATAAGGAAGCCCTCTACCTACATGTGACACTTGGGCAGCTTGTCCTGTTTGTGGAACTCCTAACAGTGGGAGCAGGTACAATCTCTCACAATTTGGCTGACTTTTGGGGACCTATTTCTCATAGTGGCTTTCCTTTTCCAGCCTTAACACAAGGAAATAAGCTCAGTTCTACTGCAAATTGATATTCCATTCTTTGTTGATACCCATAGGAGAAATGCCCATTTCTGAATTGAAACAGAGGAGGAGAGGATTGGAGGAAAGACAGAAGACAGAGGTGGGATAGGGTGGAAGAATGGGAGGAGAAGAGGGAGGAAAAACTGAGGCCAGGATGTAAAATAAATGAATATATTTATTTATTTTTATTCTGGATGTAGGAGCCCTTGATTGTTAAACAAGTGTTGGGCACAGGAACCTCTGTGGCTTGCTGTTAGATTAGACAGGCTATTTCAGCAAGTTTCCAGTTTAGAGAAGAACTCAATCAAAACATATTGTAGAGAGCAATTAGCGGAACTCTCAATGTTGAGCTCTGACCTCCAAATGCCAGCATATGCACACACGGGGTCGTGTGTGAATGCATGCACACACACATGCACAGAGACACACAGTTATATGGGCATAGGGACACATGCAAAAACACATACCAGAAGACGGATTTAGCAAAGGGATTAATTTGAAACAAAGCATTTATGTACTATGGCTCCTGCCATTCTCATCTGTAAAATGGAAATGGGAATAGGACGTGTCCAGTGAAGCTTTTGTCAACAATGAGCACAACTGAACCACACAAATGTGTGAAAAGAACACATTTTAGAATCTGAAAGACACTCAAAATGAATACATTATAACAGAAGATGAAAGTAAAAGAATGAAGATTCAAGCAAGGTTTAAATGACATTAAAATAATTAGCCATAACTATACAATGAGTGGTCCACCATGACAGTATTTTGAGTAAAGAAGCAAGGCATATTATATTCGAGGTGTCTATAGAACCTTGAAAAGAGAGAAAAAAAGAGAGAGGGAGAGAGAGGAGAAAGAGAGAGAGAGAGAAGTGTGAATCCTTTGAATTACATATACAAGGAGTACACTTTAATATTACAAATTCTGTTTTGTTTTGTTTTGTGATGAGATAGAATTGGAGCAGGGGTGGAGTATAGAGAATGTAGAGAGGAGTTATGATGCTCTAAGTTTAGCTACTTGAAGAGAATTTGCCAGAGGCCCAAAACCCAGTGTGTGCATGCCCTGAGGCCCCTAGCAGCACACTGCTATTTCCCTAACCAGGCTTCCTGCCTTCTAAGGACACCAGAAAAGGAAGAATATTGGAAGGGTGAACTTTCATGCTGCCTTCTACCATCTGAAAGCATACATAAATTGAAGGATGAGCCAAGACAGGTATGTATTCACAGCTGCCAAGATGCAGAAGAAGTAGCTACATTTACAGAAGTGTTATTATGATTCCTTACTGGCATTTTTGGAAAAATTCCTCAGGGAGTTTACATTGAAATAGAGCAGTCCCAGCACTAATGGTAACCTTTTCTAGATGTGGGATGAGCTACAGAAGCACTTTCTCTTATTTTAGCCATTTAGGTGGGTAGCTATTAAAAATACCATAGCTTGCTTATTTACACCTCATACTGCATTGGTGTAGTGGGATTGGGAACACCATGGGTGGCTATTATCAATGCCCCAAAGGATTTGCTCACAGTTCTCTTTCACTGCCTATCCTTACTGCTTAAGGAAGAGAAATGTCTTAATGGTTTCTTTCAAATACAATATGTGCTTGTGTGTGTGTGTGTGTGTGTGTGTAGGTGTGTGTGTGTGTGTGTGTGAGTCCTTCGCAGCAAAAGCTCATCTTTCTTCCTCCACTTTTTCTCTTCCTGTAGCACAACAGGACAAAAGTCTTGTCCCATTCCTGAAAGATTATGTCAACATGTAGCAACTTGCTTCCTTTCAACAGTTTAATAATATTTTGCTGGATGGTCTGGGGATTTGCAAGTGTTATAAAGAGGAGGAAAGAAAACTATTTTTATTTGAAAGTGAGTTCTAATGAATAAATCAACAAGAATATTTATTGAGGTCATGGTATAGACTCAAAGCAAATCCAGGTATTAAGGAGGTGTACAGAATTCACTCATTCATCCATTCATTCATTCATTCACGTTTTCATATATTCATTCATCATTTTAATCAACAACTTGATAATCCAGCTCACACTGGAAGCAATACTGTCTGCTAGAAAAATTAGGAGAATTGTAAGGAGTACGGTTTTTCTGCCTGCCGCCGCTGGTCTTGTCCTACTGCCGCGCCAGCCCCAAATAATGCACAGAGACTCTGTATTTGATACAATGCTTTTGGCCAGGTGCTAGTTTCTTATCGGCTAGCTCTGTCTTAATTATTAACCCATTTCTATGTACTTCCACGTGGTCTTACCGAGAGCAGAGGAATGGCAGTTCTCTTCTCTCCAGGCTCTCCATCCTGACCCCTCCTTACTACTTCCTCTTTCCTCCTTGTCTCCTAGTCCCGCCTATCTTGCATTCCTATTGGCCAACAGTGCTTTATTAATTAAACCAGTATGAGAAACATATATACATAATGCCATCTCCCATCAGAGAATGACCACGTGATTATAATATAGCAGATGGCCTGTAAATATAACTCAGAAATAGTTATAGATGTTTGCTATGGTAGTCTTAAGATAAAGCATAAATTATCAGTATTTGAACAAAGGGCTAATACATTGAACTTTGTGAAAAGCTAATATTGATAGTGATAATTACACAGTCATAAAAATGAGCCACTTATAATTGTCTACCAATAGAGGGAAGCATCCTATATCTTGATCTGGAAGACACTGGGAGAACTTGGCAAAAATAAGGCTAGCTAATGCGGAGGGAGTATAAGATAAGAATGGTAATGAGTAAAAACAGATAAGCAAATGATGCCATTAAAAGGGCACAGAACAGCAACTGGGGTTCCCAATCTCACACATAAATGAGATAAGCCACCTAAACAATCAGTGATGACTCTAAATATTAATAAAACCTAGACTTTTTCAGAAGGACATCAAATAAAATGTCTTAAGGAATCAGATTATTCAATTTCTTTAACAAACTTGGAGTTTTCTACACAGTCCTCTGTGAGACACTATCTCCTAACCACAGTATAATTTCCTTCCACTTTTTCATGAGTTTGAAATAGGGACTCATAGGCTTCTTCTATGTAAGAGCCACAGTAGACTTCAAAGTAATTACTGTGTTTCAAGCCCTACTTTTATCTCCTTGTATAATATTATAGGAAGTTTTTCCACTGTTATTACAATGAAAACTGGTAAAATTTTGACTTGCATGTCGGTTGTTATTTGAGAATCCTTATGGATATATATGACAAGCTGAGAGACTGTGTTAGAAAATACATGTAATTGAAGAAATCAAATAAATTCCAGAAGTTTGAATTAGTGAACATTATCATTTGAAGTAAATGAATTGAATATATCTAAATTTTAAGGAACTCCAAGGGCAATCACACTTTGGGAATTAGTCCTGAAGAAATAATCAAAAGAATACACATACATTACCAAGAAGACTGTGGTACTTGTCTTATGTGCATTTAATTAATTAATTCAATACTATTAACAGAAATGGGTAAGTGAAATTGTTCAGTGTGTAAAAGCACTTGCCACACAATAATCTTAGAGACCTGAATTAAACCTCTGGAAGAACACATTGGAAATGGTGAACCAACTCCTAAAAGTTGTCTTCTGATCTTTGACCTTACACACAAGTAATATATACACACAAGATAATAACAATATTAAATTGTTATTTAATTAATGGAAAAATTAAAAAAATACATGCCCAACAGTTGTATTTGTATAGATTTTATTTTCTTGCTTTCTGTGTCTTTACAGTGCATCAAAAAGTAATTTCAGTTTATCATTTTAAAGTTTCATAAATAAATGTATATTTATATATTTTCACAGTTATTTATTTCTTCCACACAGCAGTCCACACAATTCAATTGAAGAAAAAAGGAGAGAACACAGAAAAGATGACCCATATGAGCCAGTTGTCTGTCCCCTTTCATACCAAGGGTCACCTCATGGAGTGATGTGTTATTTCCTAGCTCTGTTTTGAACCTCAGAACCACTTGGGTGAGAAGGTAAAACTTAAGGTAAGAATAAAACTAACACCACTTTTACAAGAACACACTGTATTATTGTGAAAAACTAGGCATGCTTAATGAGTTAGAGACTTGGACATGGTCTCTTATGACTCCTTGAAGACTCCTTGAATTCTCCTTTTAATTACAGTCTTTTGTCAAGAAATTGGTTGTTCCATCTCCCCCATTCTATTTATTACATGTGAAATAATTTTATAATATTTTTTAACTAATTGGAAAAAGATCTAAAAATTAGGTATGATAGGCACTAAACTTCCAATAAATGTTAGGGATGTTCATCATTCATAATTATTTTAACATTAAATACAATGGGTCTTGGTCCAAGTTTTTAAAGTAAAAAAATTACAAACAAAGCACATAGTCACTAGACTCTTCCATTTTCCTCATATATTGATTTTACTCAAAGTAGTCAACACATTCTTGATATTCTAACCTCCCCATTTTATGTATTTCAATTGTTCATTGCTGTAAAATTTTAGTCATGTTATTGTATGTTTGTGTTTGTGTCATGTGTTTTACATGGTATGTATATGATGGCAAGAGGACTACCTTGTAGGTTTTCTATTCTCCTACCTTTACATGTGTTCTGGGAATATAACTCAATGTACAGATGTTTTTGCAGAAAGTGTTTTAACCTGCTGAGCCATTGCACTGGCCAAATAAAAAGCACACTTTTTGATGACTTTGGAGAGAAAATAACCATAGGATATTATTAACATAGCAGCTACCTCTATGTATATAAACTGAAGGATCAATGGCTATGATATTCAGGAGCACGCCAGTCTCTCACACTGGCAAGATACAGACATGGAAGGCTGATTAACAGGGAAGATAAATGATTACACTGACAATGCAAAGATGTTTCTACATCTTCTGGTTTAACAGACTAAAGAAGAAAAGAGGATTCACTGCAGAGAATCTGTCTGAATCTAAGCAGACATCTGCTCTACTGCTTCAGTCAGCTTAAGAGAGAGGAACTGAGCTACTTCTGGGTCTGTGAGTGCAGCACAATATAAAATTTATTTTAAAATAGAGGACAAACAATTCCAATATTATAGATAATATTGTTGTAGAAGTGTGTGTGTGTTTGTGTGTGTGTATATATATATATGTGTATGAGATAGAGAGAGAGAGAGGTAGAGAGAGAGAGCTTTCTGTGATACATTTCCCTCCTTGGTAGTTAAAGATCTTAATATTTATCTCATGGGGCTTCTATAAAGATAAAATCGATACAATCAACTTGGCACACAGGGAAAAGTGATAGATAGTAGCTATTAGCATTGGTACTGTGAGTGATGAAATAGTAAGAAGCAATAATCTATCCTAGGAAGAAAGGAAGAAAAAAACGGACACACATTGAATAAAATTTGGCTAATAAAAACTCTATGCCATGCATATATGTGTTTGCACATGCTAATCAATTTTTGTTGTTAACATCTAATCAATTTTTAAAAATTAATAAATTATAATTGGCAATGGCTTTCTATTAGTATCATAGCTTTGAAAATAGTATGTTAAATTAGCTGGTGAAAAATAAGCTATAAATTTTGTAGCTTGAAAATGACCAATTGTTTTACCTAATATTAATAAAAAGGGAAATTATTAGTCATCTTTACTGAATCTTAGATCTAGAATGGGCAGAGTTAATGAACTGGCTAATTAGCATTTAATAAAATTGATATCGTAGTCAATAATATTAGTAAAACAATAAATATAGAAGTTAAATACAATGTATTCTGATTAAAGTTCTCATTCTCTAAAATACTCCAGACTTTTTGACCTCATATGGAACATTGCATGTTCCATATGAATTAACTTTTTCTGGATAGTATAAGAACAAATTGTAAAACATTTAATAATAAATGGTGAGTAGAGAGTGTCCTTGAATAATTTGTTAAAGTTACATAGTTCTTTGGCTACTACTGGCTTTTCAAAGACCACACACATGAATAATGTATGTAGGTACATGAAACTGGGATCTGATATCGACAATGTTTGACTATGTATTATACAAGGTATCTTGTGTCTGCTTTTATTAGTTTCATTGCTTACAGGGACTGACACATAAAACAAATTAATTTAGGTTTTTTTGCTATAAAGATTCAATGAAAAGAACTTTAAAATACTATATGTAATTAGCATTTCTAAACTTTTGTGATACCAATGTTCCCCTTCTTTAGAATGGGACATAGGAATTTTATCTGGGCACAAATTATTTAACACATAATAATTTTAACATGGTTACCAATATTATCACTAGAAAATCCACAAAGATGTACAGAGTATAAAAAAATTGCTATAGTTCTCATTTGTCCCTTTCAAACTTCACATTCCAGTTTAATCACTGTTGTAGGCCATTTAAAGAACAGAAACAATGCAAAAGAGAGTAGAAGAGATGACATTGGAAAGAAAGTTTAGATGACTAAATATATATGGATATTATACAAAAATATATAAAAATTGTGTCTTTTTAAGGGACAAATTAGACATACACATACACACAAAGGAACTATTCTTATTTTTCACAATATGATGAATCAGGACTCTAGCAGGAAGCAGCTCACCACCAGGTGCTATATCTAAATTGTATGCTGGACTTTTGAAGCAAAGTAAACTTATTTTCTTGCCTACACAGTATGTGATACTGTGTCATTATAATGCTCAATAGCACACATTTAAATGCTAACTGTATTAAAGAAAGAATCAAAAAGAACAAAACTAAATTAACTAAATGAAAATTCAACACATCAAATATATAAGCCTGATGGTTAATCTTAACTGTTAAACATGACTGAATTTAGAACAATCTAGGATAATACCTGTTGATGTTTCTTTCTGGGTAGTCCCAGAGTGATTTAGCTGTGGAGAGAAGACCAATCCAGAACAGAAGTGATAGCATCACATATGATGGGAAAGAATAAGGGTAAAAGTGGAAGTCAGCTTATCACTGATAGTCTCTTTCCTTGTTTGCTTATCCAATAATAAATAGTTGAGTAAATTTCTACCACAACACATATAAGAAACTCCTCCCTCCATAACTTACAAGCCATGATAAAGGGCACTTCAAGTCATATCACAATGTTGAGAAAACATATAATGAAATGGAATACAAGTAAAGAAATTATGTAAATCCCCATTTCAAAGATCTACCTGGGAGTTGAAAAAGTATACTAAATCCAAATAATTTCATCATATATATATATATATATATCTATATGTGATATATATATATATATATATATATATATGTGATATATATATATATATGTGATAAAACCAGAGCAATGTAACAAAGAGGTGATTCTTTGAAGACAGCAGTGAGATTGATTGATGAGTCAATAGAATTTAAAGCAATTGAAATATAGAAGTATGTATAAATCTCAACAAAATATGTATGTCTTATTTCCTTAAATTAACATGTACTAACATGTACTGAAATGTGAAAAAATATCTAATAATATTTATGAAGTAATTGTAAACTACCAATTCCTGAAACCAAGCTAGAAATATTATTATGTCTCCACCAAACTCACATGGATAACAAAGAAATAAAACAAGTCAATACATAAATTTTATAACTTTAAAGAAATGCAAAACACAAACTATAACTTCCTAAACATAGAACATATAATTTTAATAGCTCAAGAATTACTAAAAGCAAAATGAATCCAGTGTCTAAAAATGCCCTCCAAAAGAATTCTCTAGACACAGATTGCTTTACTGAAAATTCTACCAAATATTTAGATAAAAGTTACTGTCAATTCTGTATAACTTTATTTAAAAAAAAAAACAGGAAAAAGGAACACATTGACTTGTTTTAGAAAGCTAGTTTTCATACAAAAATTAGTTAAGGACAGTACTGAAAATAAATCAAATAGAACTGAAGGTCACATTCTCTCATGAATATACTCACAACATAGTTCTTAAATAAATTGTTAAAAAAAATAAAGTTGACCCATATGTAAGACTAATTTTCATGCATGAGTCATTAGAGTTCATTCCAAATATCAAAGCTGATTCAATGTTTGGTAATCAATCCTTGTGATTAGTTAATAATATGTTGTTCATCCATTTTACTAGGTTTGTTTTAAAGTGCTTGAACTCTATGTGGCAGAAGTGTCATCCTTATTCATGAGCTCCTTGGATCCTTAGACTGTCACTATTACATAATAATGGATTACTTTCGGTAGGAACTATAAATAACTGCACAATAAGAACTAGTTAATAGATCAGTCAAATGGATGTTATGAAACTTAGTTTTGCTTTGTTTTTTAAGCTGAGCAATGCTCCATAATGTAAATTAACCACATGTTTTTTTTCCCATTATTTGGTTGAGGGGCACATATGTTGTTTCTAGTTTCTGGCTATTATTAATAAATCTGAAATGAACATAGTTGAACATGTTTCCTTGTGGTAGAATGGTGTGTCCTTTGAGTATATACCAAAGTCTGGTATAGCTGGATCTTGAGGTAGATCGATTCTCAATTTTTGGGGGAGCCAAAAAATTGATTTCCAAAGTGACTGTGCAAGTTTGTACAATCATAGTGCCTACTTGTGACTTCATTAGGTCCTCTGAATATATATTAAACTTGTTAGTTTGATGTTCTTGGGGGACTACTAGCAATGAGAGTGGCAGTTGTTTCTGACTCATTAGCCTGTTCATGGGACCATTTTTCTCCTACTGGATTTATTTATATTGGTACGAGTGTGTGTGCCTACTCATATTGTAAATTGTTATGCTATGTTCACTGGATATCTCTAGGAAACATGCTCTTTTCTGAAGGGAAATAAATGAGGAGTGAATCTTGGATAAATGCAGATTAGGTGTGACAGAAATAACAACCACAGCACTTTCTAAGGGACTATGTAGTTCTCTCTTGAATAATTGAATCAATGATCATCTGTAAACCTTTTAGTCTACAGCCACATAAATGTATGTGTACATTGATGGCCATCTAAAATATGGGTGGCCAATCCTGTTTAAAGTCATGTCATTTCAACAGTAAAGTCTGAGATTAAAATTGAATTGTAGGATACAATTTGTATGAGTACATGAGTGCAATTGGTCAATTGGTGTTGATGAAGAATTTTTGGTGTGAGAGTAGTAATCCCAAGTAAAAAAAAATCAAGAAAAAAATAGATTTAATCAATTCATATGGAAAAAAAATCAGAAAATTAAACACACATTCCTGACAAAAATATTCTCATAAAATAGAAACAGGATAACATATTCAGTTTGGTAAAGGATATTTACTAATAAAATAGTAACCTTAATATTTTATTTCATTTTAAAAACTATGTTTTGTCTGACACATTAATAATAAGTCAAAGGTATTGTAACACTTAATTAACACACTTTCATCAACATTTTATGACTGTTTATCAATGTAACAGTGGAAGTTCTATCTAAAACAGTAGGAAATTAAGTTAAAAATATATGGAACAACAGAAAATGAAAAGCTGTGGATTCCTTCCAAAATAATGTTTGATCAAGGCAGACCACCTGAAACAGAGTACCAAGTGATCCTACATTCAAAACAGCTGGACAAAGCAGCCTTACAGACTACAGCCATGATTCCTGCTTCTTCTTAGAATCCCCCATGACATCGCCCCTTAACAGCAGGAAGTAGTTTGGAAAGAACAACGCCCTCATTCCAAAATATTGTCTATAAATGTTTGTTTTCATTTAAATGGACTTGGTTATATAAAATAAATAAAAAAATATATGGAACAGAAAACATACACAAAATTAAATTCACTATTTGCAAATGATATACACAGAAAACTCCAAGAAACATGAAAATAAAATAAAACAAAACCTTCCTGGAAGTCATAAATGAGTTTATTATGATCACATAATACCAGGAAACATTTTAAAAATACTTTTCCTGTTAATTACAGTGAAAACAAAGACACTGAATTGACAAGTCAATCAAATTTAAAATAACTAAAAGTCAAGTGTATGAAAATAAAGGAAAAAAGGTATAGGTCTTACTTGCTTATAATTATTCTGTAATGAAAGTGAAATTAAATATGAAAAGATATGGAAGAGCACATGTCCTTCTTGAATTGGGAGGCTCAAACAACAAGGATGCCAGTTCTTTCAAATTGATGTACATTTTAGGTCAATCCCTATCAAACTCCCAGCAGGATAGTTTCATAGAGATATACAGAAGATTATTTTAAACTTTTAACAAAAATAATAAAATAGAAGGAATCAAGTCTGCTTCACCTTGAGATGGATTATAATAAGCTACATTAGTTAAAGTGACATGGTTTTAAAACAAGGGCAGACACATGAATCAATATAATAAAACAGAAACCTCAGAAGCAGACTGCTAAAATATGCCCATTTTTTTTACAGTGTTGTCATTTTAAACAACTGAGTTTGTGAGAAACTTATTAAAATAGAAGACAACTACTACAGAAGTAAAGCATAATTTTAGAAATGTAAGGCCCTTAAAACAAAATTAAATACTTTGCAAACTACTCCCTTTGAGTACTGAACAAGTCTTTTCATTTTTACTATCCTTGATTTTTATGTGACAAAATCTTTCCTTAAGTAATAGAGATATTTTGAGTGTGGAACAGATAAAGCTGTTTCCTTAAAGCTTGAGACATGCTGCTTCACATTGGATTAGTGCTACTGTGAATTGATGATGCTTATTGGCAGAACCATTTTTAATTGGATCTCTGTCACAGAAGGAAGATGAAACTAAAGAGTTTAAAAAAAATAACAGAAAATAATACTTCTCAAAGTATTGAATGAATATGATTTGCTTACTTTAAAAAGTTAATTTGAATGGAGTAGAACACAACAGGCCTCATCTCTGCATAAGGAACTACAGATAACTAAGGAATGTTGAGAGTAGAAGAAAAAACAAATCTTCCAGAGGAAAGACGACTCCAACTGTTTATCCAATATGAAATAGTCAGCCCTGAAAACATGAACACAATTAATACTATATAGACTTCGCAGTTTGTGTATATATATATATATGTATGTATGTATGTATGTATGTATGTATGTATAAAGATATAAATGTAGATAAATGATACATACATCCCTTATAAAGACAGAAGAAACGGAGGCCATGAATTTGAAAAAGGGGTATTTATGGGAGCACTTGAAAGGGTAAAGAGAAATGATGTAATTATGTTACAATATTTAAAAAAATTAATACATTCTGATTAGTGAAATGTCTACTGAATCACCTTCTATTGTTTTAGGAATAATGATCAATTAAGACTCATATGGCCAGAATTTTATAACATACAAAACTTCTTTTTAAAAACAAATAAATTTTGCCACAGTCTGCAAAAAAGATCACCAACACCACATCTGACAGAGGATGATCTCAAAAATATACTAAGGACTCAAGAAACTAGTCCTCTCAATAGAGGAATACAAAATGGCTGAAAGATATTTAAGAAAGTGCTTAATATCCTTAGCCATCAAGGAAATGCAAACCAAAACAATTCTGAGATACTATCTTACTCCTGCTAGAATGGCTAAAATTAGAAACAACAATGACAGCTTATGCTGGAGAGGATGTGGAGAAAGGGGAACTGCTGGCAGCAGTGAATACTTATACAGCCATTTTGGAGATCAGTATCGCGGTTCCTCAGGAAAATTTGAATCAGTCTACCACAAGACCCAGCAATCACCCTCTTAGGCGTATACCCAAATGATCCACATCTATGCAACAAAAATATGTGTTCAAATATGTTCATAGCAGCATTATTTGTAATAGCAAGGACCTGGAAGCAACCTAGATACCCCTCAACTGAAGAATGTATAAAGAAGATATGGCACCTTTACACAATGGAACACTACTCAGCAGGGGGGAAAACAACAAAAAATAAATAAAAACAACAACAATGAAAAACAATGAAATCTTGAAATTTGCAGGCAAATGGATGGGTCTTGAAGAAACCATCCTGTATGAGGTAACCCAGGCTCAAAAAGAGGAACACGGTATGTACTCACTCATCTATGGATTTTAGACATAGAGCAAGGGATCACCAGCCTATAATTTGCACTGCCTGAGAAACTAGGATACAAGGAGGAACCTAAGATTCATACAAGGTCCCTCACAGAAGGGGAAAATACAAGATCTTCTGAGCATATTGGGAGTAGGGGGACAGTGAGTGGAGAAGGAGGTAGAAGAAAGAGAAAGGGAAGAGAGGAGAGCATGTAGGAGTAGGAAGATTGAGTCAGGGGAGGAATAGATAAGAAAAAAAAAAAGAGAGATACCAAAAATGAGGGAGCCATTATAGGTTTGAACAGAAAACTGACTCTAGATAAATGTCCACAGACCTACAAAGATGACCCTAACTAACAATCTGAGCACCAGTGGAAAGGCTACCTTAAATGCCTTTCCCTGATAATGAGATTGATAACTAACTTATCTACCATCATAGAGCCCTCATCTAGTAGTTTTGGAAACAAAAGCAAACACCCACAACTAAACACTGAGCCAAACACCTGGAATCCAGATGCAGAGGAAGGAGTGATAAGAAAATGTGGACAAGGCCAGACTACAGAAACCCACAGGGACACTGACCTGAACGAGGGGGAGCGTTTGGGATACCAGCATTGGGCAGACTCAGTACCCCCCCACACACACACACCTGAACATGGGTCTCGGTTAGAAGGCCTGGGTAGTCTAAGGAACCTCTGACAGTGGAACCAAGATGTATCCCTGGTGCACAAAAGGACTTTGGGAGTACATTCCCCATGGAGTGATACTCCCTTAACCTAGAGGCAGGAGGGAGAGCCTAGTCTTTACTCCAAGTGACTTGACAGATTTTGTTGATCCCTCCTAGAAGGCATTACCCTCCCTGTGGAGTGTGGAGGGAATCGGATGAGAGGGTGGTCGAGGGACATGGGAGAGAGGGACGAAGGGATATAAAAATAAATAAATAAAATAATAAGTAAAAAAGTAGAAACAAAGGAAAAATAATAATTTCATTTCAGTATATTATTATCATGACTCATTTAGGGATTATTTTTAAATCATACTAGCATATATTATTAATTATGTATAATAAAGTTTCTCATTGTGATATTTTAATATATGCATTTAATGTAGTCTTACTGTGTTCACATCCTATTACTACCTCCTTTCCTCTTGTTGTTTGGCTAATCATCTTACCCTTCTCAGTTAGGGCCTCTTCTACTCTCATCTTTCTTTCCTGGGCCAATGAGTCTCATTAGGGTTATATATAGAAGTATAGATAAAGGGCTATTTTTCAACACATGGGGAACTTACTAGTTACTATACCAGTGAAGGAAATGACTCTCCCTCAGCCAGGAACCATTCTACAAGCAGAAACTCAAGAAGGAATAACTGAACTTTAAAAATACACTGAATGATGATAGCATACAGCTTCTTTAATTATGGAAATTCTACAAAACACTAGGGACAATAAAGTTCTAGTATATTTTTATATTTGTATGTGTGTGTGTGTGTAAGTATGTATGTATGTAAGTATGTATGTATGTATGTGTGATGTGTGATGTGATGTGTATGTGCGAATGTTTTAGAGTGGATGTGTGTAGAGGAAAAAATCTTAGCTGTTTATCCTTGACTTTTACCTATTTATTTATTTATTTATTTATTTATTTATTTATTGTTCTCCTCTGTGAATATTAGGCTCTATGGCCCATGAACTTCAGAAAATTTTCCTGACTATGCCTATCACTTCATGTCAAAAGCAATGAGATTAAGGACCAGTCTGACTTTATGTTGGTTCTAGTGTCCCAAAATTATACCTCATGCTTGCACAGTATTTTACCCATTAACACATATTGAATCCCATGGGTTCCTGCTAGGAAGTTCTCTCTCTCTCTCTCTCTCTCTCTCTGTCTGTCTGTCTTTCTCTCTCTGTCTGTCTCATTCTCTCACTCTTCTTTTCTCTGTTTTCAAATATACTTCTCTATGAAGCACATGCTAACTGGGAACTCACAACCCTCCCCCTTTTCAAAAATGCTTTCTCAGTGTAACAACTGCTAGCCTGGAACTCACAATATCTCAAACTGTACTGGCCTGGGCAAGTATACAAATATGTGGCAGTTCAACTGGCAGGAAGCAAATTACAGCAACCCTTCCCATTTAATGAATATGATAATTAATGGGTAGACAATCCATGAATTGCCAAGAGGGACAGAACATAGAAGTGGTAGAGTCCTTACTGAGATCCCTAACAGCTCTACCATCCTTGACTTTCTTACATTGGGCAAATGAAACATGTACCCTCAAGAAGGAAAGGAAAATACTGTTCAGAGGTCCTGAACAAAAAGTGGCTTGAAGTCAATATAGACAAAGTTTACCCTGTCCATTTAATATGGGCTTTTTATTGGTATTCTGCCAGATATGTGAATAAGAAATTAAATCTTATGCAGGAGAAGGACATTTTCTTTTCCATTCTGTTCATTTTTCCAAGATATGTTGCACCCTACCTCACTCCTGCCAGACCTAACACACAGACTGCAAACAAAGACACTGCAGTTTTAACACCTCAGATGCAAAAGCTGTGACCAAATTGGTTTGCCACCTGCCTGCTTCCAACCTTTCACCACTATCTGTGTTTCTGTGTTCTCATATTGCTGATTAATATTTAACTTAAAAGTAAAAAGTTGGAAAATTCATGAGTGAATTTAATACTCACACAATGTGACCTTAGAGGCAATGAAGAACATAATAAAGTCAGGATTGAAAATAGCTTCCATCTCAGCAACCTATACAAGCCCCAGACCTCTCAAGGTATTGAGTTTGACAGGCTACTTTCATCTCTAAACCCTGACTTTATGGAACCATAAAAGACTAAGAAGATAATCACTAAGAATCAAGCATGAAACATTGAAGGTAGGTTGACAAAAGCCTTCTACTTTGTGATCATATTTAATCATCAAAAACAGTTTCTCCCAGTGCCCTCAATATTAAATAGAGATGGATTTCCACATTTCTCTATGCCAAATCACTCATAGGAGTGTACAGTCCTCCATATCCTTTACATGTTCCTGGTTGTAAACCCTATGTACCTTGAATAAACAACATCCAGTCTCTTCAAATCTACACAAGATACCTTTTTATTAGCTTTCTATTTTTTCTTTAATTTGCTACAAATTGTGTTTCAGAGATGATTTAAAATTTACTTTGTGTAGAAGGCACAAGCCATGGTGTTTAGGTGTGTGTATGCATAGGTGTGTGTGTGTGTGTGTGTGTGTGTGTGTGTGTGTGTGCGTATGCATAGGTGTGTGTGTGTGTGTGTGTGTGTGTGTGTGTGTGTGTGTGAATGCATAGGTGCATGTCTGTGAGTGTCTGTTGGTCAATCATTAGCTTTATGAAGTCAGTTTGCTATTATAACTTTATGTGAGTTACAGCTAACAAACTCAAATCACAAATCCTGAACAATAAATACTCCTCTACCCACTGTCATGCAGATGGCCCCTCAAGAGTATTATCATAAGAAAAATAAATTAATGACTTAGTTTAACACTTGCATAAAATGTATGTATACTTGTGTGTGTGTGTGTGTGTGTGTGTGTGTGTGTGTGTGTGTATCAAATGCATCAATTGTAAGAAAATGCACACAATAACCCTTAAAGAATTTGTATTCTTTCTATACTAATCTGGTGCCTCAAATAGTAGATGTAATCATTAATTATTTAAAACAACAGCTATTCTGACATCTGTCTCTAAGGGTGCCCTTGTGGAAGCAAGGACCAGGCTAATACCTGGAAAGTTCAATTCAAGGACTTTACCAACAAACTCCAAAATCAGACTGTCTTTTCTACATGGATGCAAACAAGCAGAAGCAAGTGCCCTGAAGTACAAAGTGGAACCATAGCTGAACATTCCTTTGGGATGGGATAGAAAATTCACTACCCCAAAGTTTTCCTACACTATCGTTTCTTAGATGAGATAATTTCCCATAATAGCCTCCATTTATCTTATGTGGCTTTATACAGTTTCAAATAAGCAACCACCTCTTCCAAGTAATGGCATTTCATATATCAGCTGATTATTTTCATGCCAATTTAATATAAGCTTGGCTCATCAGGGAAGAGAGAACCTCAACTGAGAACATGTCTTTACCATATTGACTTATAGACAATTATGTATAGCATTTTGTTGATTAATGATTAGTTTTGGATCTCAAACTAGTGTGCTATTGCTTTTACTGGTGACCTTGTGTTGTGTAAGAGAGCCAAATGAGCCAAGCCATTGTTAGTAATCCAGTTAGCACCATCCCCATTCCTTTTTGGCCTATACTTAAGTTTTGTATACCAGTCTTGCCTTAATTTCTTCCTTTGACTTTTCTCAGGGATGGAGTGTGGCATGAATATTTTAATATGACATAAACCTTTAAATTTCTTTTGGCCATGGTATTTATCACAGAAATAGAAAGCCAAATTATGACAGTATGTATCCTCAAGTCTCTGTATGTATGGGGGCATGCATGAAGGAGAAGATTAAGAAATAATACTAGTTTTCATTCATAATATTAAAATTGTAGTAAGAAGTAAGATTCAAGTCAGTGGTGATGATGTCTTTAATCATAAGTCTTGAAGGCAGAGGCATGTAGCTCTCTGTGAATTTGAGGCAGGTCAACCTGGACTACAAATCTAGAGAGTAAATTCAAGAACAATAGAGCTATATAGAGAAACCAAGTCTTTAAAAAAGAGAGAGGGAAGAGGATGAATAAGAAAAAACAAGGATGGATAAGGAGAAGGAGGAGGAGAAGAAAAACAGGTGAAGAGGGAGAAAAAGAGGTGTAGGATTAGAAGAAGAAGAACAAGAAGTAAAGTTGAAGATAATGAAGGTCTAAGGGTTTCTATTGCAGTGAAGAGACATCGTGAACATGGCAACTTTTGTAAAGGTAAACATTTAACTGAGAGTATCTTATGGGTTCAGAGGTTTAGCACATTATTCTCATAGTTAAACATGGCAGCATACAGGCATGCTAGAGAAGGATTTGTGAGAGATACATCTTGAGTCATATGCAACAGTGAAGTGAATTAGGTGCTACACTGAACAGCAGCAAGGTCAAACTTCCTTCAACCAGACCATACCTACTCTAACAAAGCCATGCCCCCTAATATTGTCATATCGTTTGGGGGCCATTTTCTTTCAAAACACCATATTCCATTTTCTGCCCCCCAAATGCTTATAGCCATATCATAATGTAAAAATGCATTCGCCCCAAGTTCAAAATTCTTCATAATCTATAAAAGTCTCAAACTTATTGAAAAGTATATAGTTCAAAGTCTTTTCTCTTTACTATAATCCTCTGTAAAATTAGTCATAAAAGAGATCACATACTTCCAAGATATAATGACATACAATACATATTACCACCCTAAAATATACAGAAAGGCAGCATAGTGAGACAATATGGACCAAAGCAATACCAAAAGTCAGACAGACAAACTTCAAACTCTGTAACTTCATGTCTGATGTGAAAATACTTTACAGCTCTCCAACTCCTTTCAGTTTGATTGACTGCAACACATTTCTCTGTTGTGATGGTTTCACTCCCTATAAGCAGCTCTCATTGGCAGGCATTCCACAGCTCTGGAATATCCAATATCTTGGGGTCTCTAAGGCAATTCAAGCTTCAACCTCACAACTTCACACAATGACAAACCTGAGCCTCTATTCATGGATACCTCTGGCATACCCTCTGTGGTTTTCTTAGTCATAAAGAAGATCCTAAAACTTCTTTCTTCTATCCTTGACTCTAAGCCAGAACCACAAGGTCAAATTTGCTATGTTCAACTGCCCTCTGGGACTGCATATGGCCCCTTCATTCAATTACGCCTTCACATGCTTTCTGATTTTGATGATTACCTTCACTGACTGAGCTTAGTAGTCCTGGAACTAGCTCTGTAGACCAGGTTGGCCCCAAACTACATGTGTCTGCCTCAGGAGTGCTGAAATTAAAGGTGTCAATCACCACACCAAACTGTAAGCTTTTCTTTAATTCCCTTTCACAAGTTGGAAACTAAGCTGGGTAGTATCTTGCCCTGAGGTCTATTTCATTTCTTAATCTGTTTATCTCTTTGAACACCTATATTCAAAGACTTATATGCATTCTATTTCCTGATACCCCACTTTCTCAATCTATAGATTTTGTACTTTTCCTTGTTCAGCTTGCTCCTTCTCACTGTATGTCTTCATCAGAGTTAATATTAATAATCACATAAAAGAGTCAATACTAGGCTGTTTTGAGATTTCCTCTGCCAATGTAATTAATCCAAGGCTCCACTTTAGCTTCAGACTGACTCTTTAGACAGGCACATTCCTCACCAAAGAGCACAAGAACAATCTCTGGACAACATACTCCTCTCAAACCCCTTGAGCCAGGCCCACACAATTCAAATCACTGTCAGCACTACCATCTTCTGTGTTCCTACTAGTATGTTCCATTAAGCTGCACTTATAGCATTCCACTATGTCCCTAATGCAAACCCCCAAAATCAAAAATCCTCCAAGTAAAAGCATGTTCAGGCCTATCAGAGCAATACTCCAGTTCCTGGTACTAACTTCTGTTATCTTAGTGTTTATATTGCTGTGAAGAGACATGATAACCACAGCAGTCATTGGTTATTTAAGAAACTATATTAATTGAGGTTACCATACAGTTTCAAAGGTTTGGTTCACTGTCCTTATGATGGGACATGACAGCATCCAGGCAGACATGATGCTGGAGGAAGAGTTGAGCAGTCTACATCTTGATTTACAGGCAACAGGAGGTGAACTGGATGCCACTCCAAGCATAGCTTCAGCATAGCAGACTTCATATTCTATGCACACTGTGACATACTTCCTCCAAAAGGCCACTCCTATTCCAAGAAAGGCTCTTTGTCTAATATTGCTATTCTTTTTGGAGGCAATTTCTTTCAAACTACTAAAAGTAAACAGAAGACTAATAGGAGAAATAGGAGGAGGACGAGGGGGACAAAGTCAAAGTGGTAGTATAAGGAGTAGGAAAACAAGAATAAAAGAAGAAAAAAGGAAGGAGGAAAGGACAGAAAGAAGGAATAGAAAGAGGGAATAGAGGGAATAGAAAATGAAAAAAATCTTCAATATGTCCATGAAGATCAGACATTACATATTTATGACCAACAAAAGCATATCTTGAAATATGGGTCTTGAAAAGAATCAGTCAGTACTGATAGTATTGGGCCATTTCATACATACTGATTCTTACTCCCAGATGGACACATATTACCTCTCTGATCTTACTGATAAGGGAAATATGGTATACAAGTGTAGTATACTAGCTGCTGCTAGAATAGACAGGGCCTGAGACAAACTCACTAAAGATCTTTCAAAGTCAGGAAGTAGAAGGAGGACATAGTTGAGAGATAGAGCTCTTACCTGGAATATTCAACATGTTGACTTTAATCTCCAGTACTATAAAAAGATTAGAATCACGAAGAGAAGTAACTGTTATCAAACAAAAGTGTACACATCAGAGAACTAAATAGCCATCATGAAAAGAAGGGGCATAAAACACACCGGAAATAGATTACTTGCCTTTTTTAGGCTTCTAATGATACACTTGATTTGTGTGGAAAATATCCACCCCCTATTCTTTCCTTATCAATGGTGCCCTATCCACCTTTCCTTTTTCAATAGTAACCCTGGAATAGTGACCCTGCAATTCTTCTTTAGCACCAATGTGTTTTGTTTGGGAATCCAAGAAAAGACCCAAATATAGTGATATATAGTCAAAGAGGTGTTCAGTTGTGGAAACAGAGACTGAGAGTGGTGGTGAAATGACCTCACACTCATACCAATGTTGTCCATACCCATGTCCTCTATCGACACAGTCTCTTTTCCCTCAGCTTCCCTGATTACTATGCTGGCTTTCTATTAGCAGGAGGAGCTGCATTACCAATATCATTTATTACATTAAATAATGATTCTGAACCAGATGAAAGCAAGCAGTCCCAGAGAGAGAGACAGCATTAGATTGAGCACAGTCATGTAACCCATAGTGCCTGCTATCTCACTGTGTACAATACATGGCGCAAGTTATAATGTAACCCTTTGCCTTAGCAAGTAAGCAGGTCTTGAAAGCAAGCAGAGCCCAGAAACATGGAAAATTCTGTTTTTAAAGGAAGCTTATGATCAAAGAGGGAGGGAAAGAAGAAAGGGACAAAAGAGAGACAAAATGGATTTTTAAAAAATTTCTTTTGTTCCTCAGCCTGAGAAAGAAACAAAAGTGAAGCAATACATAGCCATCCTTCATTAAGGGACTCACACACCTTTTACAGTCTTGGTGGGTGACAACCAAAGGGATTGTGTTCAATTGGCCTGATTTTGCAGCCAATTGGAAGCTTGGCACTAAATGTGATCTATTTTAAATGTATTGCAGTTGAATTATTTAATTTAAAATTTAGCTTGTGCCACAGGCAGTGGAGCGGGAGTAAGAAGAATGACTGAAATTATTTCATTGAAAAAAGGTTTAATTTTTAATTACAAGAAGGAGCACTTTGAGAGAATAAGGAATTGGCCCAGGAGAGCTTCATGTCATAGCTTCTTAAGGAAAATCACTCCAGGGCGTTTTAGGCTGCTAGTCTATTGTCTGTTAGTGTTGCAAACTGATAGAAATCAGAAGCACCAACTGTGTAGATTCAGCAATCACAATAACAATCATAACTTTCATTTGTATG
This sequence comes from Phodopus roborovskii, assembly GCF_943737965.1. Lineage (NCBI taxonomy): Eukaryota > Metazoa > Chordata > Mammalia > Rodentia > Cricetidae > Phodopus > Phodopus roborovskii. Next base: position 4,754,528 of record NW_026126447.1, read on the forward strand.
GATAACATTTTTATTGGTTTTTCCATTGTTAATAGATGCCAAAAGATAACCTTAAACTCATTATTTTCTGTTGGTAATAGAAGAAGAAATAGGGCTAGTAAAGATATTTGGACCTAAAATAAGGGAATCAGGAATATAGTTTTGCTGCTGCCATGTAAAATCACCATAGAAAAGTCACTTTAACTTCTTACATCATAAATTATTGAATATTACCATTCAGATGTCTTTCATGATTCACTCCAGTATTTTTTCTCTTTTATTTAATTTTTTTATTTTACATAACAACCCCAGTTCCCCTCCCTCCACTTATCTCCCCCTTCCCTACACTCTCCCTATGCTTCAGAGGGTGTAAGTCCTCTCTTGGGGAGTCAACAACTTCTGCCATACCAACTTGAGGAAGGACCAAACCTCTCTTCATTACAGTTTTAAATTTTGGTTTTATGGTTTTAATCCTGAACCAGATTCTCCTATCTACAATGTTGTTTCCATAAATAAGGCATTTTGGAAAGATTTCCAAAAAAGTTACATAGTACTTTTCTGCTAGCTTTTAAGTCTGTAACTCATTATTGTATAATATTCTTCTGTGATCCCTTAGAGTCACTCAAAGACTGACCAATATAATTTTGAATTGCTTTCTCCAAGTCATGTCTCCTTACCCTAAATTGTATAGTATTATACATTAAAGGGCATTGTGAATTTTAAGTAATCTATGTAAAGTTATTTAGAATTGATGTTACAAAATTAGCATACAGTAAATATTAGTGTCATCTTCACCTGCATAATCATCTTCATGACCATTACCATAATCATTATCACCATTGCCATTGTCCTCACAATCCCCATCACCATGATGATCATAATCATCATCATCAACATCAGCATAATAATTATAATCATTCTTAAAATATTTCTTATTCTTTTAAGGATATAGAACCTAGTATGAATGTAAAATTGACATTTTATGAAAGAATGATGGTAAATTATAAGTAATGTCCACTAGGTGAGACTGCAGGATGATAACTTTACCTTGAATACTGTAGAAGAGGGAGACATTCATATTTATTTGTGTATGAATATATGAGTGTGAAAACACAGATGTTCAAAAAGCATGCATTGGTAATATATGTAGGTGAATAAAAACTACATTTAGTGTTGAGTCATGCATTTTATTCTAAGCACATGAGCATACACATGCCACGTGCACATCCATATGTGGCCATGCATATATTTATACTCCAGCAGGAGTGTGTCCAAACACATCCACACTGACACATATGCACAGAGGGTATTTTGACAACACTGTGAACAGCTCCAGCAGAAGAGGGCGGCAATTTCTGTAATGCAGTCCAACAATTGTCACTAAACTTCAGCTCCATTGCAGGAGCTCTGGGATTCCAGCTGCACTGGGGATTTAACTCTCAATCATCTAAAGTCAATTAAAACAATGTTTTAAAACATGCTTGCTATATTGTCTGTACACTCTATGGAGTACAACATGAATTCAGTGTCTGCTGAATCACATAATACAACATGAAAAACTGAACTTGCCAATAGTTCGTAAACATCAGAACCTCCAAAATGTATTTGAAATGCCAGCCATTGGAATTTTGCCTCATCTCTGAGGTTAGCACTTATTCTAGGGTGGGGTAGAGCTTTGTATTTACCAGGCTCCTGTAGTAAGTAATATTATGGTGATTCATTGAATGTCTTTTGATGAACACTGAATCAAATGTTATCAAATCTATCTCATTTTGGTAAATAAGCACGAGACTATCCAAAGGAATGTTCTTATTGTTGCCATATGTTCATCCCTTCACCCTACATTAGGACTTTCTCTGTCTCCTCTTCTCACCCAACCCCTTTCCTTGTAACTTCTTTCCAGCATCTACATATACATGAAAAATAAATAAATAAAGGCTGGGAAGGATATTTAGTGAGAATTCAAATCTAATTTTGAATACCTTAACTCAGGTTAAAAGCCAGGCCTGGCTCTACTTCCTGATACACTACCATTCTTGGATAGTCCCACTTGGCTGAAAGGGTGAGCATCCAATTTTGGGAGAGATCCTATCTCAGGCAAATAAATTAGAGAGTGACAGAAGAAACCACCAAAATGCTAGGCCCATAAGCACACACAGGTATGACATTTATGTACATACATACCACACATACAAAAATTAGTTCATTTATTAAAAAGTAAGAAAGTAACCAGCAAAAACATAAAGAAGAACATTTCTGTTTAAACTGGGAGTGGCTGAATTGGGAAGAAAGTACTTCTAAGTCTGTTATTATATGATCATTTTATTTTATAATAGGAGTTTTATTATGTGATAGCTTCTGTGCTTGAACTGCCCATCTGTTGAGGCTGTATGTCAATGCACACAGAATAAATCCTATTTAGAGTAGATATTAAATTATTTATTAATTCCTGTTAAATAAAGTTATATTGTAAGGGTAAATTTTAACGATTAATGTCTGTTTATGTATGAATAACTATTTTCTCTTAACATTTGCTAAATTACCATCATAAGGTGGTTGCTGCATCACTGGACATTGTATCTGAACTGAAAACAAGGAGAAAAAAATAGCTATAATATAAGCTAGCTTCATTTGTTCCTTTTATTGAGAATTAAATTTAGGAAATTTAGAAGTCTACAGTTTATATATTGGTGAAGAGTATTAATCTGGAAATTGCCTTCCTGAAATAAAATTAATAATATAAGTAATATGGAGTGAGGAAGCTTTGGATTATTTTGGTGTGTTTTCTATCTTCACATCCATACCAATTTGAGAAAATGAAGGGATGTTCCATACAATACAAGAAAGAGAAGAGTTTTCTTTTTCTTTTTTCTTTTTTGTAGACTTTTAAGTGATGGTAGAAGAGAGCTTTCTTTAAAACAGGCATTGTTGAAGAGTTCATTCTGTATCAAGAACAGAAGTGGGTTTTGTAAGAAAGAAGTAGAACTGTAGATGGTTGCATGTCTTTATATATATGTATATATATATAAAGTCTGCATGAAAGCAAAACTTCAGATCAATAGCCTGTGATAGAGACAATATATTCTATTTCATCCATGCCATTATCATATCCTTTACATGGTATATTTTTACTCTGTACATTTTATCAGAAATACTAAAACTCACAAATGTTAGAAAAATCATAACCGGAGCCACCTCACCATACCCTTTTTAAACCAGGTTCTTTGGTCCTACCTGTTTCTACAGCAGCTTTCCTTCACTTAGAATGAACCCATCTATTTCCATTTACAGGCCATCTGCATGTAGTATTCCCTCTTAACACTCTTCTTATGTAAGTTCTTTATTATTTTAACTCAATTCATATATGGTATTAACCCACCTGACAGGATCAGATCCCTTCCTATCATCTCATAATATGTACAACACCAACTACATCTAACTGGTATGTAATTTTATGACTTTCTTATCTATGTCACTCATTCTATACTTGTACTCAAGAGGAAATGAGCTAGGTGTGCACAACTTTTATCTTCACACCTTAACTTAAAAGTAGGAATTCAATAAATACTTACTGCAATAATGACCTGAACGAAAAAAAAAAAAAAAAAAAAAAAAAAACAATGTTGCAGACTTCCATGGCCTTCATGAAAGATGCAGCATGAGTTGTCTCTGAGCTACAGTTTTCAAATTTTGTATTATGGTAAAATGAACAATGAGTTGTGTTCCCAGACATATTTTTCATCAAGATCCTCTCTTAATACCTATATATACCTCTGTCTTTTCTTTGTGAACTTAGTTCTCTCACTTAGCACTCAGCAACATCAATGCCCTCTGTAAAATACATACAATTCATATTCAAGCTCAGATACGTGCCTAAGGCTTCAGTGAGTTTTTGAACCCTAACAAGAACATGAGAACCACTGGGTGAGAGCTGGAGGGATTCTGCTGAGTTGTGAGTTTTGCAGATGATCTCATCAGGTTTTTCCTGAGCTATTCTTAAAGGGACACATCATGTTACCTGGACTCATTTACAAATGAAATGGGCTCCTTATAATGAACACCATTAATTCACCACTCCAGTCTCTACCATTTGAGCAGAAAGTATCAACAGATTCCATTGTCATTTGTCAATTATGTCCTGTTATTTTGCCTGTTGGAAATGACCAGCCAAAACAACATTGTACAGACAATGCCACAACTACTGATTAGCATATATATTGTTTGTCCTGGTGTAAATTTATGGCAAACAGCAATGTTTTACACTCCAGTAAAGTTAATAAATGAAGCTTTGGGCTATAAAAATTTCATGTTCTTTTTGCAAAGGTCAATTATAAATAGTTAAGCACATACTCATTCAAAAGCTTGAGGCCTCACAGCCAGAAGAATGAAATATATTCTGGTCAATTTACAGTCTGGCTGGACTTGCCTTTCATTTTATAGCCTTGATGGCATCCCTCTTCACTTGTCGACAGTATCTAGAATACTGGAGAACTCCTCTTCCTGGGGAGACTGAACGAAATGAGTATGTAAACATTCCCAGTCCTGTGGCTTTACATCCAGAATGTCTTCAATATATGTCAGTTTAATCTTTTAGAGACAGCCCCTGTGGAAGAAGGAGGAGCACACATTCAGAGTGACAGAGAAGCCTCTCCAAAGCACTTCAGATTACAGTGCAAGGATGCTATTGCTAATTATAATTTTGTATGTAAGCAAGTGCCCTTGGGACATTCTCTATGGGTGTTATTTGTTCTGTTTGGGAAAAGGAAAGAAATTTGTCTCTTTAGTGTTACAATTACCTGTTCCTGAAAACCAAATTGACCGAAATACATATTGATTTATGTTATTTCTAAAGGTGTGTTCAACTCATACCAGGCAGAGTTATAGAGTTGGAAAATCTGTGGCAAGATAGGTCATGGGACCTGTGGGAGAACTTATTACTATTATTCTGAACAAAAAAGTAATAACCAACTCTTAATGACTTATTATACCCAGAGATTCATGAAACACTCATCCTTCTTCAGAGAACCTTTATTTATAATAGATGGTAATTGACACAGACACCTGTATCTGGTCTAGGTGAAGAGAATATTATACCGAGGCTCTAAAATGTTCAGCCCTAAATTTGGCATATATATATCATACACCCACTCTCAAGGCTCATGTATCAATTGCACAAAATGGGGAAGAAAGATTGTAAGAGCCATAGGCTGACCACAAGGCAACAGTGTTTTCTGGACACAGCAGGATATTTTTACATATAAATTCACACGAGTTAAGGCAGTATGCACAAGACCTTATTGGGCTCAGGACATGAAATTTTAAGAAGCAAAATTGTGTGGGCAAGAAGTTCCATCCCTGTATAAGAAGCAGTTGATAGTTGCTGGGAGGACAGTCAGTTTTCTTCCATTTTTTTTCTTTTATCTTTTGATATTATAATTTAATTACATTTCTCTCTTCCATTTCCTCACTGCAAACCCTCCCTTCAAATTCATATTTTTCTTTTACACTAATTGTTATTGCATGAATTCATGTACTTATATAATTATACATTTCACAGTTTCTAAATATGAACTGTTCAGTTTATATGTCACTTGTATGTATGGTTTTTGGGCTGACTTTTTTGGCACAGGGTAAACAACTCGTGTGCTCTTCCATCAGATGCTCACAGCTTTTCTTAGTTGCCTATAGCTCTTAGTGTAGGGTTTTCCCATTCCACTTAGCATGTCCATTGGTCTTTTCTTTCCTCAGCCCACAAATGGGAAGTAATTTTGGTTTAACTTTGTGGGTGTAGCTTCAGATATTACTAGAAGACAATCTCCCAGCAAACTCCCTGATCCTCTGGGACTTAAAAATTCTTCTGTATTTCCTTATTCAGTGTTCTCTGAACCTTAGGTGGAGTCATGTGTTTCTGACATTATGTTCTACAACTCTACTTTTCATAGGTTGTGGTTTTATGTAGCAGACTGCATTAGTTGCAAATAAAAGTTTCCTTGATGAATAGTGAAGACTACACTTATCTGTGGATATAAGGACAAATTTTTATTGGTTGCTTATAAAGGATATTCTGGTTAATACATTAGAGAGTATATATTTTTCTCCAATAAAAGTTATTTTTCTATCAATGAGTTGTTCACTATGTTTCTAGTACCAGACATGCTTTCTTCCTGATGAACAGGTCTTTAATCCAATTGAAAAATTGTTGGTTCTGGCCAAATTGTCCATTTGTGTCACAACTGCCCTTTTAAGCTGCATTGGCTTCAAAGGCTTCATAACTATGTAACACTTTTGGTTATCTCCCCCTTTCTAAGTTTGCATGGTACCTCCACGATACCTTTTCTCAGATCCAAGTGCCTTGGGGACATGGATAGCTGGTTGAAACTACACATTAGAAGACATGTTTGTACCATTTGCAGCATGACATTTTCAGGGTATCTCAGTGTATCTAAGGAAAGAAAGTATGTTTCTTTTTCACAACTGGTGCCTCATGCTGACATGGCACCATATAGACAATGTTTATTATACAAAGTAATCACAAACAATTCCTTGATTCAAATGGACTTCAATTCAAATTCAAATTCAAAGGTCCACAGGGTCACAAATATTTTAATTGATCTTATACCTTCCTTGCCAACAATTTCTGACTTGAAGACCAAAAGCATACAGACATTGACTGAGAAAAGACTAGATAATTCACTAACCAGAAAGTTAATAGAACTTTCTGTTGTTGTAACAAGATTTCTTAGACTCCTTCACTTGTCTTATTTTCTCAATACTTATCAAATGCTTAGTTCACAGCAGGATCCTTGTCAGTCTACAGAACACGGTGATAAACTACATAGCACTTATATATATTCATTATTTGAGGATTGGTCTACATAATAATGAAATAAATTTATAACCTCTGGTCCTGGTGTGTATTAAGAGAGCAAGAAAGCAAAAAACAAAGATGAAGCAAGTAGAAATCAGGTAGTTGATGCACTATCACAGGTGAGAGACAGGGACAAAGGCTAGGCCCTGGGAAAACTGTATCTAATAGGGCTCTATGTAGTGCATATATCATGTAGAGTAAGCCAAAAGGTCATGTCTACTCTAAAGATAACCTTAAAGCAGAATTTTATATTTTTTCCCCTGATGCAATGTGCTAATTATGTTTTTGTATTCTCTCCAGGGTCTATTGTCTCCTACCCCAAAGGAACAGCATGGAGAAAGTGTCCTAATAGAAAATCACATATGATATGAAGAAACTTCAAATCAAACCTTGAAGACCAACACTGAGGAAATGGTGAGAATAGCTGTTGCCTCTGGCTGAGAATAGAAAATAGCGATTGTTATTGTGTTCACAACAAGAAGGAAAAGAAGAAAAGTACATGTAGAACAAACATATTCAAAGTTTCACAATTAGAAAGTACAAATCGTATTATCATATTCTAGAAAATTAGATTATAATTAATTCTACACAAAATATTGAAATCTGTGATATTGAAATGCTTAGTTTGATTATTGATTTACTATGTATATTACATTTTTCATAACTTTTAATTTTTTCACATTATTTTATGTTTTTATTTCATTGTATTTTGTTATTTAAATTTATATATTCTAATTGATACATAAGACATAAATATCCTGTAAATTTAGGAGGAAATGTGGCATTTCTCTACATTGTTCAATGCTTAAATCAAGCTAAACATTTTTATTTCTCCCATCACTTATTCTTTAGTATTTATGGTAAAAAAAATTCTTAGTCCTTTCATCTAGCTTTTGAAAACTCTGTAAACTATCGACATGTAAAGTAAAAAGAATAAATAAATAAAATTAAAAAAATACTTATAAAATACACCGAGAAGGAGAAGATAAAATAATTATTAGTACACAACTAGAGATTCTTATATGGTTGTTATTTCATGTTTGACTTAATGCTTTTACACTTCCAGGATTTATAAGAAATTCTTTGGAGAACATACTATTAAGAAATAATATATTGTCAAGTAGAATCGCTATACATTGCTTCTATGGAATGAGTGGTGATTTTGCTGATTTTATGTAAGTGTTAAATGTACCATGTTATATAAAGAAATCAAAATATCAAAAAAAAAAAAGGAAGAAGAAGAAAAAAAACTCTGTAAACTGCCAGTATCTGTGCTTACCTGGTATGTGGCAATATATAGGGGAGAAAAAGAGGGTGGGAAGAGATGAAAGGGGTGGGAGTCAGAACTGTGGTTAGAATGTAAAATGAAATTAAAAAATTGCAAAATGGTAAAGAGAATATATTATCTGTGAGGCTAGAAAGCTTCTAATTATAACCATTTCTGTAAAGTTGATGTCTCTGGAAATATCATTGACATGTTAAATCATCAAAAGCCAAGGCAATTTGAACCTATCACTTGGTAATGAGTTAGAAGTTTATTGACAAATAATAATTCTTTCTCTATATATGGGTATAAGGTATTAGAAAACTGGAGGAAGGAAAGCCTGGTTTTGTCAACTAAAGTAAGACAAAGCAGAGAGGAGCAAGAAGGCAGTCAGACATAGGAACAAAACTTGCTTTACAGACTCTCTAATCTTCAAAAAAGAGCAGGGTAAATGCAGATGCAAAAAGGTATTACCAATATTAGGGCAGTAACTAGGCAACTAAAAGATTTGTAAGGAAAGCACAACATCATTCAAAATGCTAGGAAGTGTTTTAAGGGGACAAGACAGAGATTAGCAGCTCTGTGATTCATAGAAGCAATTTGTCAGACTTGCTATATTCCTCTGGTAGGGAAAAAATCCCATAGAGACACTGCAGGAGAACTGTAATAGTGAGCAGATGATAGGCATGGATGAGGGCCCAGGACATCTTCACTTCAATTATTTTGATCTTCACGTCCTCTTAGCCAATCTGGGGACATTAATGTCTCATTTCCTTGATTTCCTTTGATTTGATTCTTATATACTGAAAACATTTTCTCAAGAATATTTGTTTAGACAAAGAGAAGCCTCTTCTATATCAAATTTTTAGTAGGTGCCAGCCATAACTTTCTATCTTTTATACCATTCAGTAACAGTATATATAATATAAATCTTAGTTCAGAACAGATGAATGAAAATTTAGGAGAGGTGCTGTAATTTATTTGACCACATCTCATATTTGCAGTTCTTCAATAATTATGGAGAACCAAGCCTTTACAGCTTTATATGCATTCATCCCCTCTACATTGCCAATCAAATTAAGAATACATAGAATTATTTCCTCCTCCTGGGTTCACAGAATCTTCAAAGTCTGTTGCTCATATGTGAGGTATAAGCAATGATTGCAAAAGTACCTGCTGCTTTTCGAGTAGAGTCTGTTGATTTTCTAGGTGGTGTTCTGATGTGACTAGTTTACATGCTTCTCAGCATTCAATTTTCTAGCAAAATGGAAAAGGCAATTACAGAAGAGGGCGAAATGTTGTTATGGGCTCAAAAATAATTAAGCATCTTATTAAATCTCTATTTTGCCAAATAGGAAACAGTGAATATCCAGACCTACTATGGAAGTAAAATCTGGGGTTAAGCAGACATGGGGTATGAAGGGGAAACTAGGGAGTGGCAGGATCTTCAGGGAGAATAGTTAATAACAGGAATTTTTACAAGAAAGGGTTGTGAGGTGACTCAATTATGAGGTAGATTCTTACTAAGAGTTTAAGATTAAAGTTGACTGAAGCTAACTCTTTCCCTTATGATAGCTTTGGAATTTATTTCCCTAAGATTCATATTCATTGCTTGATATTAAGGGAGTTGGCTTCAGGGAGAACAAAATCTAGAAGGTGAAAAACCAGTTTGGGAGGGAGTTAGCTTGCTACCAGGGATAAAAGGAGTTTCTGCAAAGGTCTGAAAGGAATGAGCATTTTCTCCAAGACTACTGTGCTCCTGGCACTCAATTAGATATTCACTGCTTCATTCAGAGAGAGGAAAAGACAGAATGGGTATTAATACCAATGACAAATTCACCATTTGTTGAGGATCATTTTCTGCTAGCACCTGTGAAAAAACACAGTGCCTGCCTTTTCTTTGCCACTAATAGAGCAGCATGAATGGACTTTAAAAAGATGAGAAAAAGTAAGCAAAAGATTAATACAGTGCTCAAAAAATACAGATAGAGCAATTGAGGGATATTGTTGGATTTTAGAACTTTACCTCTGACTACAGGGTAAGTTATCACTGACAGCTGAGGCAACGATAGCTTGGGCTCTCAGAATTTACCCTATTTGTGAAACGACTCCATACAATATCGTGTGTTTAGAGAACAACCTCATTCCCATACCTGCTTCAATTCCAGGACTAGAGACATTTCATTTTCCTCTGTGTGGCTCAATTTCTGCACTGACGACAGAAACCATAGTAGAATCAAAATCACTCAGGAGATCCTTTAAGACGCAAAATTTCTGGGACATACCAATGGAATTTCTGATTTGAATTCTGGGATGGGGGAGGGGTAGTCCATTTCGTTCTCCTCTCCTTTTTCTCCCTCCTTCTTCATCTTCCTCTCTGTGCACATGTGCCTGCACATTCATGGAGGCTGGAGAGCAGTGTCAAATGTCTTTGCACCTTACTTTTGGATACATACTTTCCTGTTGAACCTGCGAGCTTGCTGACTTAGCAAGTTTGCCTAGCCAGTAAGCCCCCCAAGGAAGGTCTGATGCTTCCCAAGGTCTGCTTCCCAAAGGCATGGGATATAAATATTTGCTTTTATGTAGTTGCTAGGGGTTGAACACATGGCAAACATGTCAATGAAGCCATGAAAGACCCGCGGAAGGCTCGAAACCTCACGCCCCGTCTCAGGAAAGGTGCCCCCCCCAATCACTCACGAGAAGTGGTCTTGATGCAAAAGCATGAGGTCTTTTATATTCCAGTGCACTGGAGTCCGCAGCCATACTCCACGTGGGGTAAAAGACTGGGAACCCTGAGTACAGGGTTCAGACAGCTTTTATAGGGTTACAACAAAGCTAGCACATTACAAACCAAACATCTCATAGCATCCCGTGTGCACCAATCAATTTGAACTATCCAAGCCCATGTTTTGCCCAGGAAGTCTGTTTTCACTAGGGCTTCTGGGTAGTGTAGCACGGCTCTTTCCCTGTTCTTATTCACTCACAGGTGCTGTTGGTAAACCCATCCTGTCATAAACAGTCAAGAATGATCTTTTGCCTACTCACTGCTAGGGGGCAGAGTCTAGGTAAAATTAGGCTAAATTTTCCATCCTTATAGCCATCTCCCTAGCCTCTGGGTCAATGAAGATGAAGATCCAGGGAATCCACCTGGAAAAACTGCACTATTCTGTGTTCTAAACTGAGGCTCTGACTTTTTATTGAATGAGAGAGGGTGTTAGTGTAGTGCATGGAGCATTAGCTTAGGTCAGTTGTTCTCATCTTTCCTTGTTGATTTCCTTCATGTGAGATCTTAGGCAAACTATCTAATCCTTTTGAGCCTCAATATCCTCATGAATAAAATGCAGCTATTCCTCCCTTTCTCCATGTAGGGATTACAAGAAATGAGATGTAGGGATTATGTGAAATGGGTTATGAAAAAAAATCTGGCCTATTGCCTGAACAAAATAATCAGTTGCTGTTGATTCTAAACACTGGCAAATTATTAAAATTATTGCCATATAGATAATGCATACTTCTCTTCACATTCATTTTTATCCATTAAGTATGTCAAGCACTGTGACCTTTTCTTGCCATTACTGTCATTTCCTACATCATTGCAATCCTTGTTTTTTTTTAAGTGCTGCAAATCTACTGTATATCACACTATTCTGAACAGCATGTTCTTACTGTAGCTATGTTATCCCTCAAAAATATTTCCTATTATACTGCTAGCTCAGAAGTAATGATTCATCAAATCAGCTTAAGGAGATGGTTGTAAAGGATTTGAGATCTCATGCCTCTGTGACCTCTAAGAACCAGAATACTTTGGGACAGACACCCAGAAATGGAATAACCAATAAAGGAATGGTTAACACTTGATGACACCACAGGGATTTTCTCTTACTGAGAAGTTTTATACTCTGCTTCTGGAAAAGAAATGCCTAGTGAATTCTATTGAATGTATATTAACACCAGTCAAGCAATTAGTTAGAATTGTCAGTGGATCACATGCTTTTATGTTACCTTAAATAAAACCTTCATTCTCCTATTTCCTACTCCTGCAACATCTAAGCAAAGAGGTCCTTAAATAGCATTTTTCTTCTCTTTTATCTTTGTTCAAGTTGAAAATCAATGCTTCTGGCTCACCTTGAATCTCTGGCCACATATTTTTAGCAGCAAAAAAACCCTGACTTACCAGCATTGTTGAGTAAAAGCAGATAACCCCACAGCATTTCCAGACAAGATTGAGGGGAGAAGGTTTAGAGAAAGAGTACCACTGGCCTAGATGATTCACAGCCCTGACTTGTAAACAAGGAGCAAATAACCTCATGTCAAATAAAGAGAGCATAGGTCAGGAGTTAGAATTTTCTGACAGTATCCTTGAACTCAGGCCGACCATTGTTTCCTTTCATAACTGACATCAGCATGAGAATGAGATTGAAAGCAGTAAAAAAAGACTTCCATGCATTGTTGCAATATCTATTAATAAACCAAAGCCTTATCTCTGAAGGATTTTATGTACGAACCACCAGGAATTACCATGGTTAACAACCTTCGGTGTTGACTCAAAGCCATTCACTTTGCTTTTGTTTTACTTTTGTTGACTCTCTACAAACAATAAAGAGAAACAAGGAATTGAGATATTAATAAACTTGTTGAAGTCTTCACAATGAGCAAGTGGTGAACTCCATCCAAAGGCTTTTGGTTCCAAGCCTTCAGACTTCATTCCTGTGCAGCCTTCTTTTAGGTTTTCAAGGAATGCCTTCTACATGCAGATATAACATGAAACTTACCATATCACTGCAAAGAGGCAGATTTTGCAATTTCCATTTAGAAGCCAAAGATGTTAATATTTTGATTTAATAAACATTTATGGAGCAACTGTGCCAAACCTTGTTCTATTTTCTGTCATTAATTACACCAGAGAGGCAGGGAAAAGCTGCTCTTACAACACTAGTTTGGTAGATGAAAATGATAAAGATTTCTTAGCTCAAGCTAAGCTTGGAAAGACTGAGAAAACCACACTGAAGAGTACATCTTGCAAAGATGCCAGAAGCTGAAGTTCTTACAGTATATCTGAAAATGTTCGATGTCACACATTTTTTAAAAATCCTGGATATATATTCAAGGTTATCAGATAAGTCAGACATTAGAAATTATAAAAGTGAAAGATAATCTATAGCCTTGTGCCCCAATTCTATTGAATTAGCTTGTGTTATTCTTTCCCTCATGAACACACATGGTTAATTCTGACTCATCCTTATGAGGTCAGGTCAAGGTTGACCCATCTATGAGGTCATCTTTTCTTCTACCTCTCTTCTCTGGGAATGTGCCTTTTCTAACCCACTCCCATATTTATACACTAAAACTCTTTCTGAGGGCCTTTGTTTAGAAGACCTGTATTTCTCTCCAAAATAAAGAGAGCAAAAAAACCTTGCTTTATCTGAATGCTAATTCAGTATCTGAATGTTAATTAGTGCAGAACATCCATGTTGTCAACATTCTGTTTAATTAATTATATGAATGACCTTTTATGGATGCCTACATCCTCTTCTCCTTATATAAAAGAAAGCTATCACCCTAATTTCACAAATCCTTATTCCAGTATTCTAAACAGGACACTATTACTGATCATTGAGGCATAGCTGTAAAGAAGACAGAGAGATACTGACACAGAGATATGGAGGGAGACAGAGACAGAGAGAAACATAGATACATAGAGAGACAGTGTGTGTATGTTTGTGTGGGTGGATGTGTGAGAAAAAAAAGCAACACAAAGTTTTTACTTAATATCTATAAATCATCCATCAAAAACATTGTATTCACAATGTGACCTCAATTACACAGAGTGTTGAGATTTCATCTTGAGCAAGATTTTACTTATTATGAATGCACAGTATAATTGTATTTGCCAAATCCTTGCCTATAATTGGAAAACATGACACTGATGGAAAGTCACTAGAACTAGAAATTGATACAAATGATCTTCTCCATTTAGACTGTACCCCAGATTGCAAGAATACCACATAGCTTCCCATTTCCTCCTGGAACAGGGAAGTGTGATTTTGGTGACAACTTATAGAAGTGATCCCATTTACTCTGGTCATCATCAGATTTTTTCCTGATGACTAGATACTAACACCATGGGGACAGGAGGATGAAGGATATCATATCTACTATTACTGTATCTCCTGGATAAAGTCTTTCCCCTCAATTCATTTCTTCTCTCTACTGAGCCATTTCACAGTAGCAGAGTGAATTTTCAAGGCCCTTTAGGGACAAACTGGCTTCTCTTGCCCTTGTTTAGTGGATATTCTCTGTGAAGTCATGGATGGAATATGGCTATCCTAGGGGAGAAAAAGTTTGAACTGTGTTGCTTAGCTACATTAACCAAGAAACTAAGCTTTATAACTGTATTCCACAAGAAGGGCCTAGGATTGGTTCCATAATCTGATACTAATTTGAAAGTGAGAGTGAGATAGAATGACTCTGTCCCTAATGCATCTCTACTTAAATACACCTGGGAGAAAACTCTAAGTGAACAACATTGCTGAGAGAGTTACCCAAGCCATGCTGATAGAACTTCAAATTGAAAATGGGATAAATGAGAAGACTGGGAAAAAAATAGTGTGTGGTGATTAACAGTATAATCAAATAGAAGACTCTAAGGATCACCAAGTAGAAGATCCAAATGTAGAGATTAGCTGCAGCTGTTAGCTCTGACCAACTCATGTTGTGGTAACAAGCAACCTTTAAATTGCAATATCTTTTGTATCAGGTGAAAATTTTCATTTAAGCTGCAGGTCTATTGTAAGACTGGCTTGTTATGGCTATGGCAATACCTCAGTCTCACAACCACTGCTGGTCACCATATCAAAGAGAAAGTTTTGAAGAGTCTCATGCTAGCAATTAAATGGTTTAAACTGATATTTTTAGTTCTAAAACTAAGCAGATGCACACCAACAAGGGAGACCAGATTGCACCCTCTGATCAAAGAGCACTGACATCTACCAAAAAGGGGAGTTAGGACCACAAAATTCCCAATGTGTAAATCTAACTCTATAGAACTACTGTTTTGGGTTGAATATGTCTCCAGTTTCTCTCAATAAGACTTTAAATCAAAGGAATGAAATATTTCTTCAGAGTTAAAGATAAAATTTTATCAAGGTACAATAATAAAATTCTTTATGATGTAATATTATATTTTACATTTTTCTTCATTTCTCCTTTTCTGCATAAATTTGAATTCTGGTTCCAGCTTTTACTAACCCTTTAACTTGGAATTCTGTCATCTCGCTAGTATACAAAAGTGAAAATAGCAAAACACACAATCTCCAAGTCTGTGGTACTTATTAAATGAGATAGTACTATTTAAAATGTTTCTAAATACCTACAACTATTAGTAAATATGCTGGGTATGCCTATCATGTTCTATCAAGTCAAAGAGATTTGTACTTAGAGTGGTACAGATGGTACCTGAAGATGCTGAGTACAGTCACAAACAGAGACAGAACAATGATGGACCCAGGGTTGACTCTCAGGTATTTTGACATACATAACTGAGATTTATATTTCACATAAAACCTGTTACCTAACTTAACATTCTCAATAGTGTGTGGTCAATGACTATCAATATTTTCCTGATCCCTAGCCTTCTCTGACCATGACATCAACCTGCACAATCATTGGGACAGTACATGTATTTCAAGTATTAGTAAGGATTCTCTAAAGGAACAAGATTTATTACTTTGGCTTCCATGATATGTCTGTTATGGCTTCCATAACAGTAAATGATGATTGTCACACACTGAAAAGTCTGAGTACATATCAGATGTTCACCTCATAAAATTGTCTTTGCAGTCCCAATCTAGCATATGAGACTTGGTGGTTTCCTATAGAGCCATCTATCTTCATCTTCATGAGAGAAGCCTGAAAATGATGGTTCTAATATCAGAAGCAAGAACATGGATGAACTTTGCATTGAGAGTGTGGTCTCAACAAGCAAATATCATTTTTTCTCCCATGTATCTTCATATATGTTACTACCAGAAGGGGCTTGGCAATTTTAGGTTAGGTCCTCCCACATCAAGTAGTGCTATCCAAACAATTTCCTGAAGATATGCCCCAGGCCAACTGGATATAAACAGCTCCCCACAGCTCCCCACACTTCCCTTCCCCATGATTATAGGTTGTGTTATTTTGACAACTAAAACTGACAATCACACATAGTAATCTTTTTCACAACAAACTTAAGTCGCAGATTTGTTTTCTTGGGTTACTGTAAAATGTCAGCACAGACAAATAATTTGATCAGAATTTAGTTTTTGATGGTTTTGGAGAATAAAATTTAGCAGCAAATCATTGAAAAGGACAGTTTCCATCTGAAGTTTTTTATTTAATTTTTACATGTCGATCCCAATTCCCTCTCCTTCCCTCTCTCCCTCCCTCCTTCCTTCTTACCCTCTACCCCCCCCCGTCACATGCACCCTGACCACCCTCACCTATCCTCCCACCCCAATTCCACCTGTAGAGCAATGCCATCCAGGTGGGGTCATGTAAATCTGTCAAGTCATTTGAAGTAGGAACTAGGACTTCTCTCCTGTCTCTAGGTTAATGCAGTATTCCTCCATGGGGGATGTGTCCGCAAGGTCCTTTTGTGCACCAGGGATACCTCCTGGTTACACTGTCTGAGGTCCCTTAGACTGCTGGGTCCTTCTAGCTGAGACCCATATTCAGGGGGGCCTGAGTAAGTCCCATGCTGAATTCCCAGATATCAGCCTGGGGGCCTGTTAGCTCCTCCTTGTTCAGGTCAGCTGTCTCTATGTGTTTCTGCAACCTGGTCTTGTCCTCTCCCTCTGCATCTGGATTCTAGTTCGACTCAGTGTTTAGTTATGGGTTTTTGCTTCTGGCTTCTGTTTCCAACAGGTACTAGATGAGGGTTCCGTGATCTCACTTTCCACCATTGCTATAAGACTGCCGCCAATTAACAATTTGAGCAACCGTGGAAAGGCTACCATAAATGTCCATCTGAAGATTTACTCCTTTCTTTATACTTGTGGTCTTTGTATGGTCTCTTCTCAGTGTGTATATGGTAATACTTCTTGTGTCGAAGCTCATCCATAGGGCCTTCTTTTAACATAATTAACTGCTTACATATAATACATTCAAATGCAGTCATTTTTTGAAATATCTATGGACATAGGATGAGAGAAGACACACACATCAGTACATAGATGGTGGTGGGCACCAAGATTTAGACAAAATTGAAATGTAGGATGTTTTAATTCTAAATTCACATTATCCTTCTAAACTTGAACCTTTAGAAAAACATGGTCATGTGTTAGAAAAAAAAAAAAAAAGGTTTCTGACATTCCCTCCCTGTAACTTACAGCACAAATGGTGACTTTTTTAGAAGACTAAGAAAACTAAAGACATATCCTTGTTCTCCTTGGGCAAATTCTGATCTTCTTACTCCACATAGGATGGTTTTCTTCCATGTCTTGTTCATTTGACGATGTCACAGCCTTTTCATATCAATGTCACAACCTTTACTTTGTCAATAATTGACATTTTGAAGTTTCAACTACGTATAAATATGAGCCAAGATATAATGCCAGTTTTCAGAGCAATGTAACATGAAGAAAAAGAAAAAGAATGCAAACAGAGAATTTTATCCATTACTGTAAAGATAACAGAGAAAAGATGACCACCATAGGCTGCTTGTGCAAAGATATCTAACTAGACCTTGAGAGCCTTCAAGTAGTTAGAATGCCAGCAAAACCAGAAGCAGAGATTCTTAAATCACATTTAAGAAGAAATTTCCAGTCACAATCTTGCGAGTGGCTTATCATTCCTCAAATCCTAGCCTAAGGTCCTGAGTCTGCATGCTGCATTTGAACTAACTTCAGCTTCAGCCTTGTCTTTTATTAAGCAATCTTTCTCCCATTGTGTCACACTGAAATATGAGACAGTCATTTTACAACTCTGGCCCTTCACTTGTAGATAGAAACTGTAACACATAGGACAGAAAATGATCTCAGAGTGGGGAAGGTCCAAATTTCATCTCTTTTACTTATTAACTTAGGGAGCATTTGACACATTACTTAACTTCTCGGTTTCTTTACCCATAAAATCAGAATAATAACAACAATTTGGCAAGGAATGTGAGAAAGACTTAATGGAATGAAGTACATAAAGTATCTAAATTTTTGCTTATGCTATATTGTAGACTCGGGGAATGGTAGTTATCATTATAATGATGGTGCTTTCTTCTTGCCAGTAATTCACTTCTACTTCTTCTTATCCCATCACTCCTTTCATATTGCAACAAATTATATAGTATATGTGACTTCAGCATATAACTTACAGACAGAAGCAAGATAATGTGGTGGCTAGGAACTAAGTCCTGTCACTAGCTAACTTCCATTTATGCATTCATGATCTCCACTGCTTGCTTACTGCCAGGTAAGGAAAGTTACTGAGCCATTCTGGCTCCCAATCTTCTTTGGATCAAATGATATGAGTTTCTTGACAGTTCTGAACATGTGGCTCCTTTCTCCTTTCTGGGTAGGATCCCAGAAAACTCAGATGCATTACAATTGATAACAGTATCAAATTTGCAGTTATAAAATAGCAAGGAAAAATAATTTTATGTCTGTGGGTCATTGCAACATAAGAAACTGTGTTAAAGGGTAGCAGCCACTGTTGGCTTTCTCATATAGGCATTTTTAAGTTCAAATAACCTTATATTATGCTGTCAAAAGAGAATACATACATGGTAAATAATTATTCTTTTCTTTACTGTATAGAGGAAGAAGTTAAAAGTTAAATAACTGGTGTTAAATGACTAGTGCAGTAAGAATTGTTAGGGTCAGGAATATGTTTTTTATAATTTAACTTTTTATTTTGGCTATTAGTCATTTATAAAATATATAGTGTGGAAATATTTTCTCTTATCTTATGAATTAATGTTTTGATTTTATTGAATACTCCCTTTACCCTAAGAAAATTTCAGTGTAATTCCATTCTACTTAAATTTTTGATCTTGTTGTATTTTCTGTATAGGTTTAAATACCTTCTATTTTAAAATATTAACTATGTCTGAATAAAACTGATAAAATAAAGGACTTTTGAGTTAAATCATTCCCCAGGCCTTGCTTTTAATCACCAGGTATTTGACTAAATCCCTGAATAAGAAACAGCTACAAACATATGTCCCTCTACAGTGGTATTATTTGATGCAGTCACTCACTGAACAGTTTCTGCAGCTCAGACAAATCACTGATTCACATGGGACAATCTGTCTTTAACTTCTATTCACTCCCTGAAGGATTTGTATCCATACTACCTTCTACTTTCCTCAACTCTTCTCAATGCATAAAACTTTTGCATATAAATACACAAACACACACACACACACAAACACACACACACACACACACAAGCACGCACGTGCACACACACAACAACAACAAAAACAAAAAATAAAACTACTACTCTTCTCTGAAGCAGCTTATGCAGGGCACCAGATTTAGGGAACAAATGCTTAAATCTAAAGTCCAGCCCCTGTGTAAATGACAGCTGATTACATTGTCCCTGCTATTGTCCATGTCTGGGCTGGTCAATAGTGTGGAATATGCAAACACTCCATTATGTTAGGAAGCTGGATCATAGTTGATGAAGGGAAGTCATAGGACATTTGCTGTAAGAATGAGTTCACTGACTTTTCTGTTCATCAATCTGACAACCTAGCTCTTATGATTTGGAAGTAAAACATTTACCCGCAAGCTCATGGGCTTAAAAACACTTTCCCTATTGGTAGTTATTGTGGGACATTGTGAGTAATGAGGAAAGTTCAGGCCTTGAGTTTTACAGTCAGTTGAGCCTCTGCTTCGTATTTGCTTCAGATGAGCAAGCTCGCAGGACTACACTGTGGATCCACTTCCATTCTTTCCCACTCAGGAGACAAATTAGGACCCTGAGTTGCTTTGTCAGGAATGAGTTACAGCAACCAAATGAATATATAATATATTATTATCTATCACTCATCTTACCTATCTACCATCTATGTATCAATCTATCATGAATCATCATCTCTTTCTACATACTATATTTCTTTTTATCTCTCAGTAAATTATCTATTTATTACATAATTTATTAAGACCACACTGTCTTTATTATCTACTGTCTCTCTACTAATTTTAACTATCTTTCATTTATCTATCCACAATTTATTATCTATCCTTAACTTACCATTCCTATCATTCAACATTTATCTACCAAACATATATATATATATATATATATATATATATATATATATCATCTATCATAATTTACACATCTGCCTTCCTAGCAAACCCCACACACAATGCATGCAGAAGCAAAATTATTTACTCTGCACTGCACATGAATTGTGATAAGAGTGGGTGCTGTTGGCACCAAGAAAATCTCTTATGACTGGCACAATTGTACATTGTGCTCTACCAAGGTGCCTACCTACCCATACCTACTTCTCCTAGACAATCACAAATTGTCAAAATTACAGTGCACATTTATGTAATGCTATAGCTATGCTCTTAGGAAGAAGTTACAATCTTGAAAAGATTTTTAACTACAAATAGAGCAAAGAATGCAGAAAATAAATTAATTCTTTAACATCGTAAAACATATATTTCACTCAAAATATCTACATGGAAGTTAAAATCTAGAGCAAACAAGGAAAGAAGACCTGCCCTTTTAAATGGTCTGAATCATAGATTTGCCTGTTTGTAGTCACAGACAAAAGGCTTTACCTGATAAGAAAATAATGCTGATAAATTTTCAGTTGTCATGTCTATTGCCTTATTTTCTCAATTTTACTATTTCCTTGAAAAGTCTTAACAGCACATATTTTGTTCTTCTTTTTTATTTATTAAATGACATCATTCCTCTTTTTCATTATTTGTACAGGTGTACACTCATATAAATATACAGATAAAATGCACTGAGTCCATTTAATTAAGTGGTGCTTGTATATATACAATCGTAAGGCTGATCACTTGATTTTGGATAACTAATTAAAAGGTTCATACCTAGAGAAAACAACTCCTCACTCCATTTTCTTTCTGCAGTTGTTAAATACCTCTACCTCTTCATCTAAGGGTAGAAATTATGAGAAATTCTCTTTTCACACTGACATGTCAACTTATACTGTAATTGATCAGGCCTTGTTTAGGCAATCAAGATGTCATTGGTACAGATTCCCTCTCATATATAAAAAACATAAATCATAATCTCATAGCAGATACCCTAGTCCCCTAATTCCTATAATCTTTCCACACATTCTTTTATAATATACCATGAGCATTATGTGTAGGAGTTGTGTGACAGATGTGTCACTTGGGGTCTGGGAACCCCATAGTCAGTTGCCCTCTATACTTGACAAGTGTGGCTTTCTATATGTCCTACTACTGCTTCCATTTTTATTTTACATACCGATCCCAGTTCTCTCTCCCTTCCTCCCTCCCTCTATCGGTCCCTCCCTCCCTTCCTCTCTCCATCCCTCTTCCCCTTCTTTTCACCATTTCATACCCCCGACCATCTCCAATCCCCCTTATTCCACATGTAGGGTGATGCCTTCCAGGAGGGGTCATCTAAATCTGACAAGACATTTGGAAGAGGGACTAGGCTTCTAATTTTTTTGTTTGTTTGTTTGTTTTTATGGAAGAAGAGAGCTACACTATGATAAGTATTTTTTTATTTAATTTATTATTTTACATGCCGATCCCAGTTCCGTCTTCCTCCCTCCTCCCTCCCTATTACCCGCTCTGCCCCCACACATGCACCTTGACCACCCTCCCCTCCCATCCCCCCCACCCCAATTCCACATGTAGAGCAATGCCATCCAGGTGGGGTCATGTAAATCTGACAGGTCATTTGAAGTAGGAACTAGAACTTCTCTCCTGTCTCTAGGTTAATGCAGTATCCCTCCATGGGGGATGTGTTCGCAAGGTCCTTTTGGGTACCAGGGATACCTCCTGGTTACACTGTCTGAGGTCCCTTAGACTGCTCAGTCTTCCTGGCTGAGACCCATATTTGGGCTGGGGGGGGCGCTGAGTCAGTCCCTTGCTGGATTCCCAGCTATCAGTCTGGGGGCCCATTAGCTACTCCTTGTTCAGGTAAGCTGTCTCTATGAGTTTTTGCAACCTGGTCTTGTCCTCTCCCTCTACATCTGGATTCTAGTTTGACTCAGTGTTTAGGTGTGGGTGTTTGCTTCTGTTTCCAACAGGTATTAGATGAAGGCTCCATGGATAAGTTAGTTCTTGGTCTCACTATCCAGGAAGGTCATTTATGGTAGCCTTTCTACGGTTGCTCAAATTGTTAGTTGGCAGCAGTCGTGTAGATCTCTAGCCCTTTCTTTAGGTTCAGTTTTCTCTTCAAACCAATAATGGCTCCCTCTTTTATGTTCTCTCTCTGTGTGCCTCTCTGTCTCTCTGTCTCTCTGTCTCTGTCTCTCTCTGTCTCTCTCTGTCTCTCTCTCTCTCTCTCTCTCTCTCTCTCTCTCTCTCTTCTGGCTTCTATTCCTACCCTGACTCAATCTTCCTAGTCACATGTGTTTTCCTCTCCTCCCCCTCTCTTTCTCCTACTTCTCTCTCCATTCACTGCCCCCTCACTTCACCTGTGCTCTGGGGGTAGTTGTCCCTTACCTCTTCTGTGAGGGACTTTATATGAATCTGTTAGAATACACCTTGTATCCTAGTTCCTCTGGTGGTGTGAACTATAGGCTGGTGATCTTTTGCTCTAGGTCTAAAATCTATATATGAGCAAGTGCATACCATGTTCCTCTTTTTGTGACTGGATTACCTCATTCAGGATGGTATTTAAATGTAATCTCCTCACACTTTTTGCAGAAAAAGAAAAAACTTGCTAAAATTCATAGGATACCACAGAGTAATATGATAAACAAAGCAATTCTAAGGGGAGAAAAAGAAAATTTCAAGCTATATTATAGAGATATATTAAAAAAATACACAAAAAGGCATATATAGTGAAACAAAATAGAAGTTCCAAACATGAGCACACCAAACTATAGTCATCTCATATTTCATAAAAGTGCCAAAAATAAGCACTTTAGAAAAACAGCACCTACAACAAAATATTCTGGGAATATTGTATGACTACACATAGAAGAAGAAAATTAGACCTATATAGACAATCTTAAAACAAATGCAATTCTGAGTTGATCATAGACCTCAAAGTAAAATCTGAAATATTTCTTAAAGAAAACATAATAAATACTCATTTAAGAGAGAGATGTGAGAAATGATAGAACTTTGTGAATAGGATGCCATTTGGTAAGGAAATGAGGTCAACGCATTGCCAATGGTTCCCTATAAAAATTGGAACAAACAAGCAAAACCTTCTGTACGATTAGAAATAATCGTACAATAAGGAGGAAGAGGAAGTTCACAAATTTAGAGCTATTCTTCACCTACTATATGTCACCTAGAGGATTAATATCAGGAATATCTAAAATTCAAAAACAAAGAATAAAATATGCAATTAAAAAAACAGGCTATGTCTGTGAAGAATGCTTGCATTTTGATGAGGATTGGGTTAAATCTGTAGATTGCTTTTGACAAAATTGCCATTTTTAACTATATTGAAAACGACCTATCCAAGATCATAGGAGATCTTTCCATTTTATGGTATCTTCTTTAATTTATTTCTTTAGAGACTCAAAGTTTTTGCTATACTTGTTTGGTTGGCATTACTCTGAGATAATTTTATGTTGTTTGTAGGTATTGTAAAGGGTGATGTTTCTTTGATTTCTTTCTCAGCCCATTTACGTTCTATATATGGTAGTGCTATGTATTAACAAAACAAAAAGTACCCTTGTATGCTGCCACTTTGATGAAGGTGTTTATCAGCTGGAGGAGGTCACTGTTAAGAGTTTTTCACGTCACTTGTGGAAACTATCATGTCATTTGTAAATAGTGGAAGTTTGATCTCCTTTTGTTGTCTTATTGTTCTAGCTATAACTTCAAGTACAATATTGAAGAGATATGGAGAAAATGGACAGCCTTGTCTTGTTCCTGATTTTAGAGGAATCACATTGAGTTTCTCTCCATTTAGTTTGATGTTGGCTTTGGTTTACTTTATATTTCTTTTACTATGTTTAGGTATGTTTCTGTTATACCTGATCTCTCCAAGACCTTTATCATGAAGGGCTGTTGGATTTTGTTAAAGGTTTTTTTCAGTATCAAGTGAGATGATCATTTGGTTTTTCTTTTTCATTTTGTTTATACAGTGGGTTACATTGATAGATTTTCTGCACTCTCTGCTTACAGCTAGAAAATGGAGAGGCTGTCTTTGAGAGAAGTAGGTTGTATGATGGGAAATTCTGGTTATATGAAAGTGTTAAACTGGAATTTACTAAAAAAGCAGGAAGGAGCATTGTCATGGTAGAGTCTGAAACAAGATAGCAGTCTGCATGGGAACCCAAATGAAGAAGGACTCAGAAAGTGGTAAGGTAAGGGGTTTCATTGGCCTGAGTTGGCTAGAATTATTCTGGGCTCTGAGGTAGGCAACATCCTATTATAAGATGGGTGATGCCAGAGCTTGTGTGGGCTCACATAGCATGGCTGGAACCCTTTACACCTGTTGAATTTGGATGCGTAGAAGCTTGAAAGTGTCTGCATGTGGTTATGTATCTTTGTATACTTGTATGTTGTTTGTGTATACATATGTATGTATTTATGTATACACTCATGTAGGTTACTATGGATTCAATTTACCAGTTATCTCAGAGATTTACAAAATAATGTAAACTGTTTTAAAATCGTTATAAGTAATGAAATAATTGTGTCAGTGTGGCAAGTAAATATCAACCTATTAAAAAAAACAGACTATGTATCTTAGCAGACAGTTCTCAGAAGAAAAAATAAAAATCTCTAAATATGCCCAAATCCTGGCCTCTGCCAAAGAACAAGGTCTCAGTTGGAGAGCACCAATTTCCAGTGAGATCCCACTTTCCTGCAAAACCTTCTCAAGTTCCACCTCAGCCCTCATCCTCTTCCGCCAGCTATTGGCCAGAGCTATTGGCCAGAGCTATTGGCCAGAGGACCACTGTGAGTGCCTGCTTACATCTTCTGGATCCTCATCCTTGACCCCATCCCTGGACCTCTGTCTGCGGAGAAACCTCCTAGAGAGCTTAGACCACACAGAGCTACAGATATTGAATCTCAGACCCACATGAGCCCATCGGGGAAGTACCATAGGGAGAGGGAGGATACACCACCAACACCTACTGGAAGAAGCTATGGGAAGAAGGCAATACAAGAGAACACCTAACAACAAAAAGACAAACATGACACCACCAGAATCTAGGGAATCTACACCAACTAGGATGGAACACAACAACAAAGCAGAGGAAGCAGAAGGGTACGACTTAAAAATTACCATCATAAAAATGATAGAGGCCTTCAAAGATGATGTGAGAAAATCCCTTAAAGAATGGAGGAAAAAACAAACAAAAAAGTGGAAGAAATGAACAAATTCCTTCAGGAAAGTACAGAAAGCCAAGAAAAAAACAATTAACCAGGTGAAGGAAACGGTTCAAGACGGGAAAACTGAAATTGAGAAAATAAAGGCAACACAAACGGAAGGAATGGTGGAAATTGAAAAGCTGGGCAAAAAATCGGCAACGACAGACACAAGCATAACCAATAGAATTCAAGAGATGGAAGAGAGAATCTCAGGCGCAGAAGATAAACTAGAAGAAATAGATTCATCTACCAAAGAAAATCATAAATCCAACAAATCCTTAACACAAAACATCCAGGAAATGTGGGACACCTTGAAAAGACCAAACCTAAGAATAATAGGCATAGATGAAGGTGAGTAAGCCCAGCTCAAACGTGCCGAAAACATATTCAACAAAATCATCGAGGAAAACTTTCCAAATCTGAAGAAGGACATGCCCATGAAAGTACAAGAAGTATACCAAACAAGAAATAGGCTGGACCAAAGAAAAAGGACTCCTCGACATATAATAATCAAAACACCTAGCATACAGAATAAAGAATATTAAGAGCAGCGAAGGAAAAAGGACAGGTAACATATAAAGGCAGATCTATCAAAATTACACCTGACTTCTCCATGGAAACCCTCAAGGCCAGAAAGTCCTGGATAGATGTTCTAAAAGTATTAAGGGAACATGGATGCCAGCCTAAGCTACTGTATCCAGCAAAACTCTCAATCAATATAGATGGAGAGAACAAGATAATTAATGGCAAAACCATATTTTCCAAATATGTATCTACAAATCCAGCCCTACAGAAAGTATTGGAAGGAAAACTCCAACCCAAGGAAGGTAACTATGCCCACAAAAATGTAGGCAATAGATAATCCAACTACACCAGAAACCAAGGGTGAAGCAGAACAAATATACTCACAATATCACTGCCAACAACAAACCTAAATCAAACAAGCATCAACAATCAATGGTCCTTACTCACCCTCAATATTAATGGTATTAACTCACCTATAAAAAGACACAGGCTAACAGCTTGGATAGGAAGACAGAATGCCTCATTCTGCTGCATACAAGAAACACATCTAAGCTTCAAAGATAGACATTACCTCAGGGTAAAGGGTTAGGAAAAGATTTTCCAATCAAATGGAAATAAGAAGCAAGCAGGTGTAGCTATCCTAATATCCAACAAGTTAGACTTCAAACCAAAATTAGTCAAAAGAGATGAAGATGGTCATTTCATATTCATCTCAGGAAAATTCCATCATCACAAAGTCTCAGTTCTGACCATCTATGCCCCTAATACAAAGGCACCCACATTCGTAAAAGAAACACTACTAAAACTCAAAGCTCATATAAAACCTAACACACTTATAGTGGGAGACTTCAATACACCACTCTCAACACTAGACAGGACCACAAATCAGAAACTCAACAAAGAAACAAAAGAACTAACAGAAGTTATGTCTCAACTGGGGTTAACAGACATCTATAGAACATTCCATCCAAAGACAAAAGAATATACCTTCTTCTCTGCTCCACATGGAACCTTCTCTAAAATCGACCACATACTAGGTGATAACAAACCTCAACAGATACAAGAGAATAGGAATAGTCCCCTGTACCTGATCGGACCACCATGCTTTAAAATTGGAATTCAACAACAACACAAATAGCAGAAAACCTGTAAACTCATGGAAACTTAACAATGTGCAATTGCACCACTCATGGGTCAAAGAAGAAATAAAGAAAGAAATTTAAAACTTTCTAATATTCAACGAGAATGAGGATACAACATACCCGAATTTATGGGACACCTTGAAAGCAGTGCTACCAGGGAAGTTCATTGCACTAAGTGCCCATATGAAGAAAACAGAGGATAGTCACATAAGAGATTTAACAGCCCAACTGAAAACCTTAGAACAGAGAGAAGCGAATTCACCCCGTAGGAGTAGAGGCCAGGAAATAATCAACTTGAGGGCTGAAATCAACAAAATAGAAACCAGGAAAACAATACAAAAAAATCAATGCAACAAAGAGTTGGTTTTTTGAGAAAATCAACAAGATAGACAAACCGTTATCCAAATTAATGAAAAAGCAGAGACAGAACATGGAAATTAACAAAATCAGAAACGAAATGGGGAACATAACAACAGACACAGAGGAAATCCAGACAATTTTCAGGTCATACTTTGAAAACCTGTATTCCAAAAAAATTGAAAATTCAAAGGAAATGGACAAGTTTCTGGATAACTATCACTTACCAAAATTAAATCAAGAACAGACAAACAACTTAAATAGACCCATAACCCCCAATGAAATAGAAGCAGTCATCGAAAGACTTCCAACAAAAAAAAGTGCAGGGCCAGATGGATTCAGCACAGAATTCTACCAGACATTCAAGGAAGAACTAATACCACTACTCCTCAAATTGTTCCACAAGATAGAAACAGAAGGTTCATTGCCAAACTCTTTTTATGAGGCCACAATAACTTTGGTACCCAAACCACACAAAGACACAACTAAGAAAGAAAACTACAGACCAATATCCCTGATGAACATCGATGCAATAATACTCAATAAAATACTGGCAAACCGAATTCAAGAATACATCAGAGAAATCATCTACCATGACCAAGTAGGCTTCATCCCTGGAATGGAGGGATGGTTTAACATACGAAAATCTATCAACATGATCCACCATATAAACAAACAGAAAAAGAAAAACCATATGATTATCTCCCTAGATGCGGAAAAAGCCTTCGACAAAATTCAACACCCTTTCATGATAAAGGTATTAGAGAGGTCAGGGATAACAGGAACATACCTAAACATAATAAGAGCAATATACAGCAAACTGCCAACATCAAACTGAATGGAGAGAAACTTAAGCCAATTCCTCTAAAATCAGGAACAAGACAAGGCTGTCCTCTTTCTCCAGATCTCTTCAATATCGTACTAGAAGTTCTAGCTAATGTTATAAGACAACAAAAGGAGATCAAGGGCATCCAAATTGGAAAGGAAGAAGTCAAACTGTCTCTATTTGCAGATGATATGATAGTTTACATAAGTGACCCATAAACTCTACCAGGAAACTCCTACAGCTGATAAACCCTTTCAGCAAACTATCAGGATACAAGATAAACTCAAAAACATCAGTAGCCCTACTTTTTTCAGATGACAAAGAGGCAGAGAAAGAAATCAGAGAAACATCACCCTTTACAATAGCCACAAGCAACATAAAGTATCTTGGTGTAACGTTTACCTATATAATAAGAACTTTGTGGCTCTAAAGAAAGAAATTAAAGAAGATACCAGAAAATGGAAAGATCTCCCATGCTCTTGGTTAGGTAGGATTAACATAGTAAAAATGACAATCTTACCAAAAGCAATCTACAGATTCAAGGCAATCCCCTTTAAAATCCCACCACAATTCTTCACCAACCTTGAAAGGATTATAATAAACTTTATATGGAAAAACAAAAGACCCAGGATATCCAAAACAACCCTATACAATAAAAGAACTTCAGGAGGCATCACCATTCCTGACTTTAAGCTCTACTACAGAGCTATAGTTCTGAAAACAGCCTGGTATTGGCATAAAAATAGACAGGTAGACCAATGGAATCGAATTGAAAATCCTGATATTAATCCATGCACCTATGAACACCTGATTTTCGATAAAACAGCTAAAATTATACAATGGGGCGAGGACAGCATCTTCAACAAATGGTGCTGGAACAATTGGATGAGGGTGTGTAGAAGACTGCAGATAGACCCATGTCTGTCGCCATGCACAAAACTCAAGTCCAAATGGATCAAAGACCTCAACATCAATCCAGCCACATTGAACCTCTTAGAAGAGAAAGTAGGAGGTACCCTTGAACAAATTGGTATAGGAGACCGCTTCTTGAACATAACTCCAGGGGCACAGACACTGAAAGAAAAAATTAATAAATGGGACCTCTTCAAACTTAGAAGCTTCTGTAAGGCAAAGGACACAGTGGACAAGACCAAACGGCAGCCCACAGACTGGGAAAAGATTTTCACCATCCCTATATCTGACAAAGGGCTGATCTCCAAAATACACAAAGAACTCAAGAAACTAGTCAACAAAACACCAAATAACCCTATTAAAAAATCGTGTGCATACTGCCAACATCAAACTGAATAGAGAGAAACTTAAGCCAATTCCTCTAAAATCAGGAACAAGACAAGGCTGTCCTCTCTCTCCATATCTCTTCAATATCGTACTAGAAGTTCTAGCTAATGCTATAAGACAACAAAAGGAGATCAAGGGCATCCAAATTGGAAAGGAAGAAGTCAAACTGTCTCTATTTGCAGATGATATGATAGTTTACATAAGCGACCCAATAAACTCTACCAGGGAACTCCTACAGCTGATAAACACCTTCAGCAAACTAGCAGGATACAAGATAAACTCAAAAAAATCAGTAGCCCTATTTTTTTCAGACTACAAAGAGGCAGAGAACGAAATCAGAGAAACATCACCCTTTACAATAGCCACAAGCAACATAAAGTATCTTGGTGTAACGCTTACCAAACAAGTAAAAGATCTATATAATAAGAATTTTGTGACTCTAAAGAAAGAAATTAAAGAAGATACCAGAAAATGGAAAGACCTCCCATGCTCTTGGATAGGTAGGATAAACATAGTAAAAATGGCAATCTTACCAAAAGCAATCTACAGATTCAATGCAATACCCATTAAAATCCCACCACAATTCTTCACCGACCTTGAAAGGATAATAATCAACTTTATATGGAAAAACAAAAGACCCAGGATAGCCAAAAAAACCCTATACAATAAAAGAACATCAGGAGGCATCACCATTCCTGACTTTAAGCTCTACTACAGAGCTATAGTTCTGAAAACAGCCTGGTATTGGCATAAAAATAGACAGGTAGACCAATGGAATCGAATTGAAAATCCTGATATTAATCCACGCACCTATGAACACCTGATTTTCGACAAAACAGCTAAAATGATACAATGGGGCAAAGACAGCATCTTCAACAAATGGTGCTGGCACAATTGGATGAGGGTGTGTAGAAGATTCTAGATAGACCCATGTCTGTCGCCATGCACAAAACTCAAGTCCAAATGGATCAAAGACCTCAACATCAATCCAGCCACATTGAATCTCTTAGAAGAGAAAGTAGGAGGTACCCTTGAACAAATTGGTATAGGAGACCGCTTCTTGAACATAACTCCAGGGGCACAGACACTGAAAGAAAAAATTAATAAATGGGACCTCTTCAAACTTAGAAGCTTCTGTAAGGCAAAGGACACAGTGGACAAGACCAAACGGCAGCCCACTGACTGGGAAAAGATTTTCACTAATCCTATATCCGACAAAGGGCTGATCTCCAAAATATACAAAAAACTCAAGAAACTAGTCAACAAAACACCAAATAACCCCATTAAAAATGGGGTAAAGAACTGAAGAAAGAATTCTCAATGGAGGAAATCAAAAAGGCTGAAAGACACTTAAGAAAATGCTCCACATCCTTAGCTATCAGGGAAATGCAAATCAAAACAACTTTGAGATACCATCTTACCCCTGCCAGAATGGCTAAAATTAGAAACACCAGTGATGACTTATGTTGGAGAGGATGTGGAGAAAGTGGAACACTCCTCCACTGCTGGTGGGAGTGCAAACTCATACAGCCACTTTGGAGATCAGTATGGCGGTTCCTCAGGAAAATGGGAATTAGTTTACCACAGGACCCGGCAATCCCCCTCTTAGGCATATACCCAAAGGATTCACATCAATGCAACAAAGACATCTGTTCAACTATGTTCATAGCAGCACTATTTGTAATAGCAAGAACCTGGAAGCAACCTAGATGCCCTTCAATTGAAGAATGGTTAATGAAGATGTGGCACATCTACACAATGGAATACTACTCTGCAGAAAAAAATAATGGTATCTTGAAATTCGCAGGCAAGTGGATGGCACTTGAAGAAACCATCCTGAATGAGGTAACCCAGTCACAAAAAGAGGAACACAGTATGTACTCACTCATATATGGATTTTAGACCTAGATCAAATGATCACCAGCCTATAATTCACATCACCAGAGGAACTAGGATACAAGTTGTATTCTAAGAGATTCATATAAAGTCCCTCACAGAACTGGGAAGGGACAAGTCCCCCAGACCTCAGGTATAGTGGGGGAGGACAGCTAATGGAGAGAGAAGTAGGAGAAAATGAGAGGGAGGAGAGGAAGGCATGTGCGACCAGGAGGATTGAGCCTGGTTAGGAATGGAAAATAGGAAAGAGAGAGAGAGACAGAGACAGAGAGAGAGAACATAAAAGAGGGAGCCAATATTGGTTTGAAGATAAAGTTGAACACAAAGAAAGGTCGAGGGAACTACAAGACTGCTCCCAACTAACAATCTCAGCTTCCGTGGAAAGGCTATCATAAATGCCCTTCCCGGAGAGTGAGATCAACAACTAACTTCTCCATGGAGTTACACCCATACATAAACACTGAGTCAAACTAGAACCCAGAAGCAGATGGAGAGGACAAGACCATGCGGTAGAAGTACATAGAGACAGCTTACCTGAACAAGGAGGAGCTAAGGGCCACTAGACTGATAGCTGGGAAGCCAACAGGGGTCTGACTCGGACTCCCCTGAATATGGGTCTCAGCCAGAAGGTCTGAGCAGTCTAAGAGACCTCAGACAGTGGAGCCAGGATGTATCCCTGGTGCACAAAAGGACTTTGCAAACATATCCCCCATGGAGGGATAACTGCCTTATTCTAGAGATAGGAGAGAAGCCCTAGTCCCTACTTCACAGGACCTGTCAGATCTACATGACCCCAACTGGATGGCATTCCCCTACATATTGTATTGTGGTGGGGGGTTGGGAGGGGAGGGTGTTTAGAGTGCATGGGAGAGGGTAGAGAGGGCAAAAGGGAGGGAAGGAGGGAGGGAGGGCTTGGGGGGAGGGAGGGAGGGAGGGAGAGGGAACTGGGATCGACATGTAAAACAATAAATTAAATTAAAAAAAAATGCTTTGACTCCAAAATTTAAGTTGAAGGACAAGTTACTGTGGAAAAGGATTTCTATTTTTATTTCCACAGAAAATGAAACGATGTGGATTCCTTCCATACTAATGAGGTTTGATCATGCCAGACCGCCTGAAATAGAGTACAAGCTAATCCTACATTCAAAACAGCTGGACAAAACAGCCCTACAGACTACAGCCAGGATATCTGAATCTTCTTCGAATCCCCCAAGACAGCACCCCTTACCAGCAGGAACTAGCTTGGAAAGAACGACACCCAAATTCCCAAATATTGTGTATAAATGTTTGTTTTCATTTAATTGGACCTTGTTATAAAAAAGTAAATAAAATAAAATAAATCTTTAAAAATATATGATAAAGAGTTCAACATTCTTAGCAGTTAGGAAAATACCAATCAAAAACCAATACTTTGTGATTTAATCTTACCCTGATCAGAAGGGCTAAAAGAAGAAGTAAACATATTCTGGCAAACAAAAGTGGGAAAATTGAAACTCTTTCATTCTTTACAGGATTGCATACTTGTACATACAATGTAGACATTGATATGGAGAATTTCAGAAAATATAAAAGTAGATGCACCAAGTGATCTTGTTACTTCACTCCTTAGCATAAGCAAAGGATTTGTATCATTCTCTGTAGATATATTCTTAGCCATGTTAAATTCTATTCTATACATAATCACTAGGGAGGAGATAATCTAATTCTGTTCAACTCTTGAAACTGTGATGCACATATACAAAAGAATTCTAATTGACTGTTAAAAATGAAACTTGATGCTAAACCGTTAGAGATAGAAAACTTAGTACTGAGTGGGGTAACCTAGACTTAGAAAAAAACAATTCCCATATTCTTGCTTTACTTGTGGTTCCCAGGTCTGAATCTTTAGGTAGGATTACATAACTTAGATTATCTTCAGAAACCAAGGAAATAAAAGGCACCATGGAGAAGGGTGTGGAGATAAGAGACTTTAGCAAAGATAATAGGACACAAGCACTATGAATGGAGAAATAGAAAAATGGGGGAGGAGGCAGTTTGTCTGGGGAGAGGGAAGTGAGTGAGGACAACACAAAGAGAAATAGAGGTAGTATAAGTAAATCTAATGATGCTGAAAGCTACATATGGAATCATTTCTTTGTTTATATAAAATTACATATATGTAAATTAATACTATGTTCAATAAAGTTACTCCCATGATCTATAGATTATCTAAAGCAATAATTAAAAGAATAAACTTTTGTACAATATGTGTAATATATCACTTTGCTTTGTTGGTCAAGGGAGTTCAAGAAATTGCTATTGCCCTTGATTGATACCTAGAATTTGGAGCAAATCCATAATGCCGAAGGCAGTATACATTTCTGAAACATGACTTGGAAGAATCAAGTTACAACTGACATGTAAGACTCCTCCCTGAGAAAGAGCTGTCACAGTACCAGAAGTTATTATGAAATCTGCAGAGGAAAAAAAGGTGTTTAAGAGACCTATCCACAACTCTTGTGCCCAAGATGAGGGAATAACAAGGAATATGAGGAGAAAAGACTATAATATCAACAGGACCATGGAAGTATTCTCAGAAATCTCATCAATGACAGGAAAGCTACAAATGAATTCTCAGCACCATGACTATGTAACAAAGACCTTCAGCAGTTGCAACAAAAACTAAAATCTTAATGGGAACATTTCACAGGGCTCCAATCCAAAATGAAGAGATATAAGCAATTAAAAACTATTGACAGAGAAAAACAGTGTTCTTTAAGGCTGAACAGACAGTTATCTAACACTGGGTGGTCAAGTCTAAAAAGGTATATTTGTAGGCAACTTTAAAATGATTTAGCAGGGTTGTATTTATGTGTATTCATTTATTTGCTTGTATAACAACAGTGATAAGGAAGATGGGGTCTTGAATTTGGGACACAGTGAGGTTTGACATGGGAGGAGTAGAGGAAAGAGAACTAAGGGAGATATAATATAATTATATTTCATTTAAATAAAAATATAAAATAAAAAATAGTCCTACTTTTGAACTAGAAGAATATCACCAAAGACACAATATTAGCATTTATACTTGGGAAGTAAAAACAGATGACTAGTTGTACATAATGCCTACTTAATAGGAGGGGATTAATTTTTGGTGCTGTAAGTTTATAAATTTATAGTTATTTTGATAATCATATTCCAGCCCCATCTTAGAACTTATCTCCTCCAAGATACATTTCTGCTTCCCTATGCATCAAGCTTTGAGCCACAGACCCCTTAAATCACTTGAAGCACAATTTGTGCTGCCCTTACAGCTTTGTTTGTGTGGTCTTCTATTGGAGTATAGTGGACCTATTCAAAGCCATACCCTGTCGGCAGAGATAGCAGGCAGGAGCACTAATGAGTTATCACAGCATGGGTAAAATCTACACAATCTCTAGTCACACAGGATCCCATGGAGAAGGAGATGGGCAGGAAGTCTATCCCTAGCTAAGGAGACAATTGGTAATTTCTGGAGGAGGGAGAGCTGAAAATCTTTACTATGTTTTTTTTTTAAATAGTTGTTCAGGTTTTGTTTGCTTAAGTTGAAGATATGTCTTAATATCTTTAAGTGTGTGAATGTGTATTTTTGTGTTTGCACATACATGTATTTCCATGTATTGTTTTATATCTTTATATATTCTTTGGAATAGCAGTGAGAATCCCTTGATTTTTCTCTAATTCTGCATCAGTGTAATTGCCACCTACCTGTACTCTCTAGATTTGATTTCAGCTCTGCTCATTCTGACATCTGATCATATTATTGCAAGTCATGACCTATGCATGCCAACTGCAACAGGACTATGTCTGGTCTTCTTTATATTCCACCAATGGCATTCTTCCCACCAATGCTGTAGTAGAAACTTCTTTGTAATGGGGAGCTGATCTTTGTTTTTCTGCAAATTATGTGACTCTCCATGTTTTAAAGAATTAAAACTGAGCTCCTTAGTGATGGGATATGATGACATAGTATCATCTGACTCACTTCATACATAACCCATAACAACTGGAAGGTAGTTATGTAGCAGCTCTAGACATCTAATCACTGTCTATTATCTGGAAAATAGTGTCTTCATCCTTGCCCTTGTTATATCCTGTTTCTCATACCCACTAAAAAGGTACCTACAATAATAGTCTTTTTACTTTTTATTTTTCTTTTTAACTGCCAAGCTGGTTTCTTTGAAAAGATAATCTTTACCTTTGCAGAGAACATTTATTACTCCCTTCTCAGTATTCATGATTCAAATGGGTACAGCTACCATTACAAGTATTGCATAGAAATATTATAACTTTCTTTTCATTGTAAAGTAATGTCTTCACCTTGAAAAACCTTCAGCAAATATAGATAAGCAGAATGGAAAAAGAAATTATATCGTCCATAATTTTGTCACTCAGTTGCAACCATTGTTAACATTTGCCAGACAGCACTGTTAGTCTTTTCTCTGAATTTATCTGCTTATTTTTTTTAAAAAAAAATATAAGAATACATTTGGTATTGTTGGTAATGGTCTCCTTTGAAATGTAAGGGTATATTGTAAAAATTATCTCCTGGCTTTAAAATTATTTCTTAATATTATTGTCAATGTTGAAAAGTATTTCCTTAGAAGAATGGAGCAATTTCCTATTATTTGAAATACAGTTATATACAAAATTTCACATTAAAAAAGGCAAGACAATTACTTTCTTTATAGCAAAACCCTCAGGTGCAGTCTATTTCTCTTTGATATATCTTGACAGAAGTGATTTCTAGATCAACGAGGATTCACCTGCTTATAACTTTCAGTAAATATTGGCAAATTTTCTTCTAGAAAAACCCTATTTACATATCCAAAACAAAGATGTCCATTTACTGAGAAGATAAATATAAATACATATTTGTGCGTCTTTTAGTCTAGAATATTTTCATTTAACTTGTCAGCCTATAGGAATAGCTGCACCTAGAAATATGCATGCATATACATATTTTTCTCTGACTTCTGTGATTTAGTCCTTTACTTTAATTGCTTATTGATCAATTTACCTATTTTAATAATAGTTCAAATGAAAGATACTTTAATATTATCCTTTGTCATATCTGCCACACCAAAATTGTATCTCCTTTTGCCTGTCTGACTTTGAATGTAAAAATATTTTACGAAAACAGTGTGTGTATCTAAACTCCCTTGATTTTAAATGCTACCAGTATTGTATATTGATTGGTAATGTTCTCAAGTCAGCTTATGAAGATTTAAAGTAACACACAAGCCTCTTCTTTGATTACCATTAAAATAAATTTAAGTACATGTCAATATTGTTCTTATTCATATTATAACATTGAGAGTACCATTTATTCATTAAAGGCAATATACATAAAGTATTTCAACATGGAGTATTCAATATTCTTGTAAAATCTGTCTTTCCTTCTTCAAAACGTGTGCATGAAATACCAATTGTTACAGATATATGTCTTAATGTTTCTATTTCTGTGAACCATGGCAATGATTCTAACGGAAACATTTAATTGGGGCTGGCTTACAGTTTCAGAGGTTTAGTCCATTATCATCATGCCAAGAATGTTGACAGAAAGACATGGTTCTGGAGAAGGAGCTGAGAGATCTACATTTTGATTCACAAGTATCAGAAAGAGACTAAAACACTGGCATGGTTGAGCATATGTGAGACCACAAAACCTATCTTGACAATGGCACACTTCTTCCAATAAGGCCACATCTTCTAATAGTGGCATTCTTTATGGGTCAAGCACTTAAATACATGAGTCTATGGGGGCCCAGTCCTTTTCAAACCATTGCCATATGTTTTCCTTTAGCAAAGTAATAGAGGGAGAAACTCTTTATTATCTAGAGCAGTTGTTCTCAACCTTCCTATTGCTGTGACCCTTCAAAACAGTTCCTCATATTTTAGTGACACCCAACCATAAAATTACTTTTGTTGATAGTTTATAACTAATTTGTTACTGTTACAAATACAAATCTCTGATATGTGACCTCTATGAAAAGGTTCTTTAATTCCCAAAGGTTGAGAAATGCTAATCTAGACAAAATAAGATGAGAACCAAAGTCAGCCTGGAATCACAACTCTGAGATCATAAGTTCATGTAAATTCTTTCTCTGTATTCACTTTCAAATATATTTGTACCTATGTGAAGATTATTGTCTCTTAGAACTTAATTGTAAAATGTATTTTATTTTATAAATAAATATAACTTTTATTATTTTGTTATTTACGTCCATTATACCATATAGAAAGTATGCTATGCCATTATACCATATAGAAAGTATGAACAGCTGCAAAATTTACTCTCATATCAACAAATTTACCAGAATGCTAGGAATGTTACTGAGCCTTCCACTAATAATGCTCCCACAGGTCAACTCTGTAAAGCCAAAAAATAGATTTACAATCATGCTGTTGAATGTCTTTTCATCAATCTTTCAGATATTTGTATTATTTCTATATTTGGAAACATCTATTAGAATATTTGCCTTTTTTCATTTGTTATATGTTTCTTGTAGTACTCATGGTTCCATACATTCTAAGTAAATGTTCTACTATTGTGCTATGCTCCAGTTCTTGATGATTTTTAAATTGGATGGATACTGTTAATAATTCATATATATACATATATGAATTATATACCTTGTCAGATTATATGTACATATATGTATGCATACTATTTTCCTGTATTTCAGCCTAATGTAGAACGGGTTATTTAACATTGAATTCAGGGACTTGAGTTTGCAAGGCATGTGCTGTCCAATAAATGAAAGCCCTAGCTTATATTTTCAATGTTTTGTAGTAAAATTAATTAAGTATTATTTTTTGAATTTGGGTTTTGTTTTTGTTTGTTTGTTCATTTTTGTGTTTATTTATTCTTACTTTTTGAGATACGGTTCTTTATATGCCATGTCTGTCCAGGAACATGCTTTGTAGACCAGGCTGACCTCAAACTCCCAGAGGTTTGCCTGCCTTTGCCTCCCCAGTGCTGGAATTAAAGGTTTATGCCACCACGCCTGGCACTAATTAAGTTTTAAATCGGCATGCAATTTTATTCTATTTTATGCCATTTCTTTCAATTTTTTATTTTTTTCTTCTCTCATACTACATCCTAAATACAGTTTCCCCTCCCTTCATTCATCTTTATTACCCGACAATTTCCCCTCTCCCCCATATCTACTGCTTGTCCGTTTTTTCTTCAGAAAACAGCAGGCCTCCTAGAGATATCTACCAAATAAATATAACAAAATGCAATGAGACTAGCTACAGACACTCACTATCAAGGATGGATGAAGCAACCTAGTAGAAGGGAAAACATGTCACAAGGGCAGGGGAAAAAGTTAGAGACACCCCCATTCCCACTGTCAGGAGTCCCCCCAAAAGCCCAAGTTAAACAACATTAACATATATATAAGGGACCAAATGCAAACCCCTGCAAGCTCTGTGATTGCCATGTCTCTCTGTGAGCCCCTATGAGCACTACTTAGTTGAATCTGTGGGCTGTGTTCTCTTGGTGTCCTTGATCCCTTTCAGTCCTAGAATTCTTCCTTCTCCTCTTCCATGGAATACCCCAAGCTCCACCTAATGTTTGTTGTGGGTTTCTGCATCTACTGTCATCAACTGCAGGAGAAAAATCTCTCTAAAGACTGTTGTACTAGGAACCAATCTATGAGTATAGAAGAGGAGTATCATTAGGAATCATTTCATTTTATTGAACTATTTTTAGAAGTGTTTACTTTTACCCTATGTCTCTGGAATATGTATCACATCAAGGTACAGTTGCACATGGGCTCTTTCTCAGGAGCATGAACCTCAAGTTAGACTTGTCACTGGTTGACCACTTCTACAAATTCTGAGACACCATTGCCCCAGCATAAGTTGAAGGAGGGACAGGTGTTGGTAAGAGTTTTGGGACTGGTTTGGTATCCCAATCCTACCACAGGAAGACTTGTCTGGTTGCAGAAGATTGCAGGTCAAGATCTATATCCTCCATTATTAGAAGTCTTCACTAGGGTTACCCTCATATATTCCAGGAAGTTTCTGCTGCACTAGGTTTCCACATCATCCAATACTCCCCCGTAATTCCGTCATCTTTCTCCATTCTCTCTCCCATTTTCCTTCCCTTCTTTTCCTGATCCCCCCTGTTCTTAACCCGACTCTAGTCCACCTGTTCTATTTCCCTTTGCAGAAAGATCCATGTGTCTCCTCATCCAGCCCTCTTTGATACTTAGCTTCTTTGGGTTTGTGGATTACACCATGATTATTCTTTACTTAACAATTAATATCCACAAATGTTTGTCTTATCATTCTGCATTTGCCTCACTCAAGATGCTTGTTTTTTGTAGTTCCATCGATTTGCCTGCAAATGTGTTGATCTCAATATTTTTAACAAATGAGTAACAATTTTCGTAATCTTTTTCTTATTTTTTTATTTTACATATCGATCCCACTTTCCTCTCCCTCCCTTCCTCTGATGCCCCCTGACCACCCTCCCATCCCTTTCCCCCCATACTCCACATGAAGGGTGATGCCTTCCAGGAGGGATCAACAAAATCTATCAAGTCATTTGGAGTAGGGACTAGGCCCTCCCTCCTGACTCTAGGTTAAGGGAAGATACCTCCATGGGGAATGTGTTCCCAAAGTCCTTTTGTGCACCAGGGACACTGGTTTCACTGTCAGAGGTCCCTTAGACTGCCCAGGCCTTGTAACTGAGACCCATGTTCAGGGAGTCTGAGTCTGACCAATACTGGTCTCCCAGCTATCAGTCTTGGAGTCCATTAGCTCCCCCTTGTTCAGGCCATCTATCTCTGTGGGTTTCTGTAGCCTGGTCTTGTCCTCATTTTCTTATCACTCCTTCCTCTCTGCATCTGGACAATATGCGCAACAGTGGAAAGGCTACCTTGAATGCCCTTTCCTGATAATGAGACTGATGACTAACTTAACTACCATCGTAGAGCCCTCATCTAGTAGCAGAAGCAGACACACACACACCTAAACACTATACCACATTTTTTTTATCCATTATTTAGTCATGGGACATGTAAGTTGCATGCAGTTTCTGTCTAGCCACAATAAAAACAGTTGAGCAAGTGTCCTTTTGGTATGATGGAGTATTGTTTGGGTATATGCCCAAGGGTGGTATAGCTGGCAACTGAGAGATATCTATTCCAAATTTTGTGAGAAACTGACACACAGATTTCCATAATGCTATACAAGTGTGCACTCCAACCGGAAATGGAGGAGTGTTCCCCTTGCTACACATCTTCTCCAGCATGAGCTGACCCTTGTGTCATTAACCTTAGCCATCTGACATGTTTAATATGGAAGCTAAAAGTAGTTTCAATTGCATTTCCATAATGGCAAAAATTATTGAAAATTTCTTTAAGTGTTTTGCTGTCATTTGAGATTCATCTATTGATAATTCTCCCTTTAGAAATGTACCCATTTTTAAATTGTTTGTTGATGTCTTATTTCTTCAGTTGTTTATGGATATTGAATACTAGAAATTTATTGGAATGGAGTTGGGAAAAAACATTTCCAATTCTGTAAGCTGCTGCTTTGTCTGGTTGGTGATATCCTTCTAAGTTTCATGAGGTCCTATTTATCAATTTTAGATTTTAGTACTTATGCTATTGTTGTTCTGTTTAGGAAGTTGGCTCCTGTGCCAACTCCTGTGTTCAAAGTAATTCCCTACTTTCTCTTCTATTAGGATCAGTGTATATGGTTTAAGTTGAGCAATTCACTTGGACTTGAGTTTTCTGCAAGGTGATAACTATAGATCTATTTGCATTCTTCTAGATGCAAACCTTCAGTTTGAACAGCATCTTTCATAAAGATGTATTTCCTTTTTCCAGTGTATTGTTTCTGGCCTCCTTATCACGTGTCTAAAATTCAAGTTTGTGGATTTATGTCTGGATCTTTGATTTAATAACACTGATCAAAATGTCGGTTTTATGCCAATATCGTGGTATTTATTACTACAGGTCTATAGTAAAACTGAATATTAGGAAGGCAATACCTCTGCAATTTCTTTTATTTTAATGGATAGTATTCTTATCCTGCTTTATAATTAAGTTTCCCATATGAAATAGAATATTGTCCTTTAATGACCTGTAAATATTGTGTTGGAATTTTGGTGGGAGTTACACGAAACTTTTAGATTGTTTATTTAATGGCCACTTTACTATGTTACTTTTACCAATCTAAGAGCATAAGAGATCATTCGATCTTCTGTTATCTTCTTTAATTTATTTTTTTCACAGAACTTGAAATTTGTTGTAGAACTCTTTCACATGGCAGGTATGGTTGTACCAAGTTATTTTATATTGTCTCTAGGTTTGGGGAAGGTTATTGTTTCTGTAATTTTTTTCTCGGTCCATTTGGCATTTGTATATGGCAGGGATACTGATTCCTTTGAGTCAATCTTGTACTCAGCCACTTTGCTGAAGATTTTTAATCAGCTGTAAGAGTGCCCTGGAATAATTGAAGAGGGGGGCTCTTATGTATATTGTCATATCTTCTGCAAATATTTTTTCGTTGTTTAGAATTATATATCTTGATCTCTTCCAGCTATCTTACTGCTTTAACTAAAATTATATTGAGTAGATATGGAGAGAGTAGAAAATCATTTTTTTTCCAGAGTTTAGTGGACATGCTTTGAATTTCCATTTAATTTGATATTGGCTATATTCTTACATAAATTTCATTGATCATGTTTAGGTATGTCAATTATACCCATGCTTTCTACAACACTTTTATCAAGAAGGGGAACTAGATATTGTCACAAGTTTTTTGTTGATTTGTTGTTTTTTTTTGTTTGTTTGTTTTTTTCATCTACAACAATGATCATGTATTTTGATTCTTTGCTTTTTCTCTTTCTGCTTGTTTACATGTTGGATTACATTGAGTGACTTCCATATCTTGAACCATGGCTACATCTCTGAGATGAAGCTTGCTTGATCATGATGTATGATCTATTTGATGTGTTCTTGAATTTTGTTTGTTCACATTTGGTTCATTATTTTTGTATCTATGTTCATAAAAGAAAGTGGCCTGAAATTCTCTTTATTTCTTGAATCTTTGTGTGGTTTGGGTATCAGGGTAACTATGGTCTTAGAAAGTATCTTTTGAAATATTTTTATTGTTCTATTGTGAAATAATTTGAGAATTATAGGTTATTACTTTTATTTGAATGAGTTATAGAATTCTATGTTAAAATCTGTAGTATAAGTTCTAATTGTTATTAATAATAAAAACTTAGAGTCAGATATTACTTGGGAAGCTGAAAGATCAGAGAAGCAAAGCAACCAACTAGTAACTCTTGCCACTACCTTAGTCCTAAGAGGCAATCCAGGCCTAAGACTGCCTCTTCAGACTGTGTCCTCAGATTAACTTCCTCAGACTGACTGCCATCTCAAGACTGCTTCCTCATTTTTTTTTGCCTCACCCAGCATTGAGCTGTCTCCTCCTGCCTTGTATTCCTCTCTCTGTCCAGCCAGATAACTCCTGACTCCACCTATCTTGTGCAGAGATTAAAAGCATGTGATCCCAAGTACTGGGATCATCTTTATGTGAGCCCAATTTCTCTTTAATACTGGATCAAGTTAATGTAGCCCAGGGTGGCTTTGGGCTAATTGATGTCCATCTGCCTCTGTCTCCCAAGTGCTGGGATTAAAGGGGTGTGCCAGCACTGTCTGGCCTCTTTGGCTAGCTAGGGTGGCTAGCTTTGCACTCTTACCTTTAGGAAAGTTTTATTTGTTAGATAATAAATAAAATATCACCACAAAAAAAAAAAAAACAAATTTCCTTCAACTGTCTCCATTTGGGACACTTTTAATGACTTTGTACTTACTTAGGAGTTAAGATACATTTAAATTGTTTATCTAATCTTGATTTAACTTTGGTAAGTAGTATCAATCTGGAATTATCTATTTCTTTTAGATGGTCCAATTTTGTGTAGTACCCAATGATGAATCCTCCTCATCTCCTAGACCCACCTCTTCCTGCCTCATTGGCAACAGTGCTTTATTCATCAACCAATAAGAGAAACTTATGTGCTGAAGACATCCCCATTAACTGCATGACAAGAATTTCAAGTCTTTAGAGAAAGAAATTAAAGAAGATACCAGGAAATGGAA
Organism: Phodopus roborovskii; assembly: GCF_943737965.1. NCBI lineage: Eukaryota > Metazoa > Chordata > Mammalia > Rodentia > Cricetidae > Phodopus > Phodopus roborovskii. Next base: position 4,798,340 of record NW_026126447.1, read on the forward strand.
AGATCTCCCACTTATGCTTGGATAGGTAGGATCAGTATGGTAAAAATTGCAATCTTACCAAAGTCAATCTATAGATTCAATGCAATCACCATCAAAATCCCAACACAATTCTTCACAGACCTTGAAAAAACAATACTCAGCTTCATACGGAAAACCAAAAAACAGGATAGTCATACAAATCTGTACAAAAAAGGAAGTCCTGGAGGTATCACCATCCCTGACTTCAAGCTCTACTATAGAGTTGTAATAATGAAAACAGCTTGGTTTTTGGAACAACAACAAAATCACATGTGGATAAATGGAATCAAATTGAAGTCCCTTATATTAACCCACACACCTATAAATACCTCATTATTTGAAAGAAGTAAATATTTTACAAAACATAAAGCATCTTCAGCAAATGTTTCTGGCATAACTGGATGCTGACATGTAAAAGAATGCAACAGATTCATGTCTATTCACATGTATAAAACTTAAGTCCAGATGGGTTAAAGACCTTAACATAAATGCAGCTACACTGAACCTCTTAGAAGATTAAGTAGGAAGCAGCCTTGAATGCATTGGCACATGAGATTACTTCCAGAATATGACATCAGTAGCACCGACACTGAGAACAACAATTAACAAAATGGACTTCCTGAAAGACAAAAGATACAGTCAACAAGACAAAGCAGCAGCATAAGGAATGGGAAGGGATCTTTACTAATCCCAAATGAGACAGAATGCTGATCTCTAAAATATACAAAGAACTCAAGAAGCTAGTTCTTGACACCAGAATACCAAATAGTCCAATTTTTAAAATGGGGTACATCCCTGAATTTTTGGAGGCCTGGAAAGTCTATGAGACTTCTGACAGTGGAACCAGAATGTATCCCTGGTACACCAATAGACTTTGGGAGCCCATTCCTCATGGAGGAATACCCCCTTAGCCTAGAGACTTGACAGAGGGCCTAGGCCCTACTCCAAATTACTTGGCAGATTTTGATGATCCCTTTTGGAAGGCCTCACCCTCCTTGGGCAGTGGATAGGGGATGGAATGGAGTTACTTAGGGGCATAGGAGGATGGAAGGGAGAGGAAACTGGGATTGATATGTAAAATAATAAAAAAACATTAAAAAGTGGGGTACATATCTAAATAGGGAATTCTCAACAGAGAAATCTCAAATGGCCAAAGGGCACTTAAGGAATTGTGCAACATCCTTAGACATCAGAAAAGTGCAAGTAAAAACAACTGTGAGATACCATTTTACACCCGTTAGAATAACTAAGATCGAAAACACTAATGAAAGCTTAAGCTAGAGAGAATATGGAGAAAGATGAATGCTCTTCCATTTCTGATGGGTATACAAACTTTTACAGCTGCTTTGGAAATGTGTATGGAGTTTTCTCAGAAAATTGGAAATCAATCTACCTCAATACCCAACAATACTACTCTTGGGCATATACCCAAAGGATTCACTCAAATGACAAGGGCATTTTTTCAATGTTCATAGCTGCATTATTTATAATAGCCAAACCCAGAAGCATCATAGACACTCCTCATCCCAAGAATGAATAAAGAAAATGTGTTACATTTATAGAATGGAGTACTACTCAGTGGGGAAAAAAAGAGAAAAAGAAAAACAACACCTATGACATCTTGCTTTTTCTTTTTTTCTTTTTTTTTTTTTTTTTAAGCAAATAGAGTGAAGTAACCCAGATACAGAAAGGCAAACATGGTATGTACTCACTAGTAAGTGGATATTAGACATAAAGCAAATTATTACCAGCCTACAGCCAACAAATCCAAAGAAGCCAGAAAACAAGGAAGACCCTAAGATAGACATACATGAACACCCCCAGAGGGAGAAATATACAAGATCTCTTGAGTAAATTGGAAGTCTATGGAGAGGAAGGAACTTGATAGGAGAATGGGGAGTGGCAAAGAGTAGTGGAGAGAACATAAAGCATGGGAAGGTTGAGTTGGGTAAAAGACAGAGAGGGAGAACAAGAAAAGAGATACCTTGACAGAAGGAGCCACTATGTGGTTAATGAGGAACATGGCACTAAGAAATTCCAAGGAATCCACCAGTATAACCCCAACAAAGTATCTAAGCAATAGTGGAAAGGGTAACTTAACTGCCCTTCCCCTGTAATCAGATCGATGACTACCTTAATTGCCATCATACAGCCTTCAACCAGTAACTGATAGAAGCAGACACAGAGATCTACAACTAATCACTGATCCAAATTCCTGGAATCAAATTGTAGAGAGGGAGTATTGATAATATAAACAAGGGGGTTAAGACAGTGTGGAAAAAGCCAAGGGAAACAATTGATCCTAACAAGTGAAAGCTTACTGTCTCCAGATGAACATCTAGGAAACCTACACAAGATTATACTAGACCCCCTGAATGGGGTTGGTAGTTGGGACTCTTGGGCAATTTATGGGGCCACTGGTAGTGGAGCTAATATTAATCCCTAGTGCATGATCTGGCTTTATGGAGTACATCCCCTATGGAGGGATCCCTTGCTCAGGTTTGATACAGGGGGACGCCCCTGGTCTCAACCCAAATGTTGTGACCAACTTTGATGATTTCCCATGAGAAAACTCACACTCTCTGAGGACTGGATAGGAGGGGTCAGGAGGAAGATGGAGGGAAGTGTAGTGGGACAAGAGGAAGGAGAGAGAACTGAGATAGGTATGTAAAATGAGATTGTTATAAAACTTAAATAAATAAATAAATAAAACTCCAGTGTGAGCCCGTCTTTGAGACACACTGTGATTCTTTGATCACATTTTCAGTAGTAATCAATGCAAATGTTGTATTATTAGTTATTTATTTATCTTTGAGCCACAATTATTTAATTTCTTGGAAACATGTACTTTTCTAATTGTTTCTAATGTTATAATTTTTCTAATTTCTAATTAACCAGCTATCGATTCTTAATTTAAATCTGTTGTGTTGGCACTGTTTTCTCAATGATCCTAAGTCTTCATGATTTATTAAGGTTTGCCTTATTACTGTAGGGCAAATTTTCAAGGTAATGTTGATATGATTTAGGTAAGAATGGTGAGTGAAGAGTCAGTTGACTGTGTAGAGAGAAATGTGACCAAGTGGAAATTAGTTATGTTATCCAGATAGCCTGAATAATGCTGATAATTTCTGTACTTTGCATAATCATTATCGAGAGTCCTCTTTTAAGTTCCTGTCATGATGATGGATTTGACTCTGTTCCCTTTCAGGTATTCATTTTTATCTACTTATAAAAGTGTTATTAGATGCATACATATTTAGAATAATTGGGTTTCCCATGTTATCAATATTACTGTTTTCCACATGGTTATTTCTTTTCCTGAGACAGAACTCAGGACTTCAAACATGAAAGACAAATGTTCTATTTTAATCTTATACACCCAACTCTCATCTTTTGTTGTTTAGTATTTGAACTTAAAGGATAAATTTTCACTGTACTTTTTGTATTTTAATTAAAAACTGTATAAATATTTAAAATATCATGCTGTACCTTAAGTGATATTTAATTATCCTTGTTAAAATAAACAACTCCATAATGTTCTCATTCTTTGCAAAATTTTAAGTAAATAATATATGCTGATCATATCTGCCCATCACTCATATTCAAATTTCCACAATAGATTCCATCACGTTTTTCTCAACATCATGACATCTTTTAAAATTATTTATTTTAATTCATGAATCTAATTAGTACTGTACATATGCATATGGTTGTGGTGTCCTCCACCAGAACATGGAGAACCTACCAATGTCCATGCCATTCTTTCCTGTAGAAGCTAGCAATTACCATGATGGATATTTTACTGGCTTCATGTTATACAGATTTCATATTATATACTCTTATATGAAACTGTTCTTCTTATCCTCTTGCTCTCACATTCTTTCAATCCCCTTTTCTGAAGTGTTCCTTAAGCTTTTCAGGGCTGGTGACTGAGATGTTACTTGAGTATATGTCAATTCTTAAGGCTTATTCTGATCAGTTTGAAAAGTAATCACTTGATGAATTAGCCATATCCAACTGCAAAAAAAAAAAAAAAAAAAATATATGCTTCTCTGACCAAGATTGAGATATGCACAATTTTGTGGATATAAAATTCATTAAATGGTTCCTTTTTCAGCCATGGTTTTGTGGATTTTGGTTCTGTTTTCAGTACCAGGCATGAGTTTCTCCAATAAAGAAAAGTTGGTTACCCATAAATATTCTTGCCCTTATGGCATCAGTGGTCACCACTGGATAACACTACTGATGTGCTTTCACTCCTAGCACAGCCCATTCTAGCATGATAAAAATTATCTAAAAATATTATAGTTTCTTAGTAAGATCCAGATTGATATTTTAATGATGATATGCAATCAAAATGCATGATGCTTTTTAGTAAAAGTCTTACCCATGTAGTTATGATGGACAACCTAGAACATGGTCAAAACTTCTACTGTTTTGGGTGACTCAGGCCTTCCTAATTCTTAGGGAGGTAACCTATGCCTTGAACTGAGATTTTCCTTTAGTAATCATTTTTCTGTAATCAGCGTTGTTAAGTAATGTATGGTACTTCTATCCAAACACCATTAAAATATTTTTACCTGGTTTATAAGATATTGTGGTTTCATAAAGGTTCTTCATACATATTTTTGTTCACTCTCTGTCTCCTCTTTCCACCAACACCAACCTTAGCCCCATTTAACAATTAGCTTTCAGCATTATTCCCAATCTTTTCATAACACATTTGTTCTACTATATCTTCATATATATATATATATATATATATATATATATATATATATATATATATTGAATGGAAAAATCATAGGCTCCTTACTAGCTTTATCATACACACTTCACTTTCATTAAGCCTTCCATGACCCCTCATTTTCTCAACCACATTATTCTACTAATTTAGTAAACTATGATAATGGTCTCTGCATCTCCTACTGAATTTATTTTTGAATAAATCATAAAAAGTTATTCCAAGACAATTATTTGGTATATTATGCTTCACTATTTATTAAAGTTAAATGAAATTTGCCTGTTAATGCCATGCATTTGCTTCTTTGTTGTTACATAAAGAATTAAATCTTAACTGAATCTTTGATATTGTAAGACATGGAGCATTTTCAGTGTTTTTTCAGAGTTGATCAATGTTTTGATTGTATAATGTTTAATGCTCAGAATGCCACTTTGCATAAATACACAATATAAACTGTTTAAAGCCATTGCAAAAATTGTTAGAAAATGTGTCATAATCCCAAGCTAAAATTTATTTAGCATTTTCTTTAATGAAATTCATGTCAGCAACTCAAATGATAACACAAGCCAAAGATACACAAACTTTCCACTCTCATTTTTATTTTTTCCATTTTCAAAGTTTGCCCTTTACTGTTGTCTGGTGTCTTTCTGCACATTCGCATTCTTTTCAGATTTATTCTTTTCAGATATTCCCCTTAATAAATATCTATAATATAAGCTCATTCAAGCATCTTAGACTACTAAAATAACATGAGAGAGAATAAAATACCTACTAGCTTTCTGTGTATACTATTTATAATATTCTTCCTAAGTATGCGAGTGCAAAAATTCATTATCTGAAGTAAATGTTTTTTTCCCTTAAAATAATTGCTTTACATTATCTTTATTTTTATTTTGTATCAATGGATTCATTCAGCTTTACTTGATCAGAAAATATTCTTATACCATAAAATTTTTTTTCTTCTGAATATTTATGCTTGTTTTTTATTTAAATTAGAAACAATCTTGTTTTATATATCAACCACAGTTCCCTCTCCCTCCCATCCTCTCATGTACCCCACCAAACTCCCATCCCACCCCTATCCCCTCCCCAGGGTGAATAAGGCTTTCCATAAGGGACCATCAAAGTCTGTCATATCATTTGGGGCAAGGCCTATATATAGGCTCAGTGTGTGTCTCTCCATGGGGAATGGTCTCCCAATGTCTACTGGTGCACTAGGGATAATTGCTGGTTCCACTACCAGAGGCCACATAGACTGCCCAGGCCTCCTGACTGACACCCACAAGCAGAGGTCTTGGTTCAATCTTAGCTGGTTCCTCAAATGTCAGACTGGGATCCTAGAGCTCCCATTTGCTTAGATCAGCTGTTTCAATGAGTTTTCCCAGGATGGTCTTGACCCCTTTGCTTATCACTCCTCCCTCTCTACAACTGGATTCCCTCTCTATACGTGGATTCCAGGATTTTGGCTCAGTGTTTAGCTGTGGATCTCTAATTCTGCTTCTATCAGCTACTGGATGATGGCTCTGGGACAACATTTAAGGTATTCATCAATCTCATTAAGAGGGGAAGGGCATTTAAAGTAGCCTCTCCATTATTGCTTAAATTCTTAGTTGGGGTCATCCTGGTGTATCCCTGAATATTTCCCTAATACCATTATATTTTCTAGCATTTTTTATATTCCACTGTATTGTGCCTTTCAATATTTTTATATATTTCAACCAGTAATAATATCATTGTGTTTCTGTGTGTAATATGTTGCTTTTTCTCATCTTGCTTGAAATTTTTTTTTATTACATGCAGAGAAGCATGGATGTGTATGTGCACACACATACTCATTTGGAATTTTATGTGTGTGTGTGTGTGTGTGTGTGTTTGTGTGTGATAATGTGTACATATCTTCAGGTGTATTACATTTCTAGCTTTTGTGAATCTGATTTTTACAAAAAATTTAGGAAATTCACTGTTCTTTAATATCTTCTCATATTAAGAGTTGTGGTACTCCCCACTACTGACTGTAGTTATGAGGTCTTTCATCATTTTCTTCAAACTTTCTCCTGTCTGATAAATTATACTTGAATATATTGATTATTTTGATTGATCTAAATATGAGTTTATGAACTTTATTCTCATCTGCCTTATTAAATCTCTTGTGTTTTTTGCATCTATCATGTGATTTTTAAAATTTTACATTTTATACTTTACTTAATTGAAATTTTTCATAGATTATGTTTTTCTTTAAAATCTTTTTTTTCCCATGAGTTCAAAAATATCAGTGAAACTTGAAATTCTTTGAGTGGATTTGGAATCATGTAGGTGATACAATCTCTTAACTTGTCTAGGGTGTTTCCTGAGAGGTTTAAAAGAACAGGAAACACTGACCATCGATTGGCACATATGATACTGAATAAAAACATAGAAAGTACAGCACTAACATGCCCTGCTTGCTTGTTCTTATTCTGCCCAGATATAAGGACACTCACCTGCTTACTTCTGTAGCTATAAATTCCCCCCATTCCTTCCACCAGGGTTGCTGGTACCTTCCAAACCCAGAATCAAAATAAAGACTCCTTCCCTTAAATTGATATTTTTCTACTATTTTATCACAATGGAAGTGTCTAGCAAACCACCTATTTTTTTAGTTCTTTACACTTAGTTCTCTTTAAATGTTTGCAAAACTTCTTTCAATGTCTGTGTCTACAAAATTGAGCAGATTAACACTTGGAGTCAATTTTTAATGGCTGAGGTTTGCTTGTTATTTTTTTTTTATTTAAGTCATATTTACCAGGCTTGTTTGAAATATTGTAGCTGAAAATTAATCTATGACATGTCATGAATTCTGGAATCTCCTGTGTTCTTCTGATTACAATAAATATTATGTTCTCCTAGGCATTCAGTAGTTTAAGTAACTGTTGCTCAATAGTGTATGCAGACAAAACTCCATGTCTATCACATATCTTTGTATTTTAGTTGTCAAGCAAAGTTGCATTTACAGAATGAGATGGCTATTCTTGGTTTTCAACTTAAATAGATTTAGAATTAACTAAAACCCAATTGACTGGGTTCAGAGTGGGCTGACCTACTTTTGATTCAGGGCTTTTGAGGTGGGGAGATACATCTTTAATCCAGATCTTTTCATCTACCTTTAATCAGTGCCACATGTATAGGACATGGAAGAAGGAAGCTTGCTCTCTTTGTCTGCTTGTCCTTGCTCTCACTGGCAAGTTCCTTCCTTTCTTGGCACAAGAGCCTACTTTGGGGGGATTCTGACATATTCTGAAGACCAGCTGAGACAAATCTGCCTTATGGACTGAAGAACTACTGGATTCTTGGACCCTCCATGTGTACACAGTCATTGTTGGACTATCTAGAACAAAGCCTGTAAGCTATTGTATTAAATCTGAATCTGATAGGTGATAGACAGCAGGCAGCTAGAGTTACTTTATCAGATATATTCCTCTAGAGAACCATGACTATGGAGATCTGCTATCTGTAATCTCTGTGGTCCCATGGTTTCTTCCATAATTTACCAGTTTCTCTCATTGCTGTTCTCTAATGCCTTGAATTAATAGAAAATCCATTATGAGGTTCTGAACCTCCATGCACTTGATAATTAAATCCCACCAAAAAAGAATCAAGTATCACCTGGAAACAACCAAGTTGCCCCTCAACTGAAGAATTGATAAGGAAAATGTGGTAAATTTACACAATAGAGTACTACTCAGAGGTAAAAAATTTATGACATCATGAAATTTTCAGGCAAATGAATAGAACTAGAAAAAAATAATCTCAACTTAGGTAACACAAACTCAGAAAGACAAACCCAGTATGGAGTCACTCATAAGTGGATATTATAAATAAAGCATAGGATAACCAGTCTAAAGTTCACAGCTCCAGAGAAGCTAGGTAACAATGAGCACCCTATCAGGGACACAAGGATCACCTGGGCAAACTGGGAGTGGTGTATGGTAAGGGGGAGGGGAAGTGTAATAAGAACAGGAGGGAAGGAGATGGACTCAGCCTGGAAGGATTCAGTGGAAGAGCAATGAAAAAGATAACAATAGAAAGAGCCAATATTGGCTTAGGGAGAAATCCTGTGCTAGGTTAACTCCCAAGAATCCATAAGAAGGACCCCAACTAAGGCTCCTAGCAATAGTAGAGAGGATGCCTGAAGTGGTCTATTCCTATAGTCAGATTGATGAAAACCTAACTATTATCATAGAGTCCTCATCTAGTAATTTATGGAACCAAATGGAGAGATCCACAACCAAGAACCAGGTCATGCTCCAGCAATCCAGGTGAAGAGAGGGAGGAGAGATCATATGAGCAAGGCAGGTGAAGATCATGCTGGAGAAATCTTCAGAGACATCTGAACCAAGCTCTTGAAAACACATGAACTGTGGACTTATAACTATAGAGACTCCAGGGAACTTGACTAAACCCTCTACAGGTAAGAGACAGTTGTGAAGCTTGGACTATCAGAGGAGCCCATGGAAGCAGGACCACAGTACAAACGTGGTATATGAGCTAGCTTGTTGGAGCCTATTCCTTAGGGTAAGATGCCATGCTCCATAGAAGTGGGACTAAGACATTATCCCAGTCCATGAGCTAGCTTGTTGGAGCTAATTCCTGATGTAGATACCATGCTCAGTCTTAATTCATGGGAGAGGTTCCTGGACCTACCCCAAATTAATGAGCTAGACTATGTTGACTCCTCTTGGGACCCCTCACCCTTGAGGAGGAGTGGTCTGGGGTTTGGCTAAGGGTGAGTTGAGGGGGGCTGTGATGAGGGGTGGAAGAGAGAGCTGTGATTGGAATGTAAAATGAAATTTAAAAAAATTAAATGGAAAATAAAAAAGAATCAAGTATCCAGATCTGACTCTGTAGTTTTCTGTTATTAAGCATCAGGCATTTCTAGGTGTTAATCTATTAATCTATTAATTTTAATCTTTTGAGGTTTCTGGATTCTTCTGTGTTTGTAATTTAGTAACTAGCCAGGAATTTGAGTGTTATTATTACAGAGACTAGGCATATCAATTCTTACTTTGAAATACTCTGTGAAATTTTTCATCTTTCTTTTATCTTAAAATCTTGTCTTGTTGAATCTAGAACAAGTAGGATTATTGTTTTCTGGTGTCCTACCCATGTATGTTAGAAAAGACTTAAAGGGTATTTGTTTGCTCAATTTTGGCATAGTAAGAATCTTAGAAATGTATCTTCTTTTCAGGCCCAACCTACTGCTTGTTACTTTATAGTACCCTTAAATGCTTGTTTCTTTTTTATTAATATGATCCAATAATTTACATTGTTATCTAAAAAAGGAATAACCCGATCTCATCGAGAAGTCATTACTGCAAGTCATGAACTTGATTTAATAGAATTTTTCTTGTGCAATGTCCCATTTATGTATACAGATAAAATTGTATGCTATATTTTCCATGATTTTAAAATAAGATTAGTGTTTATTCCAAATTAGGAAAAATAAATGTTCTTTATTCAGTGCTTAAGTACTATATCTGGTTTCTTTAAACTTTCAAGCACAATCCTTTAATCACCCTGGATGCATGGCTCTTTATTCTGTAAATTGTTTTTACATCACATCTATGACCAGTGTGCATTTCAGAGTTCTGTGTATCATTACATCAATATTCATATTATCTACTGACTGCTTAAACATTTTTTTCCTTAGGTATTTTTATGTTTATCAGCAAAGTGCTGCCTAGTGTGTTCATCTGTCATTTTATTTATTGTGATTCTTTAAAATCTTTCTGCTTGTTGCTGTGGCTTGTTAGTTTTTTTCTGACCCTTCTTATCCTTCTCATTTTGGATGTTATATGTCTGCTCTGTTGTTTACGCTATTGTGCACCCTGAAGTCAGAACTTGTTTTGTTGATGTTATTTTCTAAAGACCTTTCTTCTAGAGTTTCCTAAAGGTATATTTTTACTAAATTCACTGTGTGGTCAACTGAGCTGGTGTACATGGGTGAAACATATACACAGTGATCAATCTTAGAACACTACTGATAAATAGAACAACATGGATCTTTAATTAAATTAATTCATTTATTTTACAACCTAATTGAAGTTTCCCCTGCCTCTTCTCCTTCCATCCCATCCCATTCCCCTCTGTCCCCTCATATCCACTCCTCCTCCATTTCTGTTCAGAAAGGGGCAGGCCTCCCATGGATAAAACACAGTTAGTAAGACTAAGAAACCAGTATGTGCAATAGTTTCCTCAAATCTTCCAAAATATTAGGAACAACCCCTGCTCCCACCTTTTGGAACCCTGAAAGTAGATCAGGCTACACAACTGTCATATATAGAAAGAGGACCTAAGTCAGTTTGATTCAGTGTCCCTGGACAATACAGTTTCAAATCGTAACTGTAGAATGGTAATGAACTTGCCTAATGCTGCATAGCAAGTTTGAAATAGAATACAGACTTCTTCTCTACAAACTGTGTAGCTAAATTTGGTTGAATCCAAAACACCCTCAATTTGCAACCCTCAACTTTTACATAAATATAAATTCAAGTGAAGGCCATGCATATTGCAAAGTTATTTGAAGATCTAAAATTATGAATATCTTTCCTCCACTAATATTCTGCTTTATAAATCCAATTCTGGCAATTAAGAATAGTTACATTTAGGACACACTGTTCTTGGTATGTGTCATTCCAGGAACATGTTGATGTGTGCTCAATGTGACAAATTTAGAGTCTTTGCAATCCTTTAGAGAATTGCCCTGCTAGACTTGACCAACATGTTTGGGTTTACTATATGTGGACTCCTGGATAGAGGATAAATAATGTCCATGTACAATATATTAAAGGAATTTATCCCAATTGGGAGAAATAAATAAGCAGGTCTTTCCCCTCCTTGGATAATATGTTTATTCCCATGGAAATAAAATATGGAAGAGAGGACTATGTTAGAAGTCAGGAAATCTGATCTTTAGGTCAAATTCTGCCACTTATTTGTGAGCATCTACTTTCCTTGCTAATGATAACATATCACTCATCCTTAACTGAAACCTTTAAAGTGGAAGACTGAGTCTATGCTACCTTGGAGGTGTTTGAATGAGTTCTATTCAGTGGACAATGCTGGGAAGCTTCCAAAAGCTGGGTCATCACACAAGACTGGCAAGACAAGAGACTGGTATGTTAGGTCTGAAACTTACTGATTGATACTGTATGACTAATACATTTAGGGAAAGTCTGATTTGATCTGATGATGATAGACAAATGTGTTCATGGGAGGCCTGGTGCCCCAGAGAAGTGACACCTGGTCCTTGTTTTTGTAATAAGTAGTTAAAAGGAGGTAAAGAGTAGTCAAAGAGGAAAGGTCTTATGAAAAGTTCCCAAAGAAAGAGGATATATGATGTTTCTAAGGGCTTGAAACTGGTGAGTGAAACATGATCCAGGAACTGAAGTCAGGAGGGGGATAGAAGAAAATATCATTCTGAGAAAAACAAAATGATATGGAAAAAGCAAATGACTTAATTCCAAGAATATAGACACCTTATTCAGTGAGGCTTTGAATGTCAGAGGTAAAGAATTGGAAGCTATTGAGAAAAAAGTAAATTGAGCTTGTTTTATACAAAGGTTACCTAAAAGTTTCAATAATTCTTGATAAACCACTACATGGTAGTAAGAGATTCTGAAAAGCTATTTACCTATAGTACAGTTTTACAAAATTTTGTTGCTATCTGAGGTTACAAAGCAGGGGAACATCACTGTAATGACTCTGTCACATACCCCAGTACACAGACAACTGGTGAATGTCAGTGAGTGTTACAGATACCACCAACACCTTTTTGGTTTCTTTATGTAGTTACTTGTATAAAAATGTGTGAGGAATGGAAGCTTAGCTTCCTCTTTTCCTCTTTTCATTTTTTCTTTCATTAGTAATGACATTGGTTGTCCTTTTTGTCTTTTTTTTTTCCTTACTAAAATATCACCAAATTAGAAGAAACTGACTGTGGGAAAATAAAAGCATCTCGTTTTCATGGTTAGGCTGTGGAAATGTATGATCATATTTATTCAGTAAAGAAAATAATTCAAATGAAAACTCAATAGAGTTCAGGTGTGCTAGAGGAACATTTAAGCCAGGAGCCACATCCATAGCCAGCTCTGCCTAAAATAGCACCTTTTACAGTTTGAGCCGTTTGAATCCAAAGGGAAGAATACTGGGATACTTATTTACAAGGAGTGTGAATGTGCCAGGGGTGAAAGGAGACAGCTCAAGCACATTAATCTGCTCACTCTCCATAGGTTCTGCATCCAACCTCTCACCAAGGTCCAATAGAGTTTGTCTTAATTTCTTTCTGCCTCTCCCTATACTCACTATTATGTCCAGACCCACAATGTCCTTGTGTATAATTTTAAGAGTACCCAATGATTCCCTTCCCTCTGCTCTTTTTTCCTTTCTCTGTTGTACCTATATTGCTACCTATTCCATCTTTCTAAATGCAAATCTGATCAAATCATCCTCCCATTTAAAACATAAGCCCCCTATTACATTCACTCTAGTTTCTGGATCTAACATAATGGAACCCAGCCCATTCCTGCTTTACATCTTCAACTCTTCCCAGTGCTACTCAACTAGTCACATACAGGTTCCATGTCTTGACTGATGGACTCTACAATTCAGTTAAGACAATTCAATTTTGAGGATTCAAGCTCCATCATTTCCCTTTATTGCCAGGTTTACTAGCGCATTTTCCCTTGCTCTCATTTACCTATCAGAACCCCACTAAATCTTTCCTCTCTCAGAGGTTCTTTGAGCTTCCCTTTAACTACTCTGAATAATTAAATAAGTTTTCTTTTTTATCAGTCTTTTGTGTGTCTTTAATCAATAGTAATTGTAACATCTTGTAATTATTTGTTATTGTGATCATCTTCCTTTATTGGGAGAATGATGTAAAAAATGAAAACTCTCTACTTTACTGATCACTACCCACAAAGCTTGCTATGGGCGTTCACCTGAGAAGTTGTCATGACCAAGACAGAGTAATTCAGGTTAAGGAAGAAGCTTAGTGATAGTGATACTTAGGATATTTTCCTAGCATATATGAGGTACTGGGTTCTAGTCCCAGCAATTCCAAAAACATAATCAATGGCATGATAGCAAAGCCTAAATGTAGTCCTTTTGTATCCAATTTGCTCATCATGTAGGCTATGATATCTAATAATTTGCCTTTTGGACAGACAAATTACCATTCTCAACTCATAGACTCAGCTAAATACTTAAGATGGAGGGGACAATTAGAAGATTGATTGAAGACTCATATGTATGCCATATAAGACATTCAGTTTAATTCAACTATTGATTAAATACCTGCTGTGTATCTAATCTTGTACTAAGCAATTAACCAAGTGTTTACTTAATAGAGATATAGAGATGCCCTATTTTATTCAATGTCAATTTCTCCAGACCATAAATGAGCATACATTTGTCTTTTAATAACTATACTTTTATACCACATACATGAAGATCATACCAAAGAATCAAGGCTATACCAAGGTCTGAGCCCTATACTGAGATGATAATGCTGACAAAGATTTGGCTTTGGATCCAGCTGAATGTTAGTTTATATTCTGTTTTATTGTGGCGGGAACTGGGTCCACACCCTCTCATTATATCTCTGACCTATCATCTAGAAACGACAAAATATAGCCTAAGTGTGTTTACCACTATATTCACACTAAAGACCTGAAGCTTACTTCTCAAAATTAATTGCAAACATACTAGCTTTTTGTTTGTTTGTTTGGTTGGTTGGTCGGTTTTATGTCTTGCTGGAATTGAAGCATTTCCTCTAGTTTTATGCATGTAAATATCAATATCAATCTCTAAGATATTCAGGGTTCTCTTCTCATGTCAATTATACAGCTTTTTTGGAAGGGAAAATATCTGCATGGGACAAAAAAAAAAAAAAAAAAAAGAAAGAAAGAAAGAAAGAAAGAAAACAAAGCCCGGGAAGTATCCAGATTTTGGAACCAATATTACTCTGACTCTGTGCCACTTGACAAACAATAGAAAGGTTAAAATTTCATACACTCTCCAGTACAGTCTAAGTTCAAATTAGATTCACACTAAGGGTGAGTCTGGGCAGATAGTGAAAACTTTTGATATATTATCCCCAAGCATATCATTAACCAAGGTGCTTCTATATAAGGAAATAAAGATCTAGAAATTTGGAATTATGAAATTTCCATAGTCAAAAAGAAGTACTATCACCAAAGAAGTATTGTAAACAATAATAAAACAAAAGAACAACCTTAATGAGAAGCACTGGGCAAAGTATCATGGCACATACCTTTAGCACCAGTACTCAGGAAATAGAGGCAGGTTGGTCTCTGTGAGTTCAACACCAGTCTGATCTATACAGCAAATTCCAAGGCCTCTTCCAGTGTTCAGGCATACATGTAGACAGAACACTGTATACATAATAAATAAATAAATAAATAAATAAATAAACATGTTTTTTTTAGAAAAGACAATGTGGGCATGCCTGCTGCCTGCAGAATCCAGAACAGGGTATCAGAATTACCATGTCCCCTGTTACAACAATAAATATTCCTCTCTATTGAGTCTTCTCTTCAGCCCCCTGAGTCACTTCTATAAGATTTCAGGAAACTTGGAGATAAGATTGAATCAAGTTAAAGGTGACAAGTGAAGTATGTGTTTATCTTGCAGTCAATCCTGTCTTCTGGTTTCTCCTTGTATCTGGGAATGTTATGTTCTAACTGCACATAACAAGGTGACTGTTTGTTTGTTTCCACAGTCATTCTAAAATTCCATTTCTATGGTCCCCTGGGAGTTCACAGAAAAGTTTGAAGTGTCCACCGAAACTCTACAATACAAATCGTCAAGCAGATGTTCAAGGATATATAATCCCTTAATGGTCTGCTCCAGATGTTTGAAGATCTGCACCATCTCCTTATCAGCTTTCCTGAAACATGCATCATCCAGCTGATCTTGAAACAGTTCTCTTGATGCAGTGATTACAACATGTATTGTATAAACCCAGTGCTATTTTAAAGAAGTCTCCATTTGCACTATTCCCACACCAAAGCAGATATCCTTGCCTACCATTTGCCAGTCCCTGAGAAACTCTCAGCAACCCCTGCTAAGGGAAAGGAATTGTGCACATTTAACTGGCCTTACTTAGATATGGTGAAAAATTGGTCTATGCTCGATAGAAATGTGAGGTCAGGAATCTAAAGAAACACAGCAACTCCAGGTGTCTTTGAAGACTGGAACACAGAGTTTGGGAATATTTTTCTTTTCTTTCTCTAGTCTTCTTCATTTTATCTATTCTCATATGTTCCTAGTGAAGTCCTTGGATGTGACAAAATTGCCGAAGTAGGATGCAATAGTAAAACAATTCTTGAAAATGCTGTGTACAAGAGAAAATTTTTCATTACTCCTACCCTAGCCTCTCCCCTGAGCCTCTTGGTGACAGAGTCATTGTCCAGGTGACTTTGCATTCAAATTTTAGACATATTTATCCTGCTCTTTTCAATTTCTCATGTTATGATTTTCGAATGATTTTTTTCTGAGAAATAATTTCATGTTTCTTCCATGTGCCCCTGGTGAAGTTTCATGAAAGTTGACTCTCTTCAGGGTTCCTATAGTTTTCACTATTTTAATCACATTTTTATATTGCCCAGTTGTAGTTTTAATGAGTGTTGTAGTGAATGAAAAGCAAGGCTACACAAATAATTTTATTGAATCTGTGAGTTTTGCAGAGATGTTATTATTCCAGCATCTACTTCTTAAAAGGTTATCACATATCATATATCTCTATACAACCACATATATTGAAGGTAGATAGGGCATTTATATTTTGTGCTATTGATTGCAGCAGGTTTCCTCAAGGTTTCTTCAAGAATATTCCATGAAGAAAATAGCAAAGTGATATTGTTCACTTATAAACAGATCAGGAGACATGTAAGGGCAAACAACCCTCTAAAACCCTCCTTCCTCTGGGTCTTGCCGGCTCCTGTGAACATGTATTGTGGCTCATATCTTGTTACACAACCATGGACCACAATGTCATCTGTCCTCTACACAAGACGGTGGGCTCAAAAATAAAAAGTTCTGCCATTTGGATCCAGGAACTCTAATGAGGAATAACAAGAGTTTCTCAGTGTTTTTTTTTTTTTTTTTTTTTTTTTTGTTTTTTTTTAATTTTTATTTTTTTATTTAATTTATTATTTTACATGTTGATCCAAGTTCCATCTCCATCTCTCCCTCCCTCCCTTCCTTTTACCCTCTCTGCCCCCTCACATGCACCCTGACCACCCTCCCCTTCCATCCCCCCACCCCAATTCCACATGTAGAGCAATGTCATCCAGGTGGGGTCATGTAGGTCTGTCAGGTCATTTGAAGTAGGGACTAGGACTTCTCTCCTGTTTCTAGGTTAAGGCCTTATCCCTCCATGGGGGATGTGTTCCCATGGTCCTTTTGTGCACCAGGAATACATCCTGGTTCCACTGTCTGAGGTCCATTAGACCTCTCAGTCTTGCTGGCTGAGACCCATATTCAAGGGCGCCTGGGTCAGTCCCATGCTGGATACCCAGCTATCAGTCTGGGGGGGCCTGTTAGCTACTTCTTCTTCAGGTCGGCTGTCTCTATGTGTTTCTGCAACCTGTTCTTGTCCTCTCTGTCTCCATCTGGATTATAGTTCAACACAGTGATTAGGTATGGATGTTTGCTTCTGTTTCCAACAGGTATGAGATGAGGGCTCCATGGATAAGTTAGTTGTTGATCTCACTATCCAGCAAGGGCATTTATGGTAGCCTTTCCACGATTGCTCAAATTGTTAGTTGACAGCAGTCTTGTAAGTCTGTAGACCTTTCTTTAGGTTCAGTTTTCTCTTCAGACCAATAATGGCTCCCTCTTTTATGTTCACTCTCTCTCTCTCTCTCTCTCTCTCTCTATCTTCTGTCTTCTATTCCTACCTTGACTCAATCTTCCTAGTCCCACGTGCTTTCCTCTCCTCCCCTTCTCTTTCTCCTACTTCTATCTCCATTCACTTCCACTTCACACATGCTCTGGGGAACTTGTCTCTTGCCTTGTATCCTAGGATACATCTTGTACCCTAGTTCCTCTGGAAGTGTGAATTATAAGCTTGTGATTGGTTTTCTAGGTATAAATTCCATATATGAGTGAGCACATACCATGTTCCTCCTTTTGTGACTAGGTTACCTCATTCAGGATGGTCTCTCTAATGATATAAGCACTAGAATTTAGGTTGCATTGGCTATGTGTTTCACAATTGCCTCCTTGACTTTGATTCTATGTGTGTTGCCTAATAGAATGGTGTCTTTTCCTAATACCTACTTAAAACATGCTACCTAAAGAGGTCTACCTATTTCAGGATGTGTGTGTGAGGGGGGTTGTGTGAGGGAATCTCAATCCAAGTTAGATAGCAATTATCTCCATACACATTAGAATTACTGCTAATTTCTCAACTTTCAGCTTGTGAACAGGTTAGTGTTAAGTGTTTTAGTTGTCTTATTTAATGTCCAGGAATACATGTAATCTTTGGGTTTATACATCCACTGTAAAAGGAGGAAATTGAAGCATATGCATACTTTATCTTGCCCATAATTGATATAGAATAGTAAATCATGGATGAGGAAAATGCACAATGGGAACAAAATGTCTTCACATTATAAATTCATTTGTCTTTTATATCAACACCTGCCAATACAATGTTACCCTTCTTTTATGAACCCATTTCTGGAGCTCTGTTCTTCCAGGTTTCTATAATCATGAGGAAAATACTACTGGTGCTGGAAACAGGAGGAAGCAGGAGGAACTCTGTAAAGAAGGTGGGTAAAAGGTGTGAAAATAGGGCCTCATTTGCCTTATAGACTAATGTCTACATACTGTCCTTTGACTCATATGTGTCTTGCTCTCTTGAGGCTCTTTCTTTAGCCATAACTGCAAACAATACAGCAATCACCATCTGAAGGGTCATCTACAAATTTCATAGGACACCCCAATGGCAAAAATGATAACATAACACACATGGCCTGTATATTCATAATGCACACTTGGGATGCATTCAAAATTAATTCTCTAGTCCTAAAGCCAACCTCAAACTTCTACATTTGCCAGAATGCATCTACTAACTGATTTTCCACATGACTTTTTATCCCTTTCTCCAGATGATTCTGTTTAATAGGATTATTTCTTCTGAACTGTTTAATATTGTACTTCTTTGATACCAATGATAAAATAGGCAAACCAAAAAAGGGCTATGATAAAAAAAAAAAAAAAAGAAGCAACTAAGGCATGACTTTTCACTTGATTATGTATTTAGACCAGCATAGAATCTAATCATATCTTTGATTTGATCTGATTTTAGGTGTCATTGTTCGTCTTTATGTCCAACATATCCTACCACAATGAAACACTTCTCTTATATACTGATATTGTTCCCTATGGTATGTTGCTAGCTTGTGATAGTACTTCTGGAAAGAATGTTCTACTCGTACCATAATATAGTTTGCTCTATTTAGTAATCTCTTTTCTCCCCAATTGTTACTATAAGAAGCTAATGTTATTCTATCCATCTGCTGGCATCTATGAACACTGCTTGCACATGGTGCACATATAGACAAACGAAACAGCCATACACATACATGAAATAAAAATAAATAAGTCTGTTTTTTAAGGAATGTTTTACTATATATCCTAAACTGGGTTTGAACATGTAATTCTCTTGCCAAAGGCTTCTGACTTCTTGGATTAAACCCTGTGGCTTCATATCACTAACATTACTATACATTGGAGGTAGCCTGCTATAGACATTCTCCAATCTCTCTCAACTCTCTGTGGCCTCCCTAGTGTTGAAACACAACACTAGCTGCAGCCTTCCCTCCCTCCTGTCTATACCTCCTGTGGATTCCACCGACCATTCACCATGATTTCTCTCCTAGTCTGGTATGCCCCATCCTCCAACTTGTGTGGACACCCCCTACACAACCATATCCCATTCCTGGAAAAAGACCAAGTAGGCTGTCCAAAGAATTTCTCCACTCTCCCTCTTTTCCTAGACCAAACTATTGAAGGAAATGAATAAATCCCTGCAAGAATTCCAAAAGAAAACAATCAGACAGTTGAAGGACATGAAATGTCTGTTCAGGACCTGAAAATGGAAACAGTAAAAAAGAAAACACAAACAGAAGAAATTCTGTAAGTGAAAAACTTAGGAATGTGAACAGTAATTACAGAGAAAAACTTCTCAAACAGAAAACAAGAGATGGAAGATCTAATCTCAAGCATTAAAGACACTATAGAAGAAGGGGATATGTTGGCCAAAGAAAATGTTAACTCTCAGTCCATGCACAAAACTTAAGTCCAAATGGATCAAAGACCTCAACATAAATCCAGCCACACTGAACTCTTAGAAGAGAAAGTGGGAGGTACCTAGAAAGAGGAAATATAACAGAATTTTCCGGTGTCCTGGAGGCAGGTTGAGACAGTAGCTGGATGAGATCAGGTTGCAGAGGTAGAGGGAGAAAATGAGGGGAGAGATAATTAGAATTTGGGGTGCTTTGGAGGCATGGTGTGGAAACCTAGTGCAATGTAATCTTTCTGGAATCTGTGAGGGTGACGCTAGTAAAGACTCCTAGTACTGAAGGATACAGAGTATGAAATGGCCATCTTTCGTAGCTAGACAAGGCTTCCAATAGTTGTACTGGCTTGCACTTGGTTGAGTTATTGGCTGAAGATTCCCATGGCTATTCTGAAACAACCTGGATGCTACAACAGAAGGTCACGCTCTGCAAACTGACAGGTGGGCCTTATTGCAGAGGATAACATTTGTCCAGTTGGTTGAACACATAGAGTTACCTTAATGGAACTTTCACCCCCAAGTTCTACTCTCTAGTGTGGGTCTCTGCAGGCTACTACAAAAGAAACCCAGACACCAACCCAGCCAAAAACCTTCCACATATAGTCTGTCCTGCTTGAAAGATGTGCTGAGGCAATATTGGTTCACAATTTGTGGGAGTGAACAACTTGTGGGCATGGCTAACCAATGTCTGCTTTAACTTGAGGCCCTTGCCACAAGAGGATGCCTGGGTGGAAACACAAATAGGGAAAAAAAACTCAATGTTTTTCGTCTTTACCCATAGATGGGTACCTTGTACAGTCATCTTCGGGCAGCAAATGGGAATGGGTGCAGAAACCTACAGGAAGACAGTAGGATATAAGTTGGAGAGAGAGTCTAAACTGGAGGTATCCACAGGATCCCGCCTCTCAGAGATCAGGAAATCCCAAAGTAGAGAGAAAGGAAAGACTGTACGAGGAAGAAGGATTGGAGGACACTGTAAGTAGTAAGGATTTTCCTCCCACCGCTTGACTTGCCCCTCCGCAGCACAAGCTCCAGGTAACATACAGAGATTCTGTATTTGATATAATGTTGTTGACCAGGTATTAGTTTCTTATCGACTAGCTCTGTCTTAATTATTAACCCATTTCTATGTATTTCCACGTGGTCTTACCGGAGAGCAGGGGCTGGCGGTTCTGTTCTCTCCCTTCTCTCCATGCTCACCCCTCCTTCCTCTTTCCTCCTTGTTTCCTAGTCCTGCCTATCTTGCTTTCCTATTGGCCAACAGTGCCAGTATGAGAAACATATATACAGAATAGCATCTCCCATGAGGACACCAGGAAAACATGGCCCACTGAATCAAATAAACAGAGTTCATATAGAATCATGGAGACTGAAGCCACAAACACAAGTCCTGCATAAGCTACACTAGATCCTCTGCATGTCACCTAGCTTGGTGTTGTTATGGGACTCAAAACAGTTGGAAGCAGGTGTGCCTCTGACTCTTTTCCTGACCTTGAGATGCTTTGTCTCCTATTTCTCTATCTATCCTCAATATGAGGGCTTTAGTGTTATCTTTTTGTATCTTGTTTTGTTGTGATTGTGTCTCTTGGACAACTGCTGCTTTTTGAAAGTCAAAAAAGGGGTAATGGATCTGGGGGAGATGGAAGGTAGGGAAGAGCTAGAAAGAGTGAAGAGAGTAAACTGGGGTAGGGATGTATTGTTTGAGGGAGAATTTACTTTCAATAACAATGGAGAGATACTCTGAGCCTAGATTTGTGGGGGAAGGCCTAGGCCTTGCCCCAAATGATGTGACAGACTTTGATGTTCCCCTATGAAAGGCCCCATCCACCCTGCAAAGTGGATTGGGGGTGAGATTAGTGGGGACAAGGGAGAATGAGAGGGAGAGAGAACTGAGATTGGTATGTAAAATAAGATTGTTTCTAATTTAAATAAAATTTACAAAAAAGGTATTTTTTTAAAAAGTGTATCAATGAACTTTTGCTATAATATTTTACTAACATTCTTCATTTTTAGTAGTTTTATTGCTAATCTCTAACTACTCAAAATTTATTGTAAGTGTATAAGAAAATGTAGTTATGCATTTAGAGAATTAAAGTTATCTAAATATCTAGCAACAATCAAATATATCACATTGTATATATTGATAAATGTGTATATACAATACATATATGGAATGTATTTAGTCAGGGTTGCTGATAGTAAGCTAGAAAGGCAAATTATACGCATTGAAGTTGCAAAAAAACTGGTAGCTCTGTTGTCCATGAATTTGAAAGCCTAAGTGGTCCCAGTTCAGGCTGAAGATTTGAAAACCATCTGTAATATTTGCTGTTGAGTCTTCTTTGTAAAGAAGCTGTACCAGTGAATGATAGCAGCACTGTTAAACACTAGTTCATGGAAAGAAGAGTTTGCACACCTGCAATGCCTTCTCATCTAATTGCTCCTCTACCGAGACACCCGAAACTACTAAATAAATGTATACTTGCCACATTCTCAGTTAGTCATTCCTCCATTATTTAATTGCCCATGCAACTTACCACCTGCTAGGTAAGTATAAATCTAACCAAGTTGACTATCAATTTATGACACATACATATACACATACATACTTATACACAAACATAAACCTAGAACAGTGCTCTGTGATTTGGAGTATTCATAAGGAAACTCAGAATGTACCACCATGGATAATGGGCCACTACCATATTTACCACACCATCCAAATACAAACATATACAAATAAAATCCCATTTGGCCTCTTTTCTCTCTGCCTTATCTTTAAATTTCAGATGGTAATATCAGTAGAGTCTATTTAAGAATATTATCAATACACCGCTTCTGTTCTCTCTGACTTAAACACAAAGAAATCATCACCATGAAATTAGTTCAGAAGCTGCTGCAACATTTGTGTAGAAGATGTCATCTCTCCTTATCTTAACTCTGTCTTTGGAAAACCAGTCCTGTGCATCTTTCAAATGGCATGACATTTGGTGGTTTTGACCATTATACTGAAATTAACAGCATATGGGATCTCACCCACTCTGAATATTAAGTTTATCCAATCTCTTCCCACAGCCAACATAAGATAACAAATAAAAACGGTTGCAATAACAGAGGGACACAAAATGCCAAATACAATACTGATTCCTCATTTTGAAGTTCTATAATGCCACTGCTTTACCAGCATCATGGAAGTAAAGAAGGGAAGACAAGACCTGGTGCATGAATAATTACAAATAGTTTCTCAGGATTCATTTCAAATTATTCTATTAAAGGTGTAGACACAGTTTTAGGGTCACCTTGAAGGTGAGATCCAGTTTCAGAATAGTAGAAATAGACCCTTCCAAAACCCTCTCTTTGTATTTATGCATTCCCCCCACCAACCAACAATAAAAATAATATAAAAAGCTACAAGAGTAACACTTAACTAAATCAGATGCAGATGGCTGTTTGATCAAGAAGAGGTAATTTTTATCATTTTAAAACCTTTTGTTTTCATAAAGGAATGAAAATAGGACATGTTTCTTTGCTTCTGTTTTTAAGGGAGGAAAAAGCATATGTTTTTTTAATTTGAAGTGGAGTATTAATGGTGTTATCTCCTGAGAATTGCTTCACTACAGTGAATTGTAGAAAATGCATTTACTTGCAAGCTCTCTGGTAAATTTTTCTGTAACTTAGAGAGTTAGTGCCATATTATATCAGCCTGCTGCTCCAAGACAATATGTACACACCCTGAGGGTTAATTTCCTAAGCCTCTTTTACTAGATCTTCTTGTTTTCTTTGTTTATATTATTGATTTAGCAAAAATCATTCTGTGAATATTGAGTGTTTCCCTAAACGAGAAGGTGGTAAAATATGGCAGAGAGACAGAGGGATGCAGTGTAACTAGGATAATAAAGCCTTGTATCTCTACTGCAATTTATGACTTACATTATCCTGTTTGAATCTCACCATATACCTGAGTATTATGAGGATAGACACAATCACACCAATTTTATAGTTTGAAGTGAAAACATGTGGCATTTAATTGGGTTTCCTGTGGTGCCCTCCCCCTGTACCATCAGTAATTGAACTGGAGCTCGAAGATTCACCAGTCCATCTAATGCTCTTTCAACATAAAGATGCTGCTAGATTAAACATCAGCCAAGCCATCAGTAGAACGTTTTACTACATCTACTGTTTTGCTGACTCTGGAGTTAAAACCATGGCAGAATGACAGCATTGTGAGGAATTGCATATGAACAAACACGCTTCTCATTGAATCTCAAATACCAACCTGAATACACAAACTATATAGAAGGCAGAAGCAGACACCCACAGCCAAACACTGAGCCAAACTCCTGGAATCCAGTTGCAGAGAAGGAGGAGTGATGAGAAAAGGGGTCAAGACCAGGTTGAATAAACCCACAGAAACAGCTGACCTGAACAAGGGGGAGTTCATGGACTGCAGTCTGACAAATAGGAAACCAGAATAGGACCAACCCAGATTCCCTGAATGTGGGTGTTAGTTAAGAGGACTGGGCAGTCTATGTGGCTACTGGTACTAGATCAGTATTAGTATACTAATACGAAGAGAATTTGGGAACCTGTTACACTTCAGCCTAGACACATGGGTGGGAGCCTGAGCCCTGCTCCAAATTTATAACAGAATTTGAAGACTACCCATGGAAGTCTGCTTCCTGGGGAGCAGAAAGAAGATGGTGGGAGGAGGTAGGGGGATGGGAGGGTGCAGGAATGGGATTGACATGTAAAATAAGCTTGTTTCAAATTTAAATTTAAATATTAAAACAAAAGATGTAAGATTAGCAGATGAACAATTACAAGGGTGTTACATAGCTAAATGTATGAAAGGTATTCCTCAGCAGGAGTTCTTTTTTAAAGTCGTTGTTGATGAGCATAACAGTAATGATGTCATAATATTTGTTGAGCAAATATCATACCTTCCAATCACTTGAGTTGTGACCTCAATCAGTCATTCAATGAATATTTTCTAGGTTTTGATCCCAAGAAGGTATGTGGATATACAGGAAAGAAACTCGGTTTTGGATACTTTATTAATCATGCATGAAACTTCATCTTTTTATTCATTAAAAAAATGGTTTAGAAAATATACCTAAATTCGTGAACTTACAGCAAACATGATATTATTTAAGATGAAGTTTTAGTTAATAGTGAAGTTCCTAGGGTAATATGAGTTTTTCATTTAATACCTATCATTATTTTAATATTCTATTTAAGAGCTACAAATGCAAAATAAATAACACAATCACCTTGCTATTAATTAGCTGTCAAGACAAAGTTTGCACACCTTTGTTACCTTCCATTTTCCTGCTTTTCTTTTTTTTTTTTCATTTTTTTTTACTTATTTTATATAACCATTTAAATGAAAACAAACATTTATAGACAATATTTAGGAATTTGGGCGTCGTTCTTTCCAAACTACTTCCTGCTGGTAAGGGGCGATGTCATGGTTTTCAAACCTTTTCTCCCTCCTTATTTACTTCCCTTGCCTATCTTGCCTTCCTTTTTCCCAAAAAAGCTTTGTGTTGTCACATTCTCTTTTTTCTTCCCATACATATTTAATTAGGATGTACTCTTTACCAGGACAAAACACAATTGGTTAGTTTCTCCATTTGTGCATGACACTGGCCCAGTCTTTAAAGAGATCCCACAAAGACAGGAAACAGTTCACAACCTGCAAGTCATTCTTAAGATCATTTGAAATATTGATGAGTGTAGGAAAGGATCATGTGTGTATAAGCAGAAGGGTAACTGTAGCACAGTTGCTGTGGAGAAGGAGGGCTTAACTGAATAATACTCAGGGAAAGTGTGGAAGAGGGACAAATAACGCCAAGGATGTTTGAAACAGCCATGGGAAAATCAACTACAACATGAATTACTTAAGATATGTATATATTGCAATTATGAGCCCTTCAGGAGTCAGAGTCTATCTTACAAAACTCCAGTGCCTAGTAGTGATACCTCACTTCAAGTTATTAGCTAGATGTTTTAGAGGACTCCAAACAATATAGGTTATTATAATTTCTTTAGTTGCTTATGAGAACTTCAAAATAAAAATCTATTAACAAAGATATTGCATATTTTGGTAACAGGAATTGGAGAAATCAAGCTCAGGGAATATTGTAAAATAAATGGAGGAAGAATATAAAAAGCCTATGAACCAAGAAAATTGCTATATGATAGTTGCTTCTGAAGAGAATAGGGGTATTTGTATACTCTCAACAATATGATTGCCTGTATAGGAACAGCAGATTGTTTTCTTGATGCCAATACTAGTGTTTGAAGTTTTTTCTTGTTTTAGAGAGTTTTCCTGATTGGACTTTCATGGAGTTTGTTGTGGTCATCATCACTATACTACAGTTATTTGCATAAGGGAAACAACAGTTGAAAAAGTGACTCCATAAGATTGGACTACAGGCAAGCCCATTGTGCAATTTCTTCACTGATGATTGATACAATAGGGCTGAGCCCATGTGGGTAGTGTCAACCCTGGGCTGGTGACACTGAGTACTATAAGAAAGTAGGCTGAGTAAGCCATGGAAAACAAACAAGAAAGCTACATTACTCTATGACTTTTACTCCAGTTCCTGTCTCCAGATCCCTGCCTTGACTTTCTTCAAGAATGGGCTGTCCAGTGGAATTATAAAAGAAACTCTTTTTTTCTCCTAGTTCTCCTAGTTGCTTTTGTTCATAGTGTTTTATCACAGCAATAGAAAGCTGATTGAAATAGTAGCTTATTATTGTGTTGTTATTTATGAGGGAAACATTTTAATACTGAGTGATCAGCACCAAAAAAAAAAAAAAAAAAAACAAAACAAAAAATAAAAAAAACAAAAACAAAAACGCAAGTAGGAACAACAATAATTGTACTCCATAGGAGTCAATAGTTCACATGTGTTTGTGCATGTGCATGCATGTGTGTGGTTGTGTGTGTGGTTGTTCATTGTGGTGTAGAGCCTATGAATTTGAGATGTGTTTGGAATGAGTAGGAGGTGTTGAAAAAGGAAAGAGTCATAAAAATAATCCTAACACAGTACAATCATATGTGATATTTTCTAATAAAAGAAATAGTGACTAGAGAAAAACTATGTGTCCCCAGGATGTAGTAGAAAGTTCCATGACTGTTATCTCAAGCACAATCAGATTTCCAAAGCGAACACTAAGATTTTAAGAAATATAGTGAAGCAAGTAACATTTGCTGAAGATGCAATCAAAAAAATATACACAGCAGAAAAGTCTACATGGCAAGTGACTCAGTTATTTAAAAAAACAAAATAATATGAACTTTATAGGAAGGAGAATATAATCTCTTTAAGGTCAAGATGAAGCTGCATGATAACAATAGAATGATACTTTCTGCCACAGTTAAGGACTAGGACTATAGCTGGTAACTGGGATGTTCCATGAGCCAGATGCCTATGTAGAATTCATTGATCTGTAGACTTGAGTACATATATTATCTCAAACAGAAACATTTTCAGCATCAAACATCAAGAGTCAAGAATGCTGTAGACTGAAGTAGACTTAATGGGTATATCAAGCATATTAAATGTTACAATTTTAATTGGGTTCCAATTTGGTAGAAAACTCAATAAAATTAACAATTTTGATCCAATTGGAAATGACCACCTGAATATGATTTAGATATTTAGATGACAGCAGGACAGTGTATTACTGATTGTGGGACGTTACCTGGAATGAGTTGAAGAAATGTTTATTTACCTCAGTTATAACACACAGAACAGACTGACCAAAGAAACAACTATACCAGTCTCCACATTAGCAAACCAAAATGTTTATTGAAGTTGTTTACACTAATATTAGTGAAATGTCATGTACAGGATCATGGAAAAGCAGATGGCACCTGGATGTCTCCAGCATTTGTTATTACTAGAGACCTGTGGACAGGTTTGAAGGTAAGATAGTGGAGTGACTTTTCTATAGGAATCCTTGCTGATTTCTCTAAACTAAGGGAGTGAAAGAACTTTCAGATTATGCATATTTTCAGTAGTTTTCTGAGACTTGCTCACTTCTTGGTTCTGGTAAGTTTTATTTACTTTCTGAGTCCCTTTTACATTATTATTATGTTACATTTTGTGCCATCCATAGCTGATCGCTCACAGGTACTTTGAACAGTTATTAATTTCTTCTATAACTGTTACTACCCATCTGTAATAAGACCTTTGACAAACACTAAAAAGATCACTAATCTAAGACTGTAAACCTAAACATGTAGAAGGCAATTTG
Organism: Phodopus roborovskii; assembly: GCF_943737965.1. NCBI lineage: Eukaryota > Metazoa > Chordata > Mammalia > Rodentia > Cricetidae > Phodopus > Phodopus roborovskii. Next base: position 4,826,737 of record NW_026126447.1, read on the forward strand.
ACAACACAGTAATTTAGAAAAGCAACACCAGTATTATTTCCCTTTAGGACTCTGACTTCCTAAGCTAAAGGCTTTATCCATGTTTATAGAATGAGGTATGAAATCTCTCCTGTTTAAAAACAATCCCAGTCCAATCTAATTTGTAGTTGATTGGACCTATAAATAGTCTTGCACAATAGCAAATGCAACCAATGGATAGATTTTGTCACACATGTGAGTACTGTGACACACAGAATTGAGCACTGAATAAAATTGTTGACACTTTTTGATCTCTTATCAGCCTTTATAATACCTTCCAACATTATGAAAGGTAGCCAGAAGAAAGAACATACCCATTCAAGGCATCTGCCCATAATGAGTTATTGTGTTTAAAGCAATGCAGTTCTCACTTTTTGAATCTTTCTCCAAAACATGATGTTTAAAATTGTAGGAAAATACGGCACTATAATTATTGATTGTATGGAATGATAATGATTTTGTAATTAGAAAGAAGACAGAAAGGGACAAAGAAGAAGATGTAGAGAATACTTTTAATTTGTTAGAGATTCTTACTCAAATATTAGGAAATATGATATTTACTTCACAAGATTCTAGGACAGGACCCAACAAACAATGGCCAGTAGGTCCCATATAACTACTAGTGTATTTGTAAAGTTACAGAGAGCAAAAAACTCTCTTGTTCATTCCATACCATGTATGAGATATCTCGGAAGTATATAAAAGAAAAAATCATATAGCCTTAATTATCCAATTATTTCCTAAAGTTTTCAACAATTATTTTCATCAACTCAGGGTATTTATTCCATGACATGAATTTTAGAGGGACACATGCATTTAAACCACAGGATACAATTTGTATTATTATGCAATGTGACCAGAAAATCGAATTCTTCCATGTTCCATGTGTCCTCTCACTCTGTTTCTGTCAACTACCCCCATTTTCCTATTTCTCTCTCTCTAAAAGAGAGAAGGAAGACTAGAGTAGTCTTTTAGTCTAAACATCAAAAAAGAAAATTCATATGAAGTCTAATCAAAAATTTTATTTTTCAAATAGCTATATTACAAAAGTATAACTGAAATAGATAGCATTAGTGTTACAAGTAGGTTTCATTCAATATTTCTAAAATATTATTATTTTAACATGTAATATGTGTTAAAGTATTAATAAAGTATTTTACTGTATCCTATTATCCATTCTACAGCTGAATTCTGGAGTTAACTAAAGCACCTACAAATTATTTCAACTTGCAGTAGTCTCCTTTCACACGTTCAGATGCTTAATAATATATTGGTGCATGGTTGAAATCTAGAAGCCACACTTCCAGGCCTTTGAGAGATCAGAGCTGGGAGCTTAAATTGCTCTTTAAACCATCAATATTGCTCCAACCCAAATACTTCAGTAATCTTGCTATGTAGGACCAGGTTTATGAACATTTGAGATGGAATTTTCTGCTAGGAGACATATGATAAAAAAGGTTGTCACATACAGTAAACAAAAGGAAAATTTTATATTAATTTTTTAAATTTTATTTTACATATTGATCCCAGTTCCCTCTCCCTCCCTCTCTCATTCCCTCTTTCCATTTCTCCCACCATCACATGCACCCCGACCACCATCCCCGACCACCCCCTCTACTCAATATGTAGGATGATGCCCTCCAGGAGGGGTCATATAAATCTGTCAAGTCATTTAAAATAGGAACTAGGACTTCTCTACTGTCCCTAGGTTAAGGGAGTATCCCTCCATTGGGGATGTTCCTGCAAAGTTCTTTTGTGCATCAGGAATACGTCCTGGTTCCACTGTCTGTGGATATGAGGACATTTTTTAACATAGCTTCTTCACATTTCTCCATTTCTTCTATTCCACAACTGCAGTGGAATAATCCCTCTGTACATTATAAAAATATATTCAAGAACAAAGAACGAGGTCTCAGCTGGAGAGCGCCAGTTTCCAGTGAGATTCCACTACCCTGCAAAACCTTCTCAAGTTCCAGCTCAGCCCTAGTCCTCTTCCACCAACTATTGGCCAGAGGTGAGTCTGGGCCCAATCAGGGATGCCTGTCACCTAAAACCTCTTTTCCCCCTCCCCCGCCTGAACTCCTTTGGTTGGCCCCTGATCCTGCTGCTTCTGTCTCCAGTCCCCTTCAAGAGCACCCTTGGAGCTCTGATAACCCCACCCATCCCCACCGCCAGCCTACCCCCCCTACCCTGTGCCCTACTCCACCCACAGTCCTGCCACTCTGGTTGAGCACTGGGACAGAGGGTGGATCCAACAGTACACCCTACTTCAGAGACTTATCGGAGCAACTCTGAACAAAGGAGACCTGACTATCCACGCAGGACCACCCATAATTTCCACCAGATTGGTCTCTGACCCTGCCTCCAGTTCTCTGCTGGAGTCCCGGGCCCCTCCCAGAGATCCGCCTATCTCTGTGGATCCACTCAGAGTTCTTGCAGGCAAGATCCTTGACCCCCAAATCCTGGCCTCTGACAAAGAACGAGGTCTCAGCTGGAAAGCGCCAGTTTCCAGTGAGACCCCACTACCCTGCAAAACCTTCTCAAATTCCACCTCAGCCCTCATACTCTTCCGCCAGCTATTGGCCAGAGTTATCGGACAGAGCAATTGGCCAGAGGACCACTGTGAGTCCCTGATGGCATCTTCTTCTGGATCCTCATCCTTGACCCCATCCCTGGATCCCTGTCTGTGGAGAAACATCCTAGAGAGCTTGGACCACACAGAGCTACAAATATTGAATCTCAGACCCACATAAGAACATTGTCGAAGTACCATAGAGAGAGGGGGGATACACCACCAACACCTACTGGACGAAGCTATGGGAAGAAGGCAATACAAGAGAACACCTTACAACAGAAAGACAAAAATGACACCACCAGAATCTAGGGAATCTACACCAACTAGAATGGAACACAACAACAAAGCAGAGGAAGAAGAAGGGTACGACTTAAAAATTACCATCATAAAAATGATAGAGGCCCTCAAAGATGATGTGAGAAAATCCCTTAAAGAAATGGAGGAAAAAACAAACAAAAAAGTGGAAGAAATGAACAAATTCCTTCAGGAAAGTACAGAAAGCCAAGAAAAAACAATTAACCAGGTGAAGGAAATGGTTCAAGAATTCAAAACTGAAATTGAGAAAATAAAGGCAACACAAACGGAAGGAATGATGGAAATTGAAAAGCTGGGCAAAAAATCGGCAACGATGGACACAAGCATAACCAATAGAATTCAAGAGATGGAAGAGAGAATCTCAGGCACAGAAGATAAACTAGAAGAAATAGATTCATCTACCAAAGAAAATCATAAATCCAACAAATCCTTAACACAAAACATCCAGGAAATGTGGGACACCATGAAAAGCCAAACCTAAGAATAATAGGCATAGACGAAGGTGAGGAAGCCCAGCTCAAAGGTGCCGAAAACATATTCAACAAAATCATGGAGGAAAACTTCCCAAATCTGAAGGACATGCCCATGAAAGTACAAGAAGCATACCGAACCCCAAATAGGCTGGACCAAAGAAAAAAGACCCCTCGACATATAATAATCAAACCACCTAGCATACAGAATAAAGAAAGAATATTAAGAGCAGCGAAGGAAAAAGGACAGGTAACATATAAAGGCAGATCTATCAAAATTACACCTGACTTCTCCATGGAAACCCTCAAGGCCAGAAAGTCCTGGATAGATGTTCTATAAGTATTAAGAGAACACGGATGCCAGCCTAGGCTACTATATCCAGCAAAACTCACAATCAATATAGACGGAGAGAACAAGATATTTAATGACAAAACCAGATTTTGCCAATATGTATCTACAAATCCAGCCCTACAGAAAGTATTAGAAGGAAAACTCCAACCCAAGGAAGGTAACTACGCCCACAAAAAATGTAGGCAATAGATAATCCAACTACACCAGAAACCAACGGTGAAGCAGAACTAATATATTCACAATACCACTGCCAACATCAAACCTAAATCAAACAGGCAACAACAATCAATGGTCCTTACTCACCCTCAACATTAATGGTCTTAACTCACCTATAAAAAGACACAGGCTAACAGAATGGATACGAAGACAGAATCCATCCTTCTGCTGCATACAAGAAACACATCTAAGCTTCAAAGATAGATATTACCTCAGGATAAAGGGTTGGGAAAATATTTACCAATCAAATGGAAATAAGAAGCAAGCAGGCGTAACTATCCTAATATCTAAAACGTTAGACTTCAAACCAAAATTAATCAAAAGAGATGAAGACGGTCATTTCATATTCATATCAGGAGAAATCCATCAACACAAAGTCTCAGTTCTGAACATCTATGCCCCTAATACAAAGGCACCCACATTTGTAAAAGAAATACTACTAAAATTCAAAGCTCACACACATATAGTGGGAGACTTCAATACACCACTCTCAACACTAGACAGGACCACAAATCAGAAACTCAACAAAGAAACAAAAGAATTAACAGAAGTTATGTCTCAACTGGGGTTAACAAACATCTATAGAACATTCCATCCAAAGACAAAAGAATATACCTTCTTCTCTGCTCCACATGGAACCTTCTCTAAAATTGACCACATACTAGGTGGCATAACAAACCTCAACAGATACAAGAGAATAGGAATAGTCCCCTGTATCTTATCGGACCACCATGCTTTAAAATTGGAATTCAACAACAACACAAATAGCAGAAAACCTGCAAACTCATGGAAACTGAACAATGTGCAATATCACCAATCCTGGGTCAAAGAAGAAATAAAGAAAGAAATTAAAGACTTTCTAATATTTAACGAGAATGAGAATACAACATACCCGAACTTATGGGACACCTTGAAAGCAGTCCTACGAGGGAAGTTCATTGCACTAAGTGCCCATATGAAGAAAACAGAGGATAGTCACATAAGAGAATTAACAGTGCAATTAAAAGCCTTAGAACAGAGAGAAGCGAATTCACCCCGTAGGAGTAGAAGCCAGGAAATAATCAATTTGAGGGCTGAAATCAACAAAATAGAAACCAGGAAAACAATACAAAAAATCAATGCAACAAAGAGATTTTTTTTTTTTTGAGAAAATCAACAAGATAGACAAACCTTTATCCAAATTAACGAAAAAGCAGAGAAAGAACATGGAAATTAACAAAATCAGAAACAAAATGGGGAACATAACAACAGACACAGAGGAAATCCAGACAATTTTCAGGTCATACTTTGAAAAACTGTATTCCACAAAAATTGAAAATTCAAAGGAAATGGACAAGTTTCTGGATAACTATCACTTACCAAAATTAAATCAAGAACAGACAAACAACTTAAATAGACCTATAACCCCCAATGAAATAGAAGCAGTCATCAAAGACTTCCAACCGAAAAAGTCCAGGGCCAGATGGATTCAGCGCAGAATTCTACCAGACATTCAAGGAAGAACTAATACCTCTACTCCTCAAATTGTTCCACAAGATAGAAACAGAAGGTTCATTGCCAAACTCTTTTTATGAGGCCACAATAACTTTGGTACCCAAACCTCACAAAGATACAACTAAGAAAAAAGCTACAGACCAATATCCTGATGAACATCGATGCAAAAATACTCAATAAAATACTGGCAAACCGAATTCAAGAATACATCAGAGAAATCATCCACCATGACCAAGTAGGATTCATCCCTAGAATGCAAGGATGGTTTAACATACAAAAATCTATCAACGTGATCCACCATATAAACAAACAGAAAAAGAAACCCATATGATTATCTCCCTAGATGCGGAAAAAGCTTTCGACAAAATTCAATATCCTTTCATGATTAAGGTCTTGGAGAGGTCAGGGATAACAGGAACGTACCTAAACATAACATGGGCAATATACAGCAAACCAACTGAAAACATCAAACTGAATGGAGAGAAACTTAAGCCGATTCCTCTAAAATCAGGAACAAGACAAGGCTGTCCTCTCTCTCCATATCTCTTCAATATCGTACTAGAAGTTCTAGCTAATGCTATAAGACAACAAAAGGAGATCAAGGAGATCCAAATTGGAAAGGAAGAAGTCAAAATGTCTCTACTTGCAGATGATATGATAGTTTACATAAGCAACCCAATAAACTCTACCAGGGAACTCCTACAACTGATAAACACCTTCAGCAAACTACAAGGAAACAAGATAAACTCAAAAAAATCAGTAGCCCTACTTTTTTCAGACTATAAAGAGGCAGAGAAAGAAATCAGAGAAACATCACCCTTTACAATAGCCACAAGCAACATAAAGTATCTTGGTGTAATGCTTACCAAACAATTAAAAGACCTATATAAGAAGAACTTTGTGGCTCTAAAGAAAGAAATTAAAGAAGATACCAGAAAATTAACTTATTAAAAATGGCAATCTTACCAAAAGCAATCTACAGATTCAATGCAATCCCCATTAAAATCCCACCACATTTCTTCACCGACCTTGAAAGGATAATAATCAACAATATGGAAAAACAAAAGACCCAGGATAGCCAAAACAACCCTATACAATAAAAGAACTTCAGGAGACATCACCATTCCTGATTTTAAGCTCTACTACAGAGTTATAGTTCTGAAAACAGCCTGGTATTGGCATAAAAATAGACAGGTAGACCAATGGAATCGAATTGAAAATCCTGATATTAATCCACGCACCTATGAACACCTGATTTTCGATAAAACAGCTAAAATTATACTATGGGGTGAGGACAACATGTTCAACAAATGGTGCTGGCACAATTTGATGAGGGTGTGTAGAAGATTCTAGATAGACCCATGTCTGTCGCCATGCACAAAACTCAAGTCCAAATGGATCAAAGACCTCAACATCAATCCAGGCACATTGAACCTCTTAGAAGAGAAAGTAGGAGGTACCCTTGATCAAATTGGTATAGGTGACCGCTTCGTGAATATAACTCCAGGGGCACAGACACTGAAAGAAATAATTAATAAATGGGACCTCTTCAAACTTAGAAGCTTCTGTAAGGCAAAGGACACAGTCGACAAGACCAAATGGCAGCCTACAGACTGGGAAAAGATTTTCACCAATCCTGTATCTGACAAAGGGCTGATCTCCAAAATATACAAAGAACTCAAGAAACTAGTCAACAAAACACCAAATAACCCTATTAAAAAATGGGGTACAGAACTGAAGAAAGAATTCTCAATGGAGGAAATCAAAAATGCTGAAAGACACTTAAGAAATTGCTCCACATCCTTAGCTATCAGGGAAATGCAAATCAAAACAACTTGAAGATACCATCTTACCCCTGCCAAAATGGCTAAAATTAGAAACACCAGTGATGACTTATGTTGGAGAGGATGTGGAGAAATTGGAACACTCCTCCACTGCTGGTGGGAGTGCAAACTCATACAGCCATTTGGGAGATCAGTATGGCGGTTCCTCAGGAAAATGGGAATTAGTTTACCACAGGACCCGGCAATCCCACTCTTAGGCATATACCCAAAGGAGTCACATCTATGCAACAAAGACATCTGTTCAACTATGTTAATAGCAGCACTATTTGTAATAGCAAGAACCTGGAAGCAACCTAGATGCCCCTCAATTGATGAATGGTTAATGAAGATGTGGCACATCTACACAATGGAATACTACTCTGCAGAAAAAAATAATGGTATCTTGAAATTCGCAGGCAAGTGGATGACACTTGAAAAAACCATCCTGAATGAGGTAACCCAGTCACAAAAAGAGGAACACAGTAAGTACTCACTCATATATGGATTTTAGACCTAGATCAAAGGATCACCAGCCTATAATTCACATCACCAGATGAACTAGGATACAAGGTGTATTCTAAGAGATTCATATAAAGTCCCTCACAGAAATGGGAAGGGGAAATTCCCCCAGAGCTCAGGTGAAGTGGGGGAAGACAGCGAATGGAGAGAGAAGTAGGAGAAAATGAGGGGGATGAAAGGTAAACATGTGCGACCAGGAATATTGAGCCTGGTTAGGAATAGGAGATAGGAGAGAGAGAGAGAGAGAGAGAGAGAGAGAGAGAGAGAGAGAGAGAGAGACAGAGACAGAGACAGAGAGTGACAGAGAGAGAACATAAAAGAGGGAGCCAATATTGGTTTGAAGATAAAATTGAACACAAAGAAAGGTGTAGAGAACTATAAGACTGCTCTCAACTAAAAAGTAGAGCTTAAGTGGAAAGGCTATCATAAATGCCCTTCCTGGAGAGTGAGATCAACAACTAACTTCTCCATGGAGCCCTCAACTAATGCCTGTTGAAAACAGGATCAAACACCCAAACATAAACACTGAGTCGAACTAGAACCCAGATGCAGATGGAGAGGACAAGACCATGTGGCAGAAACACATAGAGACAACTTACCTGAACAAGAAGAAGCTAAGGGCCACTAGACTGATAGCTGGGAAGCCAGCATGGGACTGACTCAGGCCCCCCTGATTATGGGTCTCAGCCAGAAGGACTGAGCAGTCTAAGAGACCTCAGACAGTGGAGCCAGGATGTATCCCTGGTTCACAAAAGAACTTTGCAAACATATCCCCCATGGAGGGATAACCGCCTTAATCTAAAGACAGGAGAGAAGCCCTAGTCCCTACTTCACAGGACCTGTCACATCTACATGACCCAACTGGATGGCACTCCTCTACATATGGAATTGGGGTGGGATAATGGGAGGGGAGGGTGTTTAGAGTGCATGTGAGAGGGCAAAGAGTGTAAAAAGGGAGGGAAGGAGGGAAGGAGGACTGGGGGGGGGGAGGGAGCGAGGGAGGAAGGGAGGGAGAGGGAACTGTGATCGACATGTAAAATAATATATTAAACTAAAAAAAAAAAAAAAAAATGCTTTGACTCCAAAATTTAAGTTGAAGGACAAGTTACTGGGGAAAAGGATTTCTATTTTTGTTTCCACAGAAAATGAAAAGATGTGGATTCCTTCCAGACTAATGAGGATTGATCTTGCCAGACCGCCTGAAACAGAGTACAAGCTAATCCTACATTCAAAACAGGTGGACAAAACAGCCCTACAGACTACAGCCAGGATATCTGAATCTTCTTTGAATCCCCCAAGGCAGTACCCCTTACCAGCAGGAACTAGCTTGGAAAGAAGGACGCCCAAATTCCCAAATATTGTGTATAAATGTTTGTTTTCATTTAATTGGACTGTTATATAAAATTAAATAAAATTTTAAAAAAGGAAAAAACTATATTCCTTTCATTGATAATAAAAAAGCTGATTGGATGATATGGAGGCAGGATTTTCATGACAGAGAGAATGCTAGATATATTTCTTTTGGCAAGATTACCATTTTTACTATGTTTATCCTACCTATCCAAGAGCATGGGATATCTTTCCATTTTCTAGTATCTTCTTTAATTTCTTTCTTTAGAGCCACAAAGTTCTTCTTATATAGGTGTTTTACCTGTTTGGTAAGCATTATACCAAGATACTTTATGTTGCTTTTGGCTATTGTAAAGGGTGATGTTTCTCTGGTTTCTTTCTCTGTCTCTTTGTCATCTGAAAAAAGTAGGGCTACTGATGTTTTTGAGTTTATCTTGTATCCTGATAGTTTGCTGAAAGTGTTTATCAGCTGTAGGAGTTCCCTTGTAGAGTTTATTGGGTCGCTTATGTAAACTATCATATCATCTGCAAATAGAGACAGTTTGACTTCTTCCTTTCCAATTTGGATCACCCTGATCTCCTTTTATTGTCTTATAGCTTTAGCTAGAACCTTAAGCACGATATTGAAGAGATATGGAGAGAGAGGGAAGCCTTGTCTTGTTCCTGATTTTAGAAGAATCGCCTTAAGTTTCTCTCCATACAGTTTTATGTTGGCTGTTGGTTTGCTGTATGTTGCTCTTATTACATTTAGATATGTTCCTGTTATCCCTGATCTCTCCAAGACCTTTATCATGAAAGGATGTTGAATTTTGTCAAAGGCTTTTTCAGCATCTAGGGAGATGATCATATGGATTTTCTTTTTCAGTTTGTTTATATGGTGGATCACGTTGATAGATTTTCATATGTTAAGCCATACCTGCAACCCAGGGATGAAGCCTACTTGGTCATGATGGATGATATTTCTGATGTATTCTTGGATTCAGTTTGCCAGTATTTTATTGAATATTTTTGCATCGATGTTCATCAGGGATGTTGGTCTGTAGTCTTCTTTCTTAGTTGTGTCTTTGTGAGGCTTGGGTACCAAGGTTATTGTGGCCTCATAGAAAGAGTTTGTTAATGAACCTTCTGTTTCTATTGTGTGGAACAATTTGAGGAGTATTGGTATTAGTTCTTCCTTGAATTTCTAGTAGACTTCTGCACTGAAGCCATCTGTCCCTGGGCTTTTTTTTTTTTGTTGGAAGGCTTTCAATGACTGCTGATATTTCATTGTGGATTATAGGTCTATTTAAGTTGTTTGTCTGTTCTTGATTTAATTTTGGTAATGATAGTTATCCAGAAATTTGTCTATTTCCTTTAAATTTTCATTTTTTGTGGAATACAGGTTTTCAAAGTATGACCTGAAAATTGTCTGTATTTCCTCTGTATGCGTTATTATTTTCCCCTTTTTGTTTCTGATTTTGTTAATTTGCATGATCTATTTCTGGTTTTGTTCTTAGTTTGGATAAAGGTTTGTCTATCTTGTTGATTTTCTCAAAAAACCAACTCTTTGTTGCATTGATTTTTTGTATTTTTTTCCTGGTTTCTATTTTGTTGATTTCAGCCCTCAAGTTGATTATTTCCTGGTGTCTACTCCTTCAGAGTGAGTTTGCTTCTTTTTGTTCTAAGGCTTTCAGTTGCACTGTTAATTCTCTTATGTGACTATCCTCTGTTTTTTCATATGAACACTTATTGCAATGAACTTCCCTTGTAACCTTTCATGGTGTCCCATAAGTTTGCCTACATGTGTCCTCATTCTCATTGAATTTTAGAAAGTCCTTAAGTATTTTTTTATTTCTTCTTTGACCCAGGTGTGGTGTAATTTCACATTGTTCAGTTTCCATGAGTTATTAGGTTTTCTGCTATTTGTGTTGTTGTTGAATTCCAACTTTAAAGCAAAGTGGTCTGATAAGATACAGGTGATTATTCCCATTCTCTTGTATCAGTTGAGGTTTGTTATGCCACCTAGTATGTGGTTGATATTATTCAAGGTTCCATGTGGAGCAGAGAAGAAGTTATATTCTTTTGTGTTTGGAAGGAATGTTCTATAGAAGTCTGTTACACTCAGTCGAGACATAACTTCTGTTAGTTCTTTTGTTTTTTTGTTGAATTTCTGATTTGTAGTCCTGTCTAGTGTTGAGAGTGGTGTATTGAAGTCTCCCACTATAAGTGTGTGAGGCTTTATATGAGGTTTGAGTTTTGGTAGCATTTCTTTTACGAATTGGGTGCCTTTGTATTTGGGGAATACATGTCCAGAATTGAGACTTTGGCTCGATGGATTTCACCTGTGATGAACAGGAAATGACTGTGTTCATCTCTTTTGATTAATTTTGGTTAGAAGTCTAACTTGTTAGATATTAGGATATCCACACAGGCTTGCTACTTGGGTCCATTTGATTGGAAGATCTTTTTCCAACCCTTTACCCTGATATAATGTCTATCTTTGAAGCTTAGATGTGTTTCTTTTTTTTTTTTTTTTTTTTAGATGTGTTTCTTATATGCAGCAGGAGGATTGATTCTGTCTTTGTATCCATTCTATTATCCTGTGTCTTTTTATAGGTGACCTGGCAATCCCCTTCATAGGCATATACCCAAATGATCCACAACCATGCAACAAAGACTATGCTCAACTACATTCATAGCAGCATTATTTGTAATAGCAAGAAACTAGTAGCAACCTAGATGCCCCCCCATCTGAAGAATGGATAAAGAAGATGTGGCACATCTACACAATGGAATATTTTTGAGACAGATTCAATATCTTCATAGCCGAGAAAAAGAAAGAAATGGAAGTGTAGTTGATTAAATGGGTGGCCACGGCCATCCAGAGTCTGGGTATCCTGGTCTTTCTCCTGTCTCTGCAGTAAAATAAGAAAGCTTGTTGAAGTCCTGAGGGATGTTTTAGAAAAAGAACTTTGGAAAACTTTACTAAAAGTAGGATCTTTTCTTGGGAGGTTGGTTGGGGTGAATCTCAGTTTAAGATTCTCTTTTCTTGCATTTTGAACAGACATTAATAACCCAATATTTTGAGCAAAGATTGAAGGAGTGTGATTATTCCCACCACTACTATATTTAAGATAGCAGAGGGAGAAAAAAGAAGATTGTAAATTCCAACTAATGCTTGAATTTAGAATTCAAGGGATAATGCTGCATTCAAAGATAAATAGGGTTAACTGCCGCAATGAGTGTATGGAGTCTGAATGTGGCATGTATTTCTGAAGGACAGAATTTGCAATTCAATGTCAGCCACATAGCTTTTGTTGAAAGAAGAAAAAAAAAGTAGAAAGAAAAACGCAGAGTCTAGGGGGAAATCAGAGGCTGTTTATTCTTTATCTTTTGTATACAATAAAATACACTGGAAAGAAAAATTGATCCTGGTTCATTTTCTAATTTGGGATTTATTCACTTACCCTCAGCTTCTTGGCTGAGGCCTGTACCATCCATGTTTATGTGAAATGGCCTGATGCTCTTTCCTTGCCTTTCAATAATTATAGGTCTCCCTAGAATGTGTCTTTACAGGAGAATTTTATAAAGGTTTTAGAGATTTTTATTATGAAGGATTCAGCCCTTCCTCACTTATTAGTTTTAAAAGGTACTTTGTAGCCATTGCTAGTAGATAACTATTGATTTCCTTACAAAGGGGAGGCTCACTCCTGTACACTAAGTGCTGTACCTCAGCATCTCTTGACCTGATATAATAATATTGAGAAGTAAAATCATTTTTCTTGTGGAAGGCAACAATGAACTTTATATTGTTGCAAAATTTTTCTCAAGAAGTAATTGCCATGCTTATTAAACAGACAACCACATAAACATTGCTTATCTGAATCCTAACATGATTAAACATTAAGCATTTCCCTCATCTCTACCCTGCCAGAGTATAGTGTTTAACCCAGCTGCTTACGGAAAGAGTTCAAAGTGTACCATGTGCATAGAAGTCTTGGTATATTTTATGTCTACTTGGTCCTGCATGAACCTCATGAAATGCCTAGAACACTAGTGATCATGTCATTCCTGATAAGTGGAATAAGAGACCATCATTACTCTTATAAGGGAACTGTATTATCAGATATAAGACATGAAGAATTACAGAGAGCAGATAAGATTGTTTTTTCAATTAGTAAATATGACTCGGGGAAAAAGTATTTAACCTCTGGAACTTTATGATCTAAAGGGTCCATATTGATATGTAAAAGCAGATGTGAAAGGCTAGCCAGTATGGCTGGAGTATCATTAATAGCCCATATAAAGGAACCTACATTATCTTAGATGATGTGAACTGGAAAAGTGTGCAGTTATCAGGGTCTCTAGAGAAACAAAATTGATGGTGTGAATACATATTAAAGGATAATTTATTAAAAGGATATAAATAATGTGGTCTGGGTATTCCAACAATGGATGTCTTCACAATGGAAAGACTGAGAAATAAAAGCTGACCTATTAACAAATCTGGATGCCTCAGCAGTGTCAATTTTGGACATAGGGACTGGAGAATTCCCGAAGAGACAATGGTCTTCAGTCCACGTTGTATGGCTATAGAAACTAGGTTTCTGGGTTCTGGCCTGAAGCCAGTAGGGGTTGACAGTAGCAGCAGTAATAGCAATGGCAGCAAAAGAGAAGAACTCACTAACAAAACTTAAAATCCAGCAGAGAAGACTCAATGAGCCTTACACTTAGATTGTTTTCTAAGTGGAGTAATATCAAAAGACAATGCCTATATTTAGAAGGTGTGTTCGCTTTTCATTTAAACCACTCAAGAAATCATTCCCAAGTTTAACCATAGGCACATCTCTTGATTCATTCCAGGTCCAGTCAACCAATACTATCACACTATATAAATAACAGTGGTAAGAAAGCTATATTAACACCCCCAAATCTCAGTTCTCTTACCTATTAAAAAAGACGTAATGGGATAAGCCTAGCTGGAACCTGGATAAAACATGGTCATTGACAAAAATTACCTAGGTCAATTCTTAACATAAAATCAATGATCCCACAGTACCAAGAATTATTGCTTCATTGTGCCCTTCACTCATTAATACAACAAGAACAAAAAATTGTTACATTGCATGTAACCCTCACAGAGTTAGTACTAAGCAAGGCTGGTGCCAGGCTTCTTGGTCATTAGCTTTATTCAAAAGAGGATTTTTTTTTCATCCTGAGATTAGCATCATTCAGTCCTTATTAGAAAAGTTTCTTGCATAAGATGGTAATCAACACAGATATTCATAACTGAACAAAGTGTAGAGAGTGAAACACCTTGGGGCACTCAGCTCTTAATGGTATGTCATTCTCAAACTATTCTCTCAATGATCATGAATCTAATGAGATGAGGAATTGGAAATACTGTAAGAAATAAAGGTAGTGGATGACTGCAAGGAGAGACAGCTTCTTCAAGACACATCAGGATAGATATACATGTAAGCTCACAGACACTGTGACAGCACAAACAAGACCTGTACAGTTTCAAACTTTACAAAGTCCCAACACTGACCAGGAGAGGTAGACACAAAATTCCATCCCTGGACAAGAAACTATTTGTAACTGATACCCTCTAGCAAAGGAAAATCAGCTTTCTTCCACAGGGAGTCACTTAATATAACTTAATATATTAACCATACTCTAGGGCAGACTCATGTGCAGGAATAGGTTGCCAGTACATAAATGGACTCCATGTTGTCACTTAACTTCATTTAGTGTTTGTGGTTTTGGGTTTTTTTTTTTTTTTTGGTGTTTTCTTGTTGGCCTTTTGCTTTAGAGAGATGAACATGAAGTTGTATATAGAGCTAGCTGGAAAGAATCTGGAAGGAATTGAAGAGAAAAAAAAAACTTTATCAAAATATATCGTGTCAAAATTGAATTAGAAAAACATGAAAATATTGAAATTAAACATCATATATAATTCATAAGGATTAACAAAATTTTATTTAAATTAAAAATGTACTATTGTGTTTAAAATATAATTCAATGGGATAAAGCATAGTGATATATATAACAGTATTTATTCCCAGAAACTTCTCCATCTACTGCAGGAAGACAAATATTTACAGAGGGTGAATATAATATATACATGTGAAAAGATCTCAACATGCTCTGAAGTATAAATGAAACCTGTTTATATTAAAGACCTTGTCCTATAAGGGAGTGTTGGCATATTAAGCTAGAAGGTAAAACGATGTTGCACAGGATAAAATTCTTAAAGTAGAACAAACTGAAGCAATTTTGGGGATGGAAAGAGTTTGGAGAGCACTGGGACACACAGACAATTGAAAGAGGTGTCACAGCATTAGTAGAATATAAGAGTTTAGACTTGGGTCATGTTTAATCATATAGGAATTTTGAGCAGCAGAGAGACAGAGTAAGAACCATCTAGAAAGATGAATTTGCAATAAAGGACATGAGGAGGGTACTATATAGAGACATGGGGACTAGTTATAAGTCAAAGATAATAACATATTTAAGACTGGCTAAGAGAACTAAGGGGCTTTTTGTGCATATTAAATGATAAATCCAGATATGAGAGAGGCAGATGCTGTGCTAAGAGAGTAACAGATATATAACTGTAAGTACTCAAGGAACATTGTACTTTTTCTTAATTTTGCTATGATTTGCCCTGTAAATCCAGCAAGCATTTGTATGTCTACATAAGGAGTTTACTTCATCAAATGCTGATTTCCTTAGAAAATAAGTTTCTTATGGCCATACATTGTAGGTTTTAGGACTGGAGTTAGAAGTCATAACAGTTTGATGCAAACTGCTCTCCTTGCCTGTATTCTCTCAAATGTTAGCAGACACTAGACACGTTCATTCTGCCTGGTGAGATGATAAAAAAGAATAAATATCATCGACATTAGGAATGGGTGAGAAAATCTCGCCAATGAATAAGAGAAGTGCACTGTGGAAATGCTGTGTACTATAGAGTGTAATGGAGACAAGGGGAAAGGTCTTGGCAATGTATTGCTAATTGATAAAAGTAGACAAATAAAGAAAACTCTTTTTCTTTGTCACTGTTGGTGCTATTATTATTTCTCTTTCTTTTGAAACATGATCTCATTCTGTAACATGATGGTCTTGAACTCCTCCTGCCTCCATATTGGTCTCCCTGACAATTCTTCATTAAAGGTTTTTCTACTTTTTTTGTTACAGTTAGTGTTCCATAAGTAATTACTGTGTCAGGAGCTATGATAAAACTTTATGGTCATTTTCTTATTTAATTTGTACAATGACTTTATGAGGTAGGTAATAATAGGCTTAAAATTATTACCACAATTACTATTATTCCCATATTGTGTGAAATAAGGCTCATGAAACCTAAGGAAAATTCACAGAGTATGGTTGTTTGTTCAAGACTGTGATAGGTACAAACTCTGAGCCTACCATCCTCCACATATAATCAATTATGCAATGCTTCATATTTTAATTATGAGTTTCTTGTATTCCAGATGAATTATTTTGAGGTACTTGGAAATTGATTTATATAAAGTATAAAACATTCTTTCAAAAGTATTAGCGAGTGTTGGTGGTATAATGGTGAGTATAGCTGCCTTCCAAAAAAGTATGAGCATCTAGGTCTCATATATTCATGAAAAACAGGGCCATTTTATCTCTTAAAATTTATTTTATAAAGGAACTTCTACCATTGGTAAATATGGGTAAAATTTAAATAAAAAAATGAAAATATGTTTTCTCAAAGACAGGCTTACTGACTACTTTTCAAAGAACACTTCAACATGAATGCATGTGTCTGTGTGTCTGTTGCTTTTCACTAAATACAAACTGAACATCTTTTGATAATTGTACAAGAATAAACTCCCAGTCTTTGGAGTGGCTATGAGATATTAATGATAAGGATATATTTTAATTCATTTGATGGACATCTGGAGTTAAATATAAACAATATCTTTACTCATGTGTAGTCTAAATGTTTATAGGACATTTTTAAACATGAAATTGCCAAATAGGTTAAATTGTGCATATTTTATCTTTACTAGATCAGCCAATCACACTTTCAGGGTACCCACTCCTCAGTAGTACATGAGGACAATGAGGGTTCCTTCTTAATTTTTGGTAAAAAAAAAACAAATGAAAAATGGTACTTTGTTATTATTTTAATTTTTCTTCTAATTATGAGAGAATGTGGCAAAATAGCTCTAATGCATTTCTTTAGCTGCTTCTGTGTCACTGCGTGGATCAATTTTCTGTGAAACACATTTGTTATTCTGTCCAGTTTCTCACTTGTGAATTGACTCTAGCTTGGTTTTATATGCTTTTCTTAGGAACTTTAGTTATTTGTCCTATGTATTCCATAATAAAATCTCTGCTTTCAATTTTTACTTTGGATATGAATCTAAATATTATGTAGAAATATTTATTTCATGTTCATGCTTAACAATCTGTGTCTGGGGAGTTTCTGATTCCATAAAATAGGAAATGATCTTTTCAATTAATGATACTTTAAATTAAATTTTATATATTTATTTAACTACTCACTCATCCACTCATTTTCAAAATGGTTGCACATTGAGTGTAATCAAGGACCAAGTAGAAACATCTAAATTGAACTTATGTTTAACACAATGTAATTATACATAGAAGTGTATACAGTAACAAACTTTACATAATGTTTCAATATATGCTTACAGTATATGCTATTTACATTAGTATCACCATATTTTATCTAAACATTTTCATTTCATTATAATAATATTCAATGTAATTCTCATATTAATATCTTTGACCCATGAAAAACTTATGTTAATGTACAAATTAAGATAACAACTTTTCTCTGATGCCTATACCTAGCAAATTGACCCAAAAATACATGCAAATTAGCTTGGCTTTCAATACCAATATATTTTTTTCCAGTGTATTTTTTTCCTGTTTGGAGAGTTTAAATGTATCCTTAGTTTGTTCTTTTGCTTTTGTTGCAGTGACACCATGGATTTGTGTTGTACTTTACCATTTGATGGCTAGAGTTCTCAGTTCTTCAAAATGTTTCTGACAATTTCTTCACATTTACTTACCAAATCATATTTTTTCAGATCTTCAAGTCACAAAGTGAGCATTTCATTAACACATTTGTTGAAATAACATTGTCTATTCAGATTTATATACATGAATACTTTACCACTTAAATATCTTGTGAAAGGACAAGGGAAGTAATTGTTTTATACAAGACTTATTCGATTAGCTGCAGAGTTTTAAAATTTTGGTTCTTTATATAGGCCCTGAAAATAATCTTGTATTTCATGGGAGTTGATCATTATTATCACACAAAAAATAGATTTTTCTCTTATATTAAATGTATAGTAATACAGTGTAATTACAATTGTTATTGATTTTTATTCAAAATTGTAATTTTTGCTTCTTATGCTGAGTCAGGAAATCTCCCTTAAAGGAGCTGCGCAAATCTCTGCTAGTATCTAACAAAACAGAATCCAACCAAGAAAAACGCTGCTACAAAGAACTCTTGCTTGTCTCAGTTCTTTTGTTTCTAAAATTCTTTTTAAGCTTTTCTTAAGTTTTAAGTGGAAGTTATTCAGTCCACATTGGACCCCATAATGTTACAAGTAGGTATTTTTTCTGCCGGCCTGGACCCACCGAGACACCAGCCCCAATTAACACACAGAGACTCTGTATTAGATATAATTCTGTTGGCCTGTTACTAGTTTCTTATCAGCTAGCTCTGTCTTAAATATTAATCCATTTCTATTAATCTAAGTGTTTCCACGTGGTCTCATCTTACTGGAGAGTGGGGCCTGCGTTCTATACTCTCCAACCTCTACATGCTGAGTCCTCCTTACTACTTCCTGAATCCTCCTTGTCTCCTAGTCCTGCCTATCTTGCTTTCCTATTGGCCAACAGCACTTTATTCATTAACCAATAAGAGAAACATATTTACAGAATGACATCTCTCATCATCTGACCTTAATTATATATCCATCATCATATATATGATCAATTCTATACCAGAGAATAGCAAATAGCAATTGTCAAAGAACATTTAGGTAGCCCAGTCCTGTGGTTATCATCTATTAACACTTAAACAATGTTTATCACTAAGAGTAAGTGAAGTAGGAGAGGGCTCAGTATCTGTGGAAATAATGCATTATTTCAATGGCAGGAGTCTGGCATCCCACAATTATCTGAAATCCAACCTCCAAAATATCTGGCACCTGTTAAAGGCCATTGTTTGTATCAACACACACACACACACACAAACACACACACAAACACACACACATACACATACACATACTTCAAAAAAGTTCTTAATAAATAGGAAAATAAAATGTGAAGGAAAGATGAAAGTAATTTTTTTATTTGAATATAAACAAAGTGGGGTCAAAACACATTAGAAATAGTCAGTCATCCCAGTCTCCAAATAACAATTATCACAAAAAGAAAAGCACAACAGAAAATGTTGAATATCTGGATGACAACAATAATGAAGCTGCCAAACATAAAGCCATGTAGGAGACGGATAATTATTTTTAGTGCATAATTCCAGCTATAAACATATTTCTCTATCCAAAATATAAAAATAAATTGCCATTCATCTAAAAGATTGTAAAGTGAAAAATAAAATAAATTTAAGAAAATCAGAAGGTAAGAATTAATAATAAAATGAAAATTAATGATTTTGAAAACAAAAACAGCAGAATTAATGAACATAATGAAAAGTATTTAATTTGGGAAAATGGTTTATTCATTAACTAATTAAAAGATGTAAAATTGTGTTGGAAGTTTAGTGAGTAAAAGGAGAAAGACAATATTTACACTTTAATAAAGCATTTGGAATAGAATGGAAATAGTTAAATAGTGCCTTATAGGACTGTTAATATACATACCTTAACAACTTAGTAAATCTAATGTAACTTTACCTACTAAAGTAGATTGAAAATTACATTTCCTGGATATCTTTCTATTAAATAAATGGGTCTCAGCTAGAAGGACTGAGCACTCTAAGGGACCTCAGACAGGGGAACCAGGATGTATTCCTGGTGCACAAAAAGACCTTGCAGACACATCCCCCATGGAGGGATACTCTCTTAACCAAAAGACAGGAGAGAAGTCCTCGTCCCGACTTCAAATGACTTGTCAGATTTACATGACCCCACCTGGATGTCATAGCTGTACATGTGGAGTTGGGGGAATGGGAGGAATGGGAGAGGAGGGTGGTCAGGGTGAATGTGAGGGGGTAGAGTGTGTAAGAAGGAGGGAGGGAGAGGGAACTAGGATCTACATGAAAAATTAAAATTAATTTAAAAAGTATATTCCATTTTAATCATACCATTACTATTGTACAGTATGAAAATTAGTCAAAATAAAATATCCTTATAATTATCTCAATACTCAAGCAAATGAAATATAACTTTTATCCATATTTGAAATGTTTTGTTTGTGTCTAAATAGTCCCACAAAATAATTTGGGAGGGCCCTTTATGGCTTGATACCGCCATCTAAGTTCTGGGATTATAGACAAGAACACCACACCTGTTTCTGTTGTTGTTTAGTTTTGTTATTCATTTCCTTTAAATGTTAACAAAACATGAAGCAAATATACTTAATGTTATTCTAACCAAAAGTCTGGGAAGTTTGAAAGAACATTAGCTTTAAAGATCAGAAAAAGTCAAAGAAAACAGACTTGGTTGCTCTTTACCATAGAACTAGGGTAGAAACAAACATGACAAGCAAAAAAATAAAAAAGAAAATCAATGAAATTTTTCTTAATAATATTCTGTTATTCTGCTATACTCATAGATCTCTGTTTTGTCCAGTTGTCATGAGAGAGGCTTCCTCTGACAGCAAATGGGAGTATAATAAGAGAGCCACAGCCAGATATTAAGCAAAGAGAAAGTCTAAACTGGAGATCTCCATCATGTCCCTTCCATCAGAGATTGCAAAAACCCACAGAAGAGATGGAGAAAAGATTGTAAAAATCAGAGGGGATGGAGGACAGCAGGAGAGCATGACCCACTGCATCAACTAAGCAGGACTCATAACAGGCTCACAGAGACTGAAGCATCAAGCACTGGTCCTGCATGGGTCTGCACCAGGGCCTTTTCAGCTATGGCTGTTACCTTGGTATTTTTGAGGGACTCATAAAAATGGAAGCTGGTGTTTTTATGATTCTTTGCCTGCTCTTCAGACTCTTTATCTCTTTTTGTTTTCCAAATCCAGCCTGGTCTTATTATATCCTATAACATTCTCTTGGAAGCCTGTTCTTTTCTGAAGAATAAATGGAAGGAAATATAGTTGGGGGAGAAGAGGGTAAGAGAGAGCCAGAAAGAATGAAGTGAAAGGAAACTGGTTGGGGTATATTGCATGAAAGAAGACTCTATTTCCAACTGTAAAGCTTGATTTAAAAAAAGACAAGACCAAACAGGAGCCCACAGGCTGGGAAAAGATTTTCACAAATCAAAACAACTTTGAGATACCATCTTACTCCTTCCAGATGGCTAAAATTGGAAACACCAACGACAATTCATGCTGGAGAGGATGTGGAGAAAGGGGAACACTGCTCCACTGCTGGTGCGAGCGCAAACTCGTACAGCCATTTTGGAGATCAGAATGTTGGTTCCTCAGGAAAATGGGAATTAGTTTACCACAGGACCCAGCAATCCTCCTCTTTGGTATATACCCAAATGATTCACATCCATGCAACAAAGACATGTGCTCAACTATGTTCATAGCAGCATTATTTGTAATAGCAAGAACCTAGAAGCAACCTAGATGACCCTCAACTGAAGAATGGATAAAGAAGATGTGGCACATCTACAAAATTAAATAATACTCTGCAAAAAAAATAATAATGGAATCTTGAAAATCAAAGGCAAGTGGATGGCACTTGAAGAAACCATCCTGAATGATGTATGTACACACTCATATATGGATTTTAGACCTAGAGCCGAAGATCACCAGACTATAATTCACACCACCAGAAGAACTAGGATACAAAGTGTATTCTAAGGGATTTATATAAAGTCCCTCAAAGAAGGGGGAAGGGACAAGTCCCCCAGAGCACAGGTGAAGTGGGGGACAGTGAATGGAGAGAGAAGTAGGAGAAAGAGAGGGGGAGGAGAGGTAAGCATGTGCAACTAGGAAGATTGAGTCAGGGTAGGAATAGAAGACACGAGAGAGAGAGAGAGAGAGAGAGAGAGAGAGAGAGAGAGAACATAAATGAGGGAGCTAATATTGGTTTGAAGAGAAAACTGAACCTAAAGAAATGTCTAGAGAACTGCTGCCAACTAACAATTTGAGCAACCGTGGAAAGGCTACCAGAAATGTCTTGCCGGATAGTGAGATCAACAACTAACTTATCCATGGAGCTTTCATCTAATACCTGTTGGAAACAGAAGGAAATAACCATACCTAAACACTGAGTCGAACTAGAATCCAGATGCAGAAGGAGAGGACACATATAGACAGCTGACCTGAACATGGAGGAATTGACAGGCCCCTGACTGATAGCTAGGAATCCAGCATGGCACTGACTCAGGCCCCCCTGAATGTGGGTCTCAGTCAGAAAGACTGAGTAGTCTATGAGACCTCAGACAGTGGAACCAGGAGGTATCCCTGGTGCACAAAAGACCTTGTGGACACATCCCCCATGGAGGGATACTTCATTAACCTAGAGACAGGAGAGAAGTCTTAGTCCCTACTTCCAATGACAGATTTACATGACCCCACCTAGATGGCATTTCCCTACATGTGGAAATGGGGTGGGGGGATGGGAGGGGAGGGTGGTCAGGGTGCATGTGAGTGACAGAGAGGGTAAACAGGAGGGATGGAGGGAGGGAGAGGGAACTGGGATGGACATGTAAAATAATAAATTAAATTAAAAATTTTTTAAAAATGAAATGAAAGAAAATGATATTGCTTTTAACACTGAGGAAAATTGTTTTGTTTAAATATAAGCAACTTATATACACTTTCATAATTTATTTCTTGAAATCAATTTATACATATAAAATGGCATAAATATTGCCTAATTATTGAAGTATGACAAACCCTATAAAACTTAAGGAGATAGAGAGGAGATACCTGTAATCACATGACATTCTTTCACACAAACACACACCTATACATTAAAAGTAAAATAAATCCTTTTAAAGATATAAAAAATAATTAAGCTATTGTATTGATTTTGAAAATACCACAGGATAATGTAACAAGTATATTCAGTTTATAAAATAGATTTTATATCAGATTTGCAAAAATTAGGACTAACTTTTCTCCCATACTTATATTGTACCTTGACTCTTTTGAGGGCAGTAATTATGATAAATTAAAGCTTCTTGTACAGCTGATAAAACAAGAAAAAAAACATTGTTCTTAATATATTCCCCACTAAATTTGAAGAAAAATGGAAATAAGATATTTTTAAACACTAAACATGCAAAAACTATTATCAACATGATAAGATCATGTACAATTACAATCTCAGAAAATGTGGTTTGATCAAGAAAGACCCCCTGAAGTATTATCCCTGGAACAGGGCAGACTTGCCGACCACTACAGCCAGGATTTCTGCATCTTCTTAGAACCCCCATGGGAGTGCCCCCTACCAGCAGGAAGCAGTTTAGAAAGAACAACGCCCAAGTTCCCTAATATTGTCTATAAATGTTTGTCTTCATTTACATGGGGTTGGTTATAAATTGTTAATGATCACAACAAATTCTTCTTAAATGTAAAAAGGGGATTATGGTATAGGTATGAATACTTTGTTTTGGAAAGGATTTTCATTTATTGACACAAATTTAATGTCAATTTTGTGATATGTATAATTCTCCTCTTATTTAGGTATTGTGTTTATATAGCTCATTGAGAAATGTAATATATAATTCAATACAGATTATAGATAGTTACCTATGATAGTCAGAACTTATAGTTAAGTTAGTTAGAATTTCTATATATACAGAGATAGTTACGATGAATAGGCATTCTTCAAACCTTTCAAAGACCTACAGAATATGAAATTTAAAATGGTTTAGGATTTTTCTTAACAGTGAGGCACAACTGCTCCTGGCAATACCAACTATGTCAGAAAGGAAGATGGACCTTTAAGAAATGCATTATGGAGTTTGCTTTCAATATGTCAAGACTAGCCATTTGAGCACACTGCTCTTGTCTCGTCTGTTTGACTTTATGCTGTATAAACTGGACATTCAGGGCCAACAGGAAAGTGACTGCTGATGCAGGATGAACATTGCTACAGGGTTCCTGCTTCATGGAAGAGTCTGCCAGACAATCTGCACGACACAGAGAAAAGTGACTGACAAACTGCCAATACAAGAAGACAGTTTAAAGTTTCCTGCTTAGCTGAAGAATCTGCCAGACACACTATGGCCTATGGGGTGAAGAAGGAACATTACCGAAGAACTTCAGGTGCCTAAACAGGTAGTGAGATGTCTCTCTCATTTCTAGAATTTGTATATAAACTTCTGTGGTCTTTGAAGGAGTTGAAGACAGATAGTTATAGTTTTCCTTCCTTAGGATTAAAGATAAGTTACATATCAGACTTTAGACTCACAAAGATAGAATAGATGATAGAAGATTTTCCTTAAGTGTTACTAAATGTTAATGGACTAAACATTGTTAACTGTGATTCTTATTTGATAACTGTTGTGTGATATATTTTACTATGTTGAAGTTAAAACCCTTCTTTTTATTTTAGACAGAAAAGAGGATATGATGGGAGATGTCATTCTGTATATATTTTTCTCTTATTGGTTAATGAATAAAGCATTAATGGCTAGTAGGAAAGCAAGATAGGTGGGACTAGGAGACAAGGAGGATTCAGGAAGTAACAGGGAGGAGTCAGCATGTAGAGACTGGAGAGAGCAGAACGCTGGCCCCACTCTCCGGTAAGATGAGACCACGTGGAAACACTTAGATTAATAGAAATGGGTTAATATTTAAGACAGGGCTAGCCGATAAGAAACTAGTAACAGAGCAACAGAATTATAACTAATACAGAGTTTCTGTGTGTTAATTGGGGCTGGCTTAGCAGTGGGTCCAGGCCAGCAAAAAAAAAAAAAAAAAAAAAAAACCTACTTGTAACAGTCAGATATCTATAACTAGAATTTTTAAATGTCTGAGAAATGCAACTTTTAAGATTATGAGTTTCTTAGAAAGACCTGCCAAAATTGTTTTTGTATAATAATTTTGAGATTATTCTGTATAGTTTTCTTGGCAGATACATTGGAAACAATGATGTCTTCATGACTATATCATTAAAAATACACTGTTTAAGTTAATTACTCTTACTCTGATCTAACTTATGCTTATAGCATAATTTCTGAATTAACTTTGTTGGAAGAATAGTTTGTTGAGAATTTTAGAATTCTCAGATGTCCTTTTTTTGACTTCTAATTCCATGGTGTGTGTAAGTCAATATGCTGGCTTTTAATACAGTGATTTATCTCTGTCATATTAAGTGATGACGTTTTTGCATCATTCTATCATTTATCTCATGTTCTCATCTCCAATTTTGCAACTTGCATTTTCATAGATATTTTCATGGTTTATACCACATAATAATTTTCACACTGAAAAATTTTAGCCACTTTTTAACCTCAGCTCTAAATTAAATGAAGTTTAGTGTATAGCACCATTGCTGCCACAGTACCTCCGTTCATACAGTTTGTTTTTTTTTTTTTTTTTTATTTTGTGGTTCAATAGATTTTATGACCATCTTTTATTTTACACAAGGCTCATTGGTGACATTTACTCTGAGTTCTAGTATATATAAAGTGCATTAAATGCCTTGGAATGATTGTATTCTTGACCTCCAACTCTGTATGGTACAAAATTTTGGGTCACTCTTCCTCCCTTCTGATCAATTAGGCATAGTTAATATACAGTGCTACACTGTCTTCTATCATTGACCTCTGCCCAGGTGTGGTGACACATGCCTGGAATCCCTGTTCCTGGGAGGAAAAGGCAGGAATATCATAAATTCAAGGCTAGTCTGAGCTACATTCAATATATTGCTTCAGAAACTCTTTTATACATAATAAAATAAGAAGGTCATCTCTTAATTGTCCTCTTCCCAGTAAGAAATGCGTGTATAATCAGGGGATAGGAGTCTGGATGTCTTTGTGTTCTTTGAAACATAATAACCTTCACAACTATTTTGCACATTGAATAAGTTTTGTTGCAATGTATGTTCAATTATTTTTCTAAAACTCATTACACTCTCTTTCAGATGGATTTCCTTATTTAATACAGTGTATTTTTCTGCTTTAAGACATTGGATTTTTTTGTCTAAATTTTTATCTACTTCAGAAATATTAATCATTAAAATGTTTGCTTTCTTCTGTACTTCATGGCAAAAATTTCCTTCAGAACAATTTTATTCTTTTTCCTTTCCATAATATTCTATATTGCTTTTATAAACTTGCCATTTACATGCTTCTGTATTAGTATTTAGGGACTCTTTAACTTTACTCCCCTCCTTCTCACAAACTTCTAATATTGTTGCTCTCATATTGTTATTAATTATTTTATAATTACATAAAAGTACACCATGTGTTTTGATCATTTTAATTTCCAACTCCTACCTACAAAACAGGCTTGCCACTCTAACATCAGTAGACACATTGTACTGGTTACATTGGTATTGTAGCATTCATCATCCATAGCTATTTAAGACCATTGATGATTTTTCTCCTCCTGATTCAGTTGCCTTCTTAGAAACATCTGTTACTGTGAAAGATAGCGACCAGGAAGCAAGCTTTCACCTCAGTTCCAACATAATCTCTCTGTGTCCCAAATCTCAAGTGTGTATTCTCTAGAAATGGGGTCTCAGTATCTAGATCTGGTGGATTACGAAGATTGATGACAATATCCTATAGTGTAGTAGGGGTGGCACTCTGAGCTTCCTAGCCAAAACCTAATAGGAGGGATTCCAACATCTAATTCTGGCATTTTCATTTATACTAAGTGTATTCTGTGCTCATCTATTCATCCATGCAAGATGCTTCATTTCAAATGTATATTAAAAGCCAGCTTAGTAATAAGCAGTTTCCATGTAGCCTTTTGGGATGTTCATGATTTTGATGGACACACCCCATATTTTCCTTCAACTCTGTATTCCATGTGTACTTAAATTTTATCATACTCAATATTCCCTCCCTCTACTTTCATATGGTACATGTTCTATTACCCTTGTTTCATTATAAGCACTCTCATGCCACATTTCTAGTTTCCAGGACTCTATAAACATTACAAGGTAAATATGGTAAAAATTTACAAGGTAAAGCTCTTAGTTGCTGAGCTATCTCTCCAGTGCTTGCCTTTGATTTTTTTTTTTGTTTTGTTTTGTTTTTTGTTTTTAATGTTCCTATCCATCCCACAAAGATGTTTGGTTTTCTGAACCTGGGCCATTTTCTTGTAAAAATCTTTTTTGGCAAAGTTTTTCTTCCATTTTCTCGATTGTTTCTTCACTTGATTGACAGTCTTTTCTATAAAGATTGTCATGGGTTCTTATTTGATGATTGATAGTCTTAGTTCCTCTGTAACTAAAATCATATTCAGTATGTCCTTATATATGTAATTATGTCACTCATTATTCTAATTTTGCATTCTGTATTTTTCATAGTTGGGTTTAGTAACATAATTCCTCAATGAACATGTGTTGAAAGTACATGAACATAGGTATTAACTACCCCCAAGTTTCAACACCTATGAAATATGTGTTACACTGAATATAATGTAGTGTTCATATACTCTAAATATGTTTCAATGTGGGTTTTTTCTACATCATTGGCTCTTGTTAACCACTGTAATTGATATATTATTAAAAGAACAGCATGCACACATGCATACATACGCATATGCACATAATATATGTTATCATTCTTCTGTGAGAAAAAGGAGTTGTCAGTTTGAAACCGAGTGTATTGATTCAAATGTCTCTCTCTCCATTTCTGCTATGCTATGTCCTCCCTCAAGATAGTTGTCTTCTTAGTGAAAAATTTCTGATTCTTAACAACACTAACAATAAATAGCAGCAACAACAGGATTTTGTATTCCCTTAAAAACTATGTGTATCCAAATTTACCAGGTAATACTTTAGGTGCTATTTTCAGTTAATTTTGCCATATGTAATAGATTAGAAAGAGAATCCAGCAGCAAATCTCCATTTTTTTTTTGGGTGGGGGGGAGGAAGGCAGGAGATGGCTCGACAGAGCATCATGAAGAAAACTATTGTCTTACTGTTAGAGAGATGAAACCAAAGTTTTCACCATAAAACCAATATGTCATCTAAACCTGTGCAGTTGTTCATTCTGATGAGCATGGACAAAAAGCAATTTTAAAAATTCATATATATATATATATATATAATATATTATATGAATATATAATACATAATATTAATCCCAGTTCCCTCTTCCTCCCTCCCTACCATGCCCCCACACCCCCAAAAAACAATTCCCTCAAGGAGTCATCCAATAAGCCATCTCTTAACTCTTGCTTAGAGTGAATAGAACAATTTTCAAAAAGCTTTGTTAGCCAGCACTTTGAGTCTTCCCATAATGACCAACATTTAAAGCTTTAAAACTAATTTATATCATGGATGCATTTACTAAAATAATTGATATGTGAAAGAATAGGCCGTATTATGTATTGGTCAAACATAGAGCTATGGGAACTCCTATTGATAATAGCTGTCAACATGGTAAAATCATGAAACACATTTGAGTCGTATGTGACAAAACCAAATATAGTGTTGATATTTGATATAATAGTTGTGTGTCTACCTATCTACCCAGCATAGCTGAACAGTTTCATCTACATAAAATCTGCGTATGAATATGTATACCAGCTGTATTATAAATGAATGCTATCATTTGAAAAGAAGGACAACAAACTATATGACTCCAATTATAAGGTATTTTCAGTAGTATCATGGACAATCAAATTATAGTCTTTTTGCAAAATAAAATAAAATTGAGTGGAATGAAATGAAGTGAAAGAAGTCATAGATGATTATAATATTTACCCTTATCACTTTAACAAGTGATACTACACAATGAAAGCCTGAGCACCCAGAAGAGTATAGACAGTAGCTAGTTAGAATATATTATTGACTTTATGATGCACAGCTTTATGTATGCTATACTTCCCAGGAAGATGTCTTAGGACACAACTTCCACATCCTCTTCCTAGAAACACACTAAAATCTGAAGGAATTTGGAATCATGTGACTCTTGCTGGTAAAAGTCATTATAATTTGTAAAACCCAATATAATTGCTAAAATCTTCAACAAGAAACTCCCTCTCTTCTGTAGCAGACTAGGTAGATATTATGGCCATATTTCAAAAATGGAGGAATTTCAGTGTTACTGCTCAGAGTAAAGCTACTTAGAAGACTCACAAATCCACATTAAACTCAGATAAGAGGGTGAACTGGGATTCTATTGTTCACAGATATATTTTGTATTTATTGGGTCAATATTAAGTATCTGAGCTCAGGTCTGAGTTTCAAAATACAACATTGGAACAAAATAAATAAACACTGAACTAATTATGAAGTAAACCTAGTAAGCATAGTCATTGTTTGTGTGTGTCTTTTTTATCTTTCATCTGCTTTTCATATATTTTTGTATTCCTTAAGAAAGGCTTGTTTGGAGTAATGATTTTGAAAGTTTTACTTTTAGTCTATTTTTAAATTTTATGTGTATAAATCCTGTGCTTGAATGTCTATGTATTATGTGGGTAGAATATCCATAAAACCAGAAAACACATAAAATCCTGTAGAAGTGGAGCTACAGAGGGTTGCTAACTACAGTGTCAATGCCAGATCTACAACCAAGATATTCCACAGTAGCAACAGCTGCTCTTAATTGCTGAGCTATCTCTCCAGTGCTTGCCTTTGATTTTTTTTTTTGTTTTGTTTTTTGTTTTTAAAGTTCCTATCCATTCCACAAAGATGTATTAATGTCTGTGACAAATCACAACCATTATGTCCTACCTATTTATGAAAGTACTGAATTTTATGTTTGTATTTATAAGGAAAATGAAGATTAAGGTGGTTTTATTCTATATTATATTGATGATAATAAAACTTTTTGAGACATTTCCAAAGGCTTTATTCAATTTTTTCTCCTAAGCTATATATATATATTAATTAATTTTCAGAAGGTAAAGGTTAAAAAAAGAGGCAAACACAAAGAAAAAAGTTCCCACATTTAATTAGGAGCTGAAATGGGTCTGGAAGTGTAATATTTCTGCCCTCAGCATACTGTTCTTTCTTTCTTTTTTATTTAAATTAGAATCTTATTTTATTTATCACTCCCAATTCCCTCTCCCTCACATTATCCCATGCCCTCAACCGACCCCCATCCCATCCCTCTTCTGCTCCATGGGGAATCATCAAAGTCTGTCTCATCATTTGGGGCAGGGGACTACCACCATCCACTCCCCACGCCCTTGTGCCTAGGCTGAGAGAGTATCCCTCTATGGAAAATGGGTTCCTAATGTCCAATTGTACACTAGGTATAAATGCTGTTCCATAACCAGGGGCCCCTGAAACCCACATGCAGGGGGCCTGTATCTGTTTTATGCTAATTTCCAAGCTGTCAGCCAAGGGTCTATGAGCTCCCACTTGTTCAGTCAGCTGTTGCTGTGGGTTTCCCCAGCCTGGTCATGACCCTTTAGCTCATCATTCCTCCCTCTCTTCAATTGGATTCCAGGAGTTCCACTCAGTGTTTAGCTGTGGGTATCTGCTTCTGTCCCCATCAGCTACTGGAGGAAGACTCTATGATGGTATATAACGTACCCATCAATCTCATTATAGAGGAAGGGCATTTAGTGTAGCTTCTCCCCTATTGCTTAGCTTCTTAGTTGTGGTCATCCTAGTATATCTCTGTACATTTCCCTAGTGTGAGATTTCTCTTTAAACTTATAAAGGCTCCCTCTATTATGGTATCTCTTTTCTTTCTCTCCTCTATTCTTCCCTTGACTTAATCTTCCTGGTCTCTCATGTGTTCTTCCCCACTCCTCCCCTTTTCTTTTTTCTAACTCCCTACTCCTCCCCCCAAGCCAATTTGCTCAGGAGACCTTGTCCCTTTTCCTTTCTCTGGGGAACCATATATGTCTCTTTTAGGGTACAGCTTCTATAAGACAAAGGATACAATCAATAAGACAAAACAGTAGCCCACCAAATGGGAAAAGATCTTTACTAACCCCACATCTGATATAGGGCTAATTGCCAAAATACACAAAGAACTCAAGATGCTAGTCACCCAAAAACCAAACAATCCAATTAAAAAGTGAGTTACATTACTAAATAGAGAATTCTCAATAGAGGTATCCAAAATGGCTGAAAACCACTTAAGAAGTTGATCAACATCCTTTGCCATCAAGGAAATGCAAATCAAAACAACTCTGAGATACCATCTTACACCTATCAGAATGGAAAAACCAAAAAAGAACAGCTTATTCTGGAGAGGGTATGGAGAAAGGGGAAATCTCCTCCACTGCTGATGGGAGTGCAAACTTGTACAGCCATTTGCAAATCAGTGCAGAAGTTCCTCAGAAAATTGGGAATTGGTCTACCTCAAGATCCAGCAATTCCATTCTTACCCAAAGGATGCACATTCATACAAAGAGGACATCTGTTCAGCTATGTTTATATCAGCATTTTTTGTAATAGACAGAATCTGGACACAACCTAGATGCCCCTCAACTGACAAACAGATAAAGAAACTGTGGCAAATATACACAACTGAGTATTACTCAGTGGAGAAGGGGCAGTGGAATCTTGAAATTTGCAGGCAAATGGATGGAACTAGAAGGAACCAACATGAGTGTGGTAACCCAGTCACAAAAAGTCAAACATGGTATGTACTCACTCATACATGGATATTAGACACAGAGCAAAGTATCACCAGCCTATAATCCCCACATCCACACTGTTCTTTCTTAATATTGAGTTTTTTCTGAATCAAAATAAATGTTATAGTGGCCAGGGAAATCATCAGGATCCAATCAACTTCATGCTCATGTGATGAATGAAACACCGAACTTCAAGAACAATGAGCAAAATCTAAGGCCCCTTTAGTGTTACCACACTGACTGTACAGGTATTCAAAGCAATCAGAAGACATTCTGACTACTAGCTCTGCAGTAGTCAGTGCTGTATAGTTTTCAGGGTAAGAGCCTGATGTTGGGTAAAGGTAATTTTGATGTTTACCTCTATAGAGCACCATCTGTAAAAACTCGATCTGTTCATATTCTTGAAAATCAATCTTTGAATTATTTGCAGTTAAATTATAATATTTATCTTTATTGCATGGAATTTCACCTGGCACTCATGAGCTATTAATAAAACTATAATAATTATAATGTGAAAATTGTTATTTTAACTGTAATGAGGTAGACAAGATGAGTTTCCATGTTTAGGACTAGTTATACTTTTAATAGAACTGAGTAACCACACAGTCCACTAATGCTGTATATGAACTGCCTCAGTTTTATAAAGAGATTTTGGAGTCACTGAAAAACACAGAGGGAAGAGGGGTATGTCCCTCCTGCACATCTTAACATAATCCTGTATGATATAAATTAAACTACACCAGGTCACTCCTGATCTAGAAGGAATAAACTTGGCTTACTTATCATGCTAAATTGAAATTAGGGTCAAGTTGGTTTCTGTAAGGAAGAAGAGATTAATTTTGGATGGATTTTTAAGACAAAGTTGTCCACTATCCATATCACATCAATATAGTCCTTGAAGTTCTAGCTGTAACAGGAAGACAACAAAAGGAAATCAAGAGGATACAAATTGGAAATAGGAATTTAAGTAATTTTCTCAAATTACCATCAAGTCTGTTTTACTTGTAAAAGATGGATGCAGAATATGACCTATATCTAATATGATATAGAATTTGTGTGAAAAATATAGACTAACCACTTAAAACCACTAGTGGTTCCTTTTTGTGTGTTGTTATATTGATGATAAAAATGAGAATTCATTGCATAAAATTCTTGCACATTTCAACAGAGTATAAAATTGACCTTTAATCCTACCACCAGTAAATATGAAAACCACGCTTTCTTCATTGTATTTTAAAGTACACCTGTGTGTGTGTATGTGTGTGTGTAATACTTCTCTTATACTTTGCATTATGAAAGCAACTGAGAATGTTAAATATTTTAAAATAGAGCATTATATTTTTGACACCACAACAAGAAAAATAATTGCCATATAGAAAAATATTTTATGATAAGCAGACTTTAGCCCCAATGAACAAACATGCCATAATTTTTTTATGTGTTGGTGGCTCTTCTAGAATACATAGATGTATTTAAGAATACTATGTTTGAATCAGATAAAACATTTTCTCTCCCCCATACCTTATTTCTATAGTTACTTTACTTAGAATTTTGTATTGCTTCTAGATAACGCAAAATTATAATTGAGTCTGGTCTGAATTACTGGTATCTGAATTAATGAGATTGGCTTGTATTTGATTTAGCTTCTGTAAACCTTTTTTTCCTTCCAGACAAGAACAAGAGAATTTCAATAGAAATGTGTATCAACAGAGTGCCAGTTCACAGCACACTTTAAGAAATCATTAAGACAACAGTTTGGAATTAAATTTTGCTTTGAAAGCAGGAGGTGAATGCACTATCTCCATTTAGATAAACATTTCAAGCATACAAAATCACGCTAAAAAGTACGGCCTCTTGGTTACTAGAAGCAAAATTTCAAGTCTATTAACAACAGCCTTGTAAGAGACTGTGTTAAGGAAGGTTACAAGGTAGATCCAGTCCAGAATAAATGACCTTGAGGTTAGTACAAATTGAGCACCATAATGATGTTCTGTAGAGGATATTGTCCTTCATGATGTTAAGGTGTTCACAAGATCAAGAGTGGATATTGAAAGTAATTGGGAAATGGGGCAAAGAACATGTAAATAAAAAAAGTCAAGGATAGGTACTTTGAAATACATATGAGAGCTGGTTGACTATCAGATGAACCAGGACCTCATCCATACTTTGTATGCTATAAATATTTCCAGTTTTGAATCTGAGACCCTGGTCTCCCTGCTTTATTAGAACTAGCATATCCCATTTCCTAAAATTTAGGATGAATAATTTGAGGTAAGGATTTACATGTTTTATTCCTTGGATATAGAGTAAAATCTTATATGCTATAAAGGTATTATATAAGCAAATGAGCAAATTATTGAATAAAGCAACTCCTAGTTTCATAATAGCTTTTATTTGTAGGCTTTCCATTTGGGAACAGGGCTGAGATAGGGATAAAAATAGGATGTCAGAGCCAGATCTGAGCAATTGCCTGTGCTTTTATTTGATGTGAACCAATTTACAATAATTAGAGGTTTATGTTCATCTTAAGTATCAGACACTGACTTTGGAAATAGTCTTAGGTCTGCGGGGAAGAGGATGGTTTTCATTAAATATGTGCTATTAATTAAGGTCAATGAAGGTTATTGGAACCTTTTTTCATATTAAGCAACTGCAGCATCTTCAACCATGGAGACTCTGAAAATTTTTTAACAATAAAAAATGTTTGCAATGGAGTCCGTGTAAACTATTGTCAGAGGACATGCTTGAGCTCCAGGAACATTGGGAATTCTTTTATTAGCAGTGATGCTTATGTCCTACAAAGTCCAAGTAATTTTCTTCCTTCCAGCTCACTGGCTCTGAACAGAAAGGCACCCATTAATTAGAAGCTTGCCTCATGCACACTTCTTTTTATTTACTTATTCCTCACATGTAAACTGACTCCACTCCACGTTCTGATGGTTGCATTTGAGAGTGCAAGTCAGTTTTCCTTTTTGGTATCTGCATCGTTCTTCTCTGTAATGTGTCATGATGTTAAAATGGAACTATAGTTCCCAGCAACAGAGGCTTGCAGGTTTGTCTCTGATTTGTTGCTATTGTAGTTGAATTGAATAAAAATGGCTCCATACGTTCATAGTGAATGGCTCTATTAGGAGGTGTTGCCTTGTTGGAATACATGTGACATTATTAGAGGAAATATGTCACTCATGGCTGGCTTTGAGGTCTCAGAGGCTCTAGCCAGTCATACTGTGTCTTAGTCTCTATTCCTGTTACCTGTAGATCAAGATGTCGAACCCCAGCTCCTTCTCCAGCACCATGTCTGTTTACATACCATCTTGTTTCCCACCATAGTGTTAATAGACTAAACCTCTGAATTTTAAGCCAACCCAAATAAAATGATTTCTTTATAAGACTTGCCATGATTATGCTATCTCTTCACCAAAATAGAAACTCTAATACAGAAAGATGTTAGTGCCACCATACTGGGGTATTTCTCTGATAGATCTGACCATATTTTGAAAAAGATTGTTCAAGGAGTTTGGAACTTTGCAATATCAAAGCCATTGAGTGTTGAGACCTCAGTGGGATGCTCTTTAGAAGTTTGGAAGGTAAGAATTTTGAAAGCAATGCATAAGATTGTGGCATGGATCATGAAGTTTCAGGAGGATATTAAAGACTATCAAGGCCGACTCAGCGAAGATGCCTGAGGAAACCCAGACCCAAGACCAACCAATGGAGGAGGAAGAGGTCGAGACCTTTGCCTTTCAGGCAGAAATTGCCCAGTTGATGTCCTTGATCATCAACACTTTCTATTCAAACAAAGAGATATTTTTGAGGGAGCTCATTTCACATTCATCAGATGCTCTGGACAAGATCAGATACGAGAACCTGACAGACCCCAGTAAGTTAGACTCTGGGAAGGAGCTGCACATTAATCTTATTCCCAACAAACAAGATCGAACCCTTATCATTGTCGATACTGGATTCGAATGACCAAGGCTGACTTGACCAGAAGCACATCTACTTCATCACAGGTGAGACCAAGGACCAAGTTGCTAATTCTGCCTTTGTGGAGCATCTCCGAAAGCATGGCTTGGAAGTGATCTATATGATTGAGCCTATTGATGAGTACTGTGTACAACAGCTGAAGGAGTTTGAAGGCAAGACCTTGGTGTCTGTTACCAAAGAAGGACTGGAATTTCCAGAAGATGAAGAGGATAAAAACAAACAGGAAGAGAAAAAGACAAAATTTGAAAACCTCTGCAAAATTATGAAAGATATATTGGAGAAAAAAGTTGAGAAGGTGGTTGTATCAAACCGATTGTTGACATCCCCATGCTGTATTGTCACAAGCACTTATGGGTGGACAGCAAACATGGAGAGAATCATGAAAGTTCAAGCCCTCAGAGACAACTCAATGATGGGTTACATGGCAGCAAAGAATCACCTGGAGATAAACCCTGACCACTCCATCATTGAAACCCTGAGGCAAAAGGCAGAGGCTGACAAGAATGACAAGTCTGTGAAGGATCTGGTGATCTTGCTATATGAAACTGCACTCCTGTCTTCTGATTTCAGTCTGGAAGATACCCAGACACATGCCAACAGGATCTACAGGATGATCAACATTGGTCTAGGTATTGATGAAGATGATCCTACTGTGGATGATACCAGTGCTGCTGTTTCTGAAGAAATGCCACCCCTGGAAGGAGATGACGACACATCACGCATGGAAGAAGTAGACTAAGCTTCACCCAGAAGCTATATGTTTGATGCTTACTTTCATTCCTTCTGATAATATATTTTCGAGGATTTTTATTTATTTTTGTTAACATTTAAAACATCTGTGTGGCATGAAAACTAATGGGAAGATAAAATTCTACTTGTGATACTGTGATACTTACAGGTTTGGTTCAACAGATTGGTAGAACATTTGTTGTCAGACATACCTATTAACTTTGTGGTCTGAAGTGTTTAGCTGTTGAGGTGGATTCTTTAGTAGACCAAATAATTTGTCACTTGGAAGTAATCTAAGATAGCTTCATGTTTAAAAAGAAAAAAAAATTAAGATGGAAAAAGTTTCATCTTAAAATTTTTCATTCCTTGTAGTTAATTCTGCATGTATTAATCTTAGAAGTAAATACATAAGCTAAAACAACTGAGGAATTTCCCATGTGGCTTGTTTTCAGAGTACTGAGAACAAAACCCTGAGCTTCCCTAGGTCTTGTAACTCAGCAAGGCTTGTGAATGGAAATATAGTGCCCAATCACATTCTGCTTTAAAAGGTAAATACAGATGCGATAAAACGTGAAAAAACAACAACAACAACAAAAGACTATCAAGGCCATTTGCTATTTTGAATTAATATTCTGGTAAACTGGGGCTCAAGAGTCAGCCACATTAATAAGATCAACACCACAACAGCAAAACATTTTGTGTTTTTTGAACAATTGATACTGTTCAACTGAAGCTAAGAACTTAGCAGTAATTGAGAAGAGGCTAGCATCACTTAGGTGAAATCCTCTGCAAAATGGTTCCTGAGATCATATAGAAGCTATGTTCTAGAGGCGATCATGGTTTTACCTAGTGTTGTCCACTGAAACTTGTAATGTGTAGGAATCAACCAGGTGCTACTAGGATGAAGGTGTCATGGAGAACAGCTGAGATTTGAAACTATGAGAGACCACAAGAGGACATGAGTGAAGGGAGGTTCAGGAGCAGTGGAGGGAAGCCAGTCGGAGGCTACAAGACAAGCTGTGTGTGCTGCAGGGGCCAATGTGGAGAAGATTCTCAAGGTCATTGGACGAGTCCAAATGATCCTGAATATATCCCAGAAATTGGACAGTGGTATTTTGGTTTTGCTTTTATTTGATCGGTTGTGACTATGCCCTGAATTTTCCCTCTTGCAGTGAGAAAGTAGTTTACTGGAGCCGACAGTAGAGAGACATTGAATTTTAACTGCCTGGCCCTTTAAAAGAGATTGACTATTCTGTTTTTCATCTTTTGGTTTTTTTATGAGATTGACTATTTTAAAGGGACAGAAATTTTAATTTGTTTGAGTTTGTAAAGACTGTGGGACTTTTAAATTTATTTGTGTTTTTAAAGTGAGATCTTGGTAATGAATAAAAAAGGAAACATTGTGGCTTACCACATATCTGTCTGTGTGTCATGTTCATAAGGGGTCAATTGTACTGGCTTGTTTTGGGTCCCTTTGACCTGAGCTAGACTCATCAGAAAGGAGCCTCAATTGAAGAAATGCCTCCATGAAATCCAGCTGTAAGATAATTTTTAAATTACTGATCAATGGGGGAGGGCTCAGCCCATTGTGAATGAAGCCATCCCTGGGCTGATTGTCTCTGATTCTATAAGAAAGTAGGCTGAGCAGGCCATTGGAAGCAACCAGCACTTTTACATGGCCTCTGCATCAGCCTGTCTCCAGATTCATGCCCTGTTTGAATTCTAGTCCTGTCTTTCTTTGATGATGAACAGCAACATGGAAGTGTAAGCCAAATAAACTCCTTACTCCCCAGCTTGTTTTTTTTTTAATTTACTTATTATTTTTATTTTATATAACCAAATCCATTTAAATGAAAACAAATATTTATAGACAATATTTGGGAATTTGGGCATCATTCTTTCCAAACTACTTCCTGCAGGTTAGGGGCACTGTCATGGGGGATTCGAAGAAGATTCAGAAATCCTGGTTGTAGACTGTAAGGATGCTTTGTCCAGCTGTTTTGAATGTAAGATCACCTGGTACTCTGTTTCAGGTGGTCTGGCTTGATCAAACAACATTAGTCTGGAAGGAATTCACATCTTTTCATTTTCTGTGGAAACAAAAATAGAAATCCTTTTCCCCAGTAACTTGTCCTTCAACTTAAATTTTGGAGTCAAAGAATTATTTTTTATAATTTACTTTATTAGTTTACATGTCGATCACAGTTCCCTCTCCCTCCCTCCTTCCTTCCCTCCCTTTTACCCTAACAGCCCTCTCACATGAACTCTAACCACCCTCCCCTCCCATCCCCCCACCCAATTCCATGTGTAGGGGAATGTCATGCAGTTGGGGTCATATAGGTCTGACAGGTCATTTGAAGTAGGGACCAGGGCTTCTCTCCAGTCTCTAGATTAAAGTAGTTATAATCCATGGGGGATGTGTTCAAAAAGTCCTTTTGTGCACCAGGGATACATCCTGGCTCCACTATCTGAGGCCCCATAGACTGCTCAGTCCTTCTGGCTGAGACCCATATCCATGGGGGCCTGAGTCAGTCCCATGCTGGCTTCCCAGCTATCAGTCTGGTGGCCCTTTAGCTACTCCTTGTTCAGGGAAGCTGTCTCTTTGTGTTTCAGCCGCCTGGTCTTGTCCTCTCCATCTGCATCTGAGTTCTACTTCGTCTCAGTGTATATGTATGGGTGTTTGCTCCTTTTTCCAACAGGTATTAGTTGAGGGTTCCATGGATGAAAAGTTAGTTGTTGATCTCAATCTCCAGGAAGGGCATTTATGGTAGCCTTTCCACGGAAGCTCAAATTGTTAGTTGGCAGCACTCTAGTAGTTCTCTAGACATTTCTTTGTGTTCAATTTTATCTTCAAACCAATATTGGCTCCTTCATTTATGTTCTCTCTCTCTGTCTCCCTCTCTCTTTCCTGTCTTCTATTCCTAACCAGGCTAAATCTTCCTGGTCGCACATGTTTTCCTTTCCTCCCAGTTTTCTCCTACTTCTCTTTCAATTTGCTGACCCCCCCCCCACTTACCCTGAGCTCTGGGGGACTTTACCCTTACCAGTTCTGTGAGGGACTTTATATGAATCTCTTAGAATATACCTTGTATCCTAGTTCCTCTAGTGATGTGAATTATAGGCTGGTGATCCTTTGATCTAGGTCTAAAATCCATATATGAGTGAGTACATACTGTGTTCCTCTTTTTGTGACTGTGTTACCTCATTCAGGATGGTTTCTCCAAGTGTCATCCAATTGCCTGCGAATTTCAAGATACCATTATTTTTTTCTGCAGAGTAGTATTCCATTGTGTAGATGTGCCACATCTTCATTAACCATTTTTCAATTGAGGGGCATCTAGGTTGCTTCAAGGTTCTTGCTATTACAAATAGTGCTGCTATGAACATAGTTGAACAGATGTCTTTGTTGCATGGATGTGAATCCTTTGGGTATATGCCTAAGAGTGGGATTGTGGGGTCCTGTGGTAGATTAATTCCCATTTTCTAGAGGAACTACCATACTGATCTCCAAAATGGCTTTACGAGTTTGCACTCCCACCAGCAGTGGAGGAGTGTTCAACTTTCTCCACATCCTCTCCAACATGAGTCATCATCTGTGTTTCTAATTTTAGCCATTCTGGCAGGAGTAAGATGGTATCTCAAAGTTGTTTTGATTTGCATTTCCCTGATAGCTAAAGATGCGGAGCATTTTCTTAAGTGTCTTTCAGCCTTTTTGATTTCCTCTATTGAGAATTCTTTCTTCAGTTCTGTACCCCATTTTTTTAATCGGGTTATTTGATGTTTTGTTGACTAGTTTCTTGAGTTCTTTTTATATATTGGAGATCAGCACTTTGTCGGGATTGGTGAAATCTTTTCCCAGTCTGTGGGCTGCCTTTTGGTCTTGTCCACAGTGTCCTTAGCCTTACAGAAGCTTCTAAGTTTGAAGAGGTCCAATTTATTAATTGTTTCTCTCAGTGTCTGTGTCCCGGGTTTATGTACAGGAAGCGGTCGCCTATACCAATTTGGTCAAGGGTACCTCCTACTTTCTCTTCTAAGAGGTTCAATGTGGCTGGATTGATGTTGAGGTCTTTGATCCATTTGGACTTGAGTTTTGTGCATGGCGACAGACATGGGTCTATCTAAAATCTTCTACACACCCTCATCAAATTGTGCCAGTACCATTTGTTGAAGATGCTGCCCTTGTCATATTGTATGATTTTAGCTGTTTTGCCAAAAATCAGGTGTTCATAGGTGTGTGGGTTAATACCAGGATTTTTAATTCAATTCCATTGGTCTACCTGTCTATTTTTATGCCAATACGAGGCTGTTTTCAGAACTATAGCTCTGTAGTAACGATTAAAGGCAGGAATGGTGATGCCTACTGAAGTTCTTTTATTGTATAGGGTTGTTTTGGCTGTCCTGGATCTTTTGTTTTTCCATATATAATTAATTATTATCCTTTCAAGGTCGGTGAAGAATTGTGGTGGGATTGTAATGGGAATTGCATTGAATCTGTAGATTGCTGTTGGCAAGATTGCCATTTTTACTATGTTTATCCTACCTATCCAACAGCATGCGAGATCTTTCCATTTTCTGGTATCTTTTTAATTTCTTTCTTTAGAGCAACAAAGCTCTTATTATATAGATCTTTTACTTGTTTGGAAAGTGTTACACCAAGATACTTTATGTTGCTTGTTGCTATTGTAAAGGGTGATGTTTCTCTGATTTCTATCTCTGTCTCTTTGTCGTTTGAAAATAATTAGGGATACTGATTTTTTTGAGTTTATCTTGCATCCTGCTAGTTTGCTGAAGGTGTTTATCAGCTGTAGGAGTTCCCTGGTAGACTTTATTGGGTTGCTTATGTAAACTATCATATCATCTGCAAATAGAAAGAGTTTGACTTCTTCCCTTCCAATTTGGATCCCCTTGATCTCCTTTTGTTGTCTTATAGCATTAGCTAGAACTTCTAGTATGATATTGAAGAGATATGGAGAGAGAGGGCAGCCTTGTCTTGTTCCTGATTTTAGAGGAATTGGCTTAAGTTTCTCTCCCTTAAGTTTCATGTTAGCTGTTGGTTTGCTGTATATTGCTCTTATTATGTTTAGGTATGTTCCTGTTATCCCTGACCTCTCCAAGACCTTTATCATGTAAGGGTGTTGAATTTTGTCAAAGGCTTTTTCTCCATCTAGGGAGATAATCATATGGTTTTTCTTTTACTGTTTGTTTATATGGTAGATCACGTTGATAGATTTTCATATGTTAAACCATCCCTGCATTCCAGGGATGAAGCCTACTTGGTCATGGTGGACGATTTCTCTGATGTATTCTTGAATTCGGTTTGCCAGTATTTTATTATTTTTGCATCGATGTTCATCAGGGTTATTGGTCTGTAGATTTCTTTCTTAGTTTTGTCTTTGTGAGGCTTGGGTACCAAGGTTATTGTGGCCTCATAAAAAAGAGTTTGGCAATGAACCTTCTGTTTCTATCTTGTGGAACAGTTTGAGGAGAATTGGTATTAGGTCTTCCTTCAACATTTGGTAGAATTCTGCATTGACTCCATCTGGCCTGGACATTTTTTTGGTTGGAAGGCTTTCAATGACAGCTTCTATTTCATTGTGGGATATAGGTTTAAGTTGTTTGTCTGTTCTTGATTTAATTTTTGTAATGATAGTTATCCAGAAATTTGTCCATTTCCTTTGATTTTCAATTTTTGTGGAATACAGATTTTCAAAGTATGACCTGAAAATTGTCTGGATTCCCTCTCTGTTGTTATGTTCCCCTTTTCACTTCTGATTTTGTCAATTTGCATGTTCTGTCTCTCTCTCTCTGCTTTTTCTTTAATTTGGATAAAGGTTTGTCTATCTTGTTGCTTTTCTCAAAAAACCAACTCTTCATTGCATTGATTTTTTTTTTTTTTTGTATTGTTTTCCTGGATTCTATTTTGTTGATTTCAGCCCTCAAGTTGATTATTTCCTGGCGTATACTCCTGCGGGGTGAATTTGCTTCTCTCTGTTCTAAGGCTTTTAGTTGCACTGTTAATTCTCTTATGTGACTATCCTCTGTTTTCTTCATATGGGCACTTAGTGCAATGAACTTCCCTCGTAGGACTGCTTTCAAGGTGTCCCATAAGTTCGGGTATTGTATGTCCTCATTCTCGTTAAATATTAGAAAGTCCTTAATT
The DNA here is from genome assembly GCF_943737965.1 of Phodopus roborovskii. NCBI lineage: Eukaryota > Metazoa > Chordata > Mammalia > Rodentia > Cricetidae > Phodopus > Phodopus roborovskii. The sequence continues at coordinate 4,869,629 of NW_026126447.1, forward strand.
TCTTTCTTTATTTCTTCTTTGACCCAGGAGTGGTGCAATTGCACATTGTTCAGTTTCCATGAGTTTGCAGGTTTTCTGCTATTTGTGTTGTTGTTGAATTCCAATTTTAAAGCATGGTGGTCTAATAATATACAGGGGATTATTCCTATTCTCTTGTATCTGTTGAGGTTTGTTATGCCAGCTAGTATGTGGTCAATTTTAGAGAAGGTTCCATGGGGAGCAGAGTAGAAGGTATATTCTTTTGTCTTTGGATGGAATGTTCTATAGATGTCTATTAACCCCAGTTGAGACATAACTTCTGTTAGTTCTTTTGTTTCTTTGTTGAGTTTCTGATTTGTGGTCCTGTCTAGTGTTGAGAGTGGAGTATTGAAGTCTCCCACTATAAGTATGTGAGGTTTTATATGAGCTTTGAGTTTTAGTAGTGTTTCTTTTATGAATGTGGGTGACTTTGTATTGGGGGCATAGATGTTCAGAATTTAGACTTGGTGAATGGGTTTCTCCTGCGATGAATATGAAATGACCATCTTCATCTCTTTTGATTAATTTTGGTTTGAAGTCTAACTTGTTAGATATTAGGATAGCCACGCCTGCTTCCTTCTTATTTCCATTTGATTGGGAAGTCTTTTCCCAACCCTTTACCCTGAGGTAATGTCTATCTTTAAGCTTAGATATGTTTCTTGTATGCAGCAGAAAGATGGATTCTGTCTTTGTATCCATTCTGTTGGCCTGTGTCTTTTTATAGGTAAATTAAGACCATTAATGTTGAGGGTGAGTAAGGACCATTGATTCTTGATGCCTGTTTGATTTAGGTTTGTTGTTGGCAGTGATATTGTGAATACATTAGTTCTGCTTTACCCTTGGTTTCTGGTGTAGTTGGATTATCTGTTGCCTACATTTTTGTGGGTGTAGTTACCTTCCTTGGGTTGGAGTTTTCCTTCCAATACTTTCTGTAGGGCTGGATTTGTAGATACATATTCAGAAAATCTGGTTTTGTCATTAAATATCTTGTATTCTCCATCTATAGTGATTGAGAGTTTTGCTGGATATAGTAGCCTAGGCTGGCATCCTAGTTCTCTTAATACTTTTAGAACATCTATCCAGGACCTTCTGGCCTTGAGGGCTTCCATGGAGAAGTCCGGTGTAATTTTGATAGATCTGCCTTTATATGTTTCCTGTCCTTTTTCCTTCGTTGCTCTTAATATTCTTTCTTTATTCTGTATGCTAGGTGTTTTGATTATTATATGTCGAGGAGTCTTTTTTCTTTGGTCCAGCCTATTTCTTGTTTGGTATGCTTCTTGTACTTTCATGGGCATGTCCTTCTTCAGATTTGGAAAGTTTTCCTTGATGATTTTGTTGAATATGTTTTCGGCATCTTTGAGCTGGGCTTCCTCACCTTCGTCTATGCCTATTATTCTTAGGTTTGGCTTTTTATGGTGTCCCACATTTCCGGGATGTTTTGTGTTAAGGGTTTGTTGGATTTATGATTTTCTTTGGTCGATGAATCTATTCTTCTAGTTTATCTTCTGAGCCTGAGATTCTCTCTTCCATCTCTTGAATTCTCTGGGTTATTCTTGTGTCAGTAGTTCCCACTTTTTTGCCCAGTTTTTCTATTTCCAGCATTCCTTTGGTTTGTGTTGCATTTATTTTCTCTGTTTCAGTTTTCAAGTCTTGAACCATTACCTTCATCTGGTTAATTGTTTTTTCTTGGCTTTCTGTACTTTCCTTAAGGAATTTGTTCATTTCTTCCACTTTTTTGTTTGTTTTTTCCTCCATTTCTTTAAGGGATTTTCTCACATCTTCTTTGAGTGCCTCTATCATTTTTATGTTGGTTATTTTTAAGTTGTTCCCTTCTGCTTCCTGTGTTTTGTTGTTGTGTTCCATTCTAGTTGGTGTAGATTCCCTAGATTCTGTTGGTGTCATGCTTTTTTTCTGTTGTTAGGTGTTTTCTTATATTGCCTTCTTCCTATAGCTTCTTCCAGTAGGTGTTGGTGGGGTCTCCCCTTCTCTCTATGGTACTTCCCAGGTGGGCTTATGTGAGTCAGAGATTCAATATCTGTAGCTCTGTGTGGTCCAAGCACTCTAGGAGGTCTCTCCTCAGACAGGGACCCATGGATGGTGTCAAGGATGAGGATCCAGTAGAAGATGCCAGCGGGAAATCACAGTGCTCCAGCAGAGATAGGGGGATCTCTGGGAGGGGCCCAGGACTCCAGCAGAGGACTGGAGGTGGGGTCAGAGACCAAGCAAGTGGAAATTACGGGTTGTCCTGTGTGGATAGGCAGGTCTCCTTTGTTCAGAGTTGCTCCAAGAAGTCTCTGAAGCAGGGTGGACTGTTGGTTCCACCCTCTGTCCCAGTTCTCAACCAGAGTGGCAGGACCATGGGCATTATAGGGCACTGGGTGAGGGGGGGCAGTCTCGTGGTGGGGATGGGTGGGTGTGTATCTGAACTCCAAGGGTGCACTCGATTGGGAACCAGACACAGGAGCAGCAGGATTAGGGGCCAACCCAGGGAGTTCAGGGAGGGGGTAGAGGTTGTAGGGGAGAGGCAGCCTGGATTGGGCCCAGACTCACCTCTGGCCAATAGCTGGTGGAAGAGAACAAAGGCTGAGCTGAAACTTGGGAAGGTTTTGCAGGATAGTCTGATCTCACTGGAAACTGGAACTCTCCAGCTGAGGCCTTTTTCTCTAGCAGAGGCCCGGATTTGGGGTCAAGGATCTTGCAGGCAGGAGCACTTGTTTTTTTTTTTTTTTATTTAAATGATGCTTCATTGTGTCAAAAGAAACTCTGACTAAACAGGTAGGTATATCAATTTCCAGAGAACAATATTGGGGAACATCATGACTCATTCATGAATTTCATACTCCATCTTCTCTGTAATCCATACGACTGGCAAAGTTTGGATTTCTGTTCTTCAGTCTCACAGATTTCTGAATACAAGTGACTCTATACCTAGAGAAGCACTATTTTGAAGACACTTGACCTCAGGATATAGTTTCCTGTTGACAACATGGCTCTATCAGAGTAGATATTCTTAAGCTGTGGAGTGTACAAAGAAATGGATTGCTGTGCTAAGGGATACTATAATTAATTTACTTCTTCATTTTTTTTACCAGAAAGAATACAGAAACTCACAGAAACTGATAAAGAATACCTTTATCAGCAGCAATTTGAAAATTGTTCTTGAAAAAATGTAAATTAAAATTCTTGGTGGGGGGTGGAAGCATAGATCAAAGCCTAGAAAGATCAGCCACAAGTGGAACTACAAAGAACATTCAATTCCCTAGCTTCATGACTATTGGTTTGCAGTGCAAAAACAAATCTTCATCATAGGATAACACTGAGTAACAGAAACTATCTGGTCAAAATGATAGACTGAGAACCATAGGTCTAGACATATAAAAATATTCTTATAAGGCAGAACATTCTAGGATCTCAGAAATTTTCTTCTAAGTTAGCCTAAAGCCAATCCTAAGGGAAGCTGTTCTTACAATGGTTCATGATGTAAGTAACCAAGATGATTTTGAGCACAATGGCAAATGACAAAATACTGAACTATTTGAATGTGTCTTTCATCTTAAATTGACGAAAGCAAGCCATCTAAGCCCCATTCTAAGTATGTAGTTGGTACTCAACTGCATGCTTTAGTGGATAAAAAATATCACAAACTGTGTTTTCAGAGAGTTTGTGGGACCTTCTTTCCAAAGTCCTAAGAAAAAATACATTATGAGAGGCAACTTTCTGTCCTGTCAATGCCAATAACCATACACATACTTTTTTCATGATCTTTTGAACAGTCAGTTGTTTACATCTAGGACATAAAGTCAGGTACATAAGTAAAATGGGTTTTTTTCATGAGGAAAAGTTGAAGAGACTTGATTGTAGTGAAGCCCACCCTTTCACCCTGTTCATCGATGACCTTCTCATTTAATGAAAAGGCTTGACAACAGAGCAAAGAAAGATTTGAAAGATAAGCATGCCCAAGTCAGGCATTGCCTGTAACAACAGCAAAGGATGCACCCACCACCGGAGCATGAGTATCTCTGACATATGAGGAGTCATGCTTTACACTTGGTGATGTTTCTGTTCTCTTGGCTTTATATCATGTTTCTGAAGAATTTAAAAATTTATTTTTTTTTAATCAGCTTATTTGGGAATTGCTTATACTATGAAGCATTTATATGGCAGCAAATTCCTACTGCTGTGAAGACTTCCTTGTGATGTGACAGATTCAGGCCAGTGTCATTAACACACTTCCAGATTGATGTTGCCAGCCTGATGATCATAGATGATGGCAAATTCCCTCTGCACTGGGCAGAGACAATGAGCATTTGTCACACTAGATCACAGTGCCCATCCATTGGCAGAATGCTGAAATAGTCTGATATAGATGTGTCTAGAGAAATGAGGTTAAACAACTACATAGGTTGTGAGTTCAGGATTAGAATGGGAGTCAAATGTTTTTCATCATTTCTCTGTTATTGATACATTCTATGGACTTTGCTGAGATCCTTTACAACTCAGGGCCAAGGTGTTTTTCTATCTGGAGGAAAAGTGCACAAACATTCAACCAGTGGTTACTGAGCTCAGTCCTGAGACCAGGAGATGATTCTGTAGATGAAGCAGGGTGACATAAATAAATAATTCCCTTATCTTTGTAATTACCTTATAATTTCTCCAACTTCTTATATATAATGGACATTAGTTTATTCCATAACACACAGATGCTGGGAATATCAGTTTCAATTCTATTTAAGTTACACCTGGTTCTGAGTTACAACATTTGAGTTTATGTGTGTATAGTATGTACATGTTAATATTGGTGTTTACATAACCACATGTTGGTGCACATGCACATGAAAGCAGGAGGTTGACTTCATGTCTTCCTCTATTACTCTCATTGCTTTTTGTTATCGAATGTTCCACTGAAATTGAAGCTCATTGATTCAGGTATTTTGGCTAGGCAATGCACTCCAAGAATCTGTCTGTCTTCAGGTCCTAACTTACACTGGGGATAGAGACATATGCTGCCATGCCCAGGTTTTTCATAGATCCTATGGCCAAATACAGGCCCCCATGATTGTTCAATGTGCACTTTACTCAATAACCATGTCTCTGGCCTGTAGTTATAACCTTTGTGATTAGCAAAATGCCTTTTAATTTAATTAATGAAATTCCCTTAACCCTTTCTTAAAAATTCTGTAATATTAAATATACACAGCTCCATGAAAATAAGGAGTGATCTCTGATATCTACCGATCACTATGAGGCAACCATTATCTCCAGATGCTTTAGAGAAATTCTGTGTATCCCTGAGGTTACTACTTTTGTAAAGACCCTTGTTACAGATGTTAATAATGTCCTTTTATTTGCCTGAGCATCTTTATAAGGGAACCATGACACTGTTTCAAAGTCACATAAAAATAACCATTCTGAATATGCCGAGGCCAAAGTTGCACTAATCTAGTTTCCTTAATGGAAGCAAGATAAGAATTTCCATCCACCTACTCATGGGCGATCCAAACCACTATTCCTTGTCCCAAAGAATCAACCCTGTCCTTTGACTCAGGAACCTGTCTCATTCTACTTGTCCTTGATCGCTCTTTATAAGACAATTACCCAGTTCTTTTCTATGGCCTCTGAACTAGTTTTCTAGGGTTTGTGTAACAAAACATTACAGATAAAGTATTTGAAAACCATAAAGAAACTTTGTTGTGATATTTTGGATTGTAAGCTCACAAGACACAATAAATTGTCTTTTGAGACCATACTATGGTTTTTAGATGGTTATTTGCTAGCCTTCAAGATAAATTTTATAATGAAATGAAAGTAATAGCTTCAGAAGCTTTGAATTTTTCTCCAAATTTGAGAACAGCCCTTAAAGAATAGATTTGGCAAACTGGGGAGATGCCTCAAGGCATAAAGTAGTAGACTTGAGTCTTAGGGCTCCTAGGTAAGTTTGAGGCTGTGAGGAAACACCATAATGAAAAACAGCTGAAGAAGAATGGGTTTATTTCATTTTATGGTTTGTAGTACATCCTGGACATCATGACAGGAACTCAGAAGCAGGAATTGATTCTTCAGAGGCCACAAGGAATGCTGCTTACTGTCTTATTCCTGGTGCCTTGCTCAGTTTGTTTTGTTAAATACCCCAGGGTATCGCCATCCACAATGGTCTGGGTCTCGACACAAAAATCATTATTCAAGAAAAAGATTAGGCCTCAGTAATGAAGTGAATAATTGAAGAAGACATTTTATATTAACCTCCACATGAACCCACACACACCAGATTCCACACACATGTGCACATGCCATACAATACACATGCAAAAAAATGGTACTTTATTTTTCACATGGTCACATATAAATATCCATAAATGAAACACCAAAATAAATGGTTATCTGTTTAATTGTGAGGAGCCTAAATTTAGGAAAATAAGACATAGATCGGGTCTTTATCAGTATTTACTGCTTTATTAATGATACTAATTATAATATAATCTGTACTTATCTTGTTGTTACTATGTTCCTAGTGTTTTATATGCTCTATATTCTTTAATCTTTAATCTTGGGAAATCATTGTAAAAAGTCAAAATCAGAGATCTGTAAAGATAAAGAACAGTCAGAGGACAAGTAGTGAGTAAATAACTACTATGATCCTACTATGTGAGAAGTGCTATTTTAGATATTCTCCTTATAATTAGCCTAAGGAATTATATTAAAGGTGGGTGATAATAGTTCAGATAGGATGATACAGCCAAGCCCAGAGAGATGAGCTGGTTTTCTTAAGTTCATAAAGGGAAGTTTTTTTGTATACCAGGATTTACACTCAAGAAAAGTTGAATCAAGAATTTGTGCTTTTGACCATTATTCTACAACATCCTGAGTGGACAAATATGCATCTCATGTCATCACCAGCTGACCTAAACTTGAACTGGGACAAATTATCTGAAAGGAGGTAATTGGTTACAACATAGTTGGTACAATGTTTAACAAGATAACAAAGATATTGGTTCTACTAGGCATTAGGAGAATGGGGAAAAAATGTTGTAGTAAGGTAACTTAACAGTATTAGAGACTGGGGTGGTTTGAAAGAAAATGGCCACTGAAGGAAGTGGCACTATTAGGCGTTGTGGCTTTGCTGGGGTAAATATGACCTTGTTGAAGGAATGTGTCATTGTGGAGGAAGGCTTTAAGGGATTTTATATGCTCAAGCCATATCCACTGTCTCAGATAATTTTATGCTGCCTACACTAGATATACAACTCTCAGCTACTTCTCTAGCACCATGTCTACCTGCATGCTGCCATGTTCCACAATAATGATAATGGTCTGAAACTGTACACAAGTTCTCCTAGTTGTTTTCCTTTTTACATTGTCACAGTCATAGTGTTTTATCACAGCAAGAAACCCTAACTAAGACAGAGGCAGATACAGTAAGCAAATGGAACAAGGCAGTAGGGCAAATTGCCTAACAGTTCTTAACAAGCAAGGGAAGAAAATGCAGGGAAACATACATGAAATGACAGCCAGTTAAAGAGCTGGATTCTAGGACTGGGGCTCACATATGTAAGATCTTGGCTCCCACTCCCAGCACTACAAAACAAAGCAAAAGAACACCAAAACTTGTCTAAATAAATTTAAAAACAAACCTTAATATCAAGCAAAAAAAAAAAAAAATGTAGGAAGGTCCCCTTCAGAAACATAAGAATTTCATAAAATAAAAAGGCTGGAGTTTCAAAAAAAGCCTAGAATAGAGAGATGCAAGCACTTGAACATAAGGACAGTCTATATGATAGTCTGAATATTAAATGTTTTCTCATAGTTTAATGTGTTTTTAACAGTTTCCAGATGGAGGCATTGTTTTAGAATGTTGTTGACCCTTTAAGAGCTGGATCCTCAGTGAAGGAAGTAGGAGATTAAGGATGGGCTTTAAAATGTTATAGCCCTAGCTTTCATAATACTACAAGTGCCATGTAGGCTGCTGTGCAAAAAATTCACCTAGTCTTACCCACCCATGAATGAACTCTGTGAGCCACAATAGTGACTTTCATGAAAAGATATTTTCATAGTACAGTAGTGGTACACATTATGGAGGTAACCAATCACTTTGTGATTGAATTTAAGACAGTTGCACAAGAAGAGAGACTTACCTCAAACTATAAATGTAGCACGTGTTTAGGAGGACCCACAAGCCCCACGAACATATCTATATCTATTATTCTACAAATGGATAAACTTGCAGTTGTTCATCTAAATATGTATTCCTGTGCCCACAAACCTCATCAGGGAAGTTTCTTTATGAAATAGATGGTGGTTAAGACAAAATATGACACCTGGCCAAAATGTAGAGAATCAGAGAGTAGAAGTGCTCAATCAAAAAATGGGACATGTATATCACTTATAACCCTATGGCTTATGAACCATTTATGGAACATGGAACAGAAAGATTGTAAGAACTAGAGGTTATAGATGACTCAAGTGAAACAGTCTTCTGGCCATGGCAAGACCACTGAAGTCATCAACTCAGAGTAGCTGATATTGCACAGACTTGCAAAACATCAAGATAATCAACAGTTGAGCATGTGAGGAGGAAGGGATTCTTGAGGCCTCTACCCCTAACTGAAGAGCTACTGATATTTAATGGCTTCTGATGAGAGGTCAAAAGTCATTTTGTTTTAAAGATAAGGACTCTGGCAGGATAGCAAAGTCCACTGCCTATTTCTTAAGTATATAGACAGCTGGGAAGAGTTGTGGAAGTGTAAGTAAATCTGGAAAAAGTTAATGGGAGGTGAATATTATGTAATTACATTGTACGAATTGTTAAAAGAATTAATAAAATGTTACATTGAAAGCACTAAAAAACTTTTATTGCCTCAATTTACCTCCTGTCTGGTCCTTGTTTCTAGAAGTCAGACATAATGTGACCAGATGTCTCAAGGTCCATTACAGAGCCTCTGTAATGATGAACTTGATCCATTTGGTAACAGCAACAAGGAAAGTAAATAACACAAATAGGGTAATGAGACAGACTAGACTTGATACATGATCATTTGTTGGCATACTTGAAATTCTGAAATGTCTGCCAGTTTCTCTAGGGGTAAAATCGGGAATCCTCATATGGATTACAACATGTTTTATCACATAATAATCATAGCATCTGCTGATACTACTCTGTATCCACACCCTTCATTTTCTTGTTGTCTTTATTACTCTGTTGTCTTAGGTAGACCTTCAACACAGCAAGACCTCTAGCCTGAACAATGATTAATAACTCTCATCACCTCACTTAACTTACCATTTATGATTCTGACTCTCTGTATACTCCAGTAGCATCTCATCATTATTTTCCTTAACATATATTACATGTAAAGATACTGTTTATCTTACTCTATAAAATACTGACTTTGAAAAATATCTGTTGTATGAATCAGTGAGTATGGAATTGAACTCCATGCCCTTCTATCACTGCTGAGGACAATAATTTTTCCAGATATTTCTTTGAGATTGTTTCTGTAGGTAGTAATCAAGTACCTGAAGCTGTGAAATAGTTGCCCACATGAACTAAGAACTGGTTATGTCCTGCTGGCCTCAATTGTCATGTGAAAATTCAATAAAGCAGACTCACCAAGTCCTTTGCTTGGCAATTCTCTGAGCACATCAAGTTCCTGTAGTGCTTGCAGGGAATAAAAACACTATTTTACCACAAATTTAGATTGGATGTTTCCTCCTTTGCCTGTCTTCTCTTCAGTCCTATCCCTCAGTGGACCATTCTTCCAGGTGCTTCCAATTTGCAGGTGTCCCTGGTGCTGAAGGTGGAGCTTTAAGTGAAAGTTCAGTTTTTTGTAGGACTGCAGTAGTGGCCCTTAATGTTCCAGTGCTGAGCTTATTCTGCTGTTTCTGGATGAGTTGCTAAGCAACCACCCTATTTGCTTGGAAACTGGGTGAGGCTGTATGAGGTTGTTTGGGAGAGGACAGTGGGAACAGTTACTCAGGACTTCTTACAAATGTAGTCTTCTGTTCATAATTATATTTTATTAATATACACACACATATATATTAATAAATATATTTGTATATGTACATATTCTAATTGCAGCCTTCCTTTATTTGGGACTTTGGATACATTATTGTAACCATTCACTTATTAACTCATACAAGGCCAAGATTAGTCTCCAAATCTTCCATTCAGTGCTGTAAATCAAAGGATTTGAAAGGGTTCACATACATGACAAAGGACATGATTGGAAAATGATTTCAAGTCTTGGGAATGAGCCATGTATAACTCAAAGTAATCATGAGGGCTAACTTCTATGTTCTATACCAGGGGACAGTAGGCAGGCTCTAAAAGCACTGCCTCATAAAAGAGGTGGGAAGGAATTCTAATCAAAGAAATATCTAGTGAAAATTTGGCAAGGCAGAAGTTATTATGACACAAATGATGTATGAAGATACTGACGTACACAGGAATCAAATGACCTTCAAAAATCTTCCTGTTTTTAAGGGATCTTAACAGGATTTGGAACCTTCAGGCATAAGAGCCATTATGCCTAAGCACTTAGTGCTTAATGCTAATTTGTAAAGTTGAACCCACCTTATTTTGGTTGATCTGATTTTTTTCACTTATGTGATTGGATAATAACGTTTTTAGAGATTTCTAAGGAATAAATACGATGCATAGCAAGTTATCTCTCAAAATTCACATCAAAATAGAGAAACTATTTGATCTATCCAAATTTTAATGCTTTTGGAAGAGAAAGAAATGGGTATATATGTTAGATCCAACAAAGATAAATCTTTGACTTTGGGAAATTATAAGAGGAAATAATGTGACAGAAGGAGTTGAATGATGATCTCTTCACAGAACCTATCCCCTATCTATAAAAGTCTCTGTTTCTGCATCATTCATTCCAAAGATACACACTAGTTTTGTCTCATTGCATAGGATGAGTCTGGAGAGAGTGCACCAGATGCTTTGATCATGCTGATTCTCGCTCCATGTATAATATCAAAATGGGCATTTTGTTCAGGTAAACAAAGGTTTATCTTTTATGTCATAATTTAAAAAACACATGAGAATTTTTATTTCCTGACATCAATTACCCATGCCACTACACCCAACCTGACCACTTTAATCTCTCTATTGCTCTTCCTTCTAAAGACACATTAGTAGTGTGTCTTTATATATAGTAGCTCTACCTGGAGTCAGTAGGTTTCCTGAGCTGTTGGATACGGAGCAAAAACTACTGGGCTCTGAGCAAGAGTGTTCTTCCTGATGGAAAATCTGCCTTTAACAGCCTGCTCACCTTGAGCTTCTGCTGCAGCTGTATGATTCTTGTATCAATGCATTTAAGTGTATTTTGACTCCATCTTCTGGAGGGTTTTCTGTGGTAAGGACGTTGTGCACAGGCCTTTTAGAGTTTGGTCATTTCCTTTGGATTTCATTTTTGCACATATTATTTCAACTTACTGAGGCAAATACTACTGTCTTTCATAGTTAAGAGCCATGATTTTAGACAATGACAAGTCATAGTACCATGATTGTATGGAGGCAAACAACATATCTTTTCAGACTAAGTTCAACTTCTTCTGTTGCTACTGAGTCAAGCAGCATTCTACAGTATGCATGTTAATGTTTCCCCAACAAATTGAAATATGATAACCAATTACCCAACATGAGGCCATTGGGAAGGGGTTAATTTGTGAGAATTCTACCTTTTCTATCTTTAATGGAATTAATTTTCTTCTAAAAGAGGCTTTCAAGAATTTCCTTTTCTTCTTAGCATTCCTTTACCATTTCAGACACAAAGTCTACTGATGCCTTATCTTGAACTTCACCATACTGAAGAGGACTACATTTTTAAGATTGACAATTACTCAGTTATGCCATCATGTTGTGGCTGTTTAAATATACCACATAGATAACCTTCATGAAATTCTTAATGTTCTATTTAATCTGTAAAGTGAGCTGAATTGATTACAGATTTTATTATTTCAAAATGCAGTACTATCTCGGAATTAATTTACCACAGGACCTGGAAATCTCCCTCTTAGGCATATACCCAAATGAACACATCCATTTAAGAAAGACATGTGCTCAACTATGTTCGTAGCAGCATTATTTGTAATAGCAAGAACCTGGAAGCAACCTAGATGCCCCTCAACTAAAGAATGCATAAAGAAGATGTGGCACATCTACACAATGGAATACTACTCTACAGTAAAAATAATGGAACCTTGAAATTTGCAGGCAAGTGGATGGCACTTGAAGCAACCACCCTGAATGAGGTAATCCAGTCACAAAAATAGGAACATGGTATGTACTAGCTCATATATGGATTTTAGACCTAGAGCAAAGGATCACTAGCCTATAATTCATTCATACCACTAGAGGAACTAGGATTCAAAGTGTAGTCTAAGAGATTCATATAAGGTCCCTCACAAAAGGGGGAAGGGACAAGTCCACAAGAGCACATTGGAAATGGGGGCAGTGAATGGAGAGTGAACTAGGAGAAAGAGAAGGGGAGGAGAAGAAAGCATGTGAGACTAGGAAAATTGAGTCAGGGTAGGAATAGAAGACAGGAGAGAGAGAGAGAGAGAGAGAGAGAGAGAGATAACATAAAAGAGGGAGCCATTATTAGTTTGAAGAGAAAACTGAACCTAAAGAAAGGGCTAGAGACCTACAAGACTGCTGCCAACTAACAATTTGAGCAACCATGGAAAAGGTACCAAATAAATGCCCTTCCCGGATAGTGAGATCAACAAGTAACTTATCCACCATCATGGAGCACTCATCTAGAACCTGCTGGAAACAGAAGCAAACACCCATAACTAAACTCTGAGTCCAGCTAGAATCCAGATGCAGAAGGAAAGGACAAGACCAGGTTGCAGAAACAAATAGAGACAGTTGACTTGAAGAAGGAGGAGCTAATGCCCCCCACCCCCAGACTGATAGCTGGGAATCCAGCATGGGACTGACTCAGACCCCCTGAATATGGGTCTCAGCTAGAAGGACTGAGCAGTCTAAGGGACCTCAGACAGTGGAACCACGATGTATTCCTGGTGTACAAAAGGACCTTGAGGACACATCCCCCAAGGTGGGGTACTCCTTTAACCTAGAGACAGGAGAGAAGTCCTAGTCCCTACTTCAAATGACTTGACAGATTTACATTACCCCATCTGGATGGCATTGTGTTATTTTTTAAAAATTTTCAATATTGGTATGAAATTTAAAGAGAAAAATTTAAAAAAATAAATAAACGTTTTGTCTGGGCGTGGTGATGCATACCTGCAACCCCAGGATTGCCTAAAGGCAGAGGCTATTATAATCTATATAGTAAGTTCCAGACCAACCAAACCCACATAAGACCCCCATCTCAAAAACAACAGAAAAACAAACCAAAACCATGATTCAAATAAAGTAAATTGTTTTTAAACTACATTCTTGGCTTCTGGGAAAGAAGGAACAACTTTTCCTTAAGATTGTGGCCCCTGTGAATCCACTGTGCTCCGGAGATGGCCCCACAGGCATGACTATACAGGGAGCTCAAATACAACCTGTGGGTTATGAAAAAAGAAAAAGAAGAAAAGCAAAAAAAAAGAGAGATGAGAAGTTGGGAGTAGATCTTGGAAAAGTCAGCGGTAAGAGTGAGAGGTGAATATGATAGAAATATATTTCCTGTATGCACAAAGTTCTCAAAAGTTAATAAAAATATTTTTGAAAGAAAAAATGCAGTACATCTAAATTGCCTTCATTTACCAAATAGATAGACTTCATGCATGCAGATCTTCACAGATTTTTTAAAAATGGTTACTTTTCACAACAACCAGGATAAAGAAGACCTACTAAGAAACTCTTTTCTACAAATAAGATATTGAATCAGAGAGATATTAAACAGCTCATATAAGTTCAACAGCTAATACGTAGCAAAGCTTGCTTTTCAACTCTAAGTTAGCACTTCTAGCTATTGTTCTGAATCCTCTGTTATTTTCTGTTAGCAACATTGTCAAAGAGTTTAGCTAGAAATCACTAACCTGGAAATCAGAAAACACAAATTCTATTTCTGGTTTAGTTGGCACTTGATAACCCAAGAAAAATCTATTACCAAGGTAAAACCCCTAAGCTCAGAATCTCTTTGTACACTAGCAAAATATCAGATAACATTATTATTAATTGATAATAATTATTTACTATATGATAATACCATATAATTAGCCAATTCTTGAAATTTATAACCATCCCCTAATTTATAAGGACATTATAATTTCCTCACTTCCACAGGTGTGTGATAAAGACAGACCAATTTTCTATTGCCACCCAAGACTTGTGGGAATAACTAAACTGAGAGAACAAAGACATCTTTCCTAACCGCAACACCAAAATTTAGGCGTTCAGATAAGCAATTCTTCCATTAAAACCTGTGTGTAAATTTTATCAAACACACTTCCCTCCCACCCCCATGAGGAGAATTGTTCCATGTAGAAGTATGACCAAGACTAGAGCGCTTTATCCATAATGCAGATTGTGTTCCCCAGGGGAAAGAGCAATAGATCACTAGATGGTGTCTTCTAAGCAAGGAATTTTGGTTTTGAAAATAAGATACTAACTCAGGGAGAAGGGCAACTTGTAACACAGGGCATCCATTTACTTCCTAAGGAAAGTTTTTCTTTTGCATTTTTAGCAATCTCCTTTCATGTCCTCTTTTATACTTGCTTGGTGAATTAGGTTCTATCTGCCTCTGATTCAATATCAATTTTTTATTTCTCATCCTCTCCCCAAACTCAATTATTTTTGATGTAATAGCCATTTATTTAGTAAGTTCTTAATGAGCACAAATTAATGTAATACATTTAGATACATGATATATTGATTTTAATTAAAGCAGCCATACTACCATTCCTATCAACTGGTCCATACTTTCACTAAAAAAAAAAAAAAAAAAAAAAAGATAGAACCCAAGATATTGCCACATAAACCAAAGGAACATGGTACGATGGTACATTGTCTTAGAATAAAGTGTGTTTTAGTCAAAAGGGAACTAAAGTGAGAGTGTAATGTTGATCAGGCATACTCAAATTTTGCAACATTTCATAATGTTGAAGAGAAATTGTTAGGGGATCATGGAAATATTGCTTCCACTTGTATATAAAGGTACAGTCTTATTAGGAAAAAGGCCAAAGCTGTTACATTTCTCGAAGACAGTAGGTTTCTTTTGTTTTGTTTCTCTTTTGGTTTTGTTTGTTTGTTGTTTTGTTTTATTCCTTAAGTATTTACAATATAATGAAAGTGGGGTAACTTCTTTCTCCTTGATTTATATTTAACCCATTTCATCCTTGAGTCCTTCTTGAATTGTAAGCATCTTGATTAGGTAAGATTATTAAAAGCCAACATAGTGTACCATACTGTTGACTCAGTATGCTGAAAGATCCAGTGCTAGAGGGCAAAGAATGATTATGCTTGTTGTTCTGCTGCCTTTGATGCTAGTTTGGAAGAAGCAATGCTAGAATAATAAAGGTCACACAAGTATCTATTTTCCTCCAGGACTTTTAAAATAAATTTGTAGCTTATAATACAATTTAAGAGGAAGGAAGAAAACGACCTGCACTTAGCCTGAGATCACTGTCACAATCTGAATATTTGGCTTATCCTAGTAGTAAGAATTCCTTTCAATAAGATTTTGGTGACAATGATGATAGTAGAGAGAAACAGGAATATTGAGAATGTAAAGAATGCATAAAACCACATGGCTGTGATTTCATTATCCCATTAGTTGAAATTTCATAAGGCGGAATCACATATTGGTTAGGTAATTACCATAGGTGACTTTTACTTTTGAGATAATGAAAAGAGCACTGAGCTTACAATCAGTGATGAAAACTGAAAAAAATCACTTTTTTGGACAATTCTTTATTGCTGAAATTTGATTTTTAAATATTCATTTAATACTAAGCAACTTCTTTTTTATGTGTTTTCTGTTTATTCTTCGTTATAAATTGACAATTTCATTCCTTGAATACTTTTTTGACAGCCATTAACAATGCAACACCTATTATATTTTACTATTTTTCTAGCATATATTCATTCATTCTTTTATCTTTAAAACTTATTTATTTGTTTTTAACCAATAACTTGTAACCTGACAAATGGTTTAATTAATATATCAGTTTTATCTAATTACAGTTATTGTGATTATCTGAATAAAAATATTTGTTGTGTGTTTATGTATCTGGTTATTTTACTTTTCTCCTTTATATCTTCTTAAAATTTTTTATATCTCCTGCATATCTTCTTAATATTTGCTTTCTTCCTATGTTTATTGGCAAGTTCTTAATTTTTTTCCATTAGCAGTTAGTCACCCCTCCCCCCTTGATGTTATGGTATCCTCTCTTGAGTGATCTAGTGGATCCATTTTTTAACTATGATCAACTTTTTCACACCGAAGTGTGAATAAGTTAAAATCTTTATGATTAAGATAATTTTTATTTTAGTTTAGACAACCCAAGAAGGAGATACATATTAGAAATTATATTTTTGTACTCAAATAACCTCGTCACATTGTTATTGTGATCATTAGTTTTACATTCCAATATTACTTCCACATTGAAAGATGCAGTCTCTGGGTAACTGTAATTTTAATCTCTGAGGAGAGCCTTACTGTTAGTGCAACCCTCTCCTCACCCTTTATTTTAAAGAGGGCAGATATGCCATGGTCTAGAATTTTTCAATGATTTTACTTGATAGTTAATTAATGGCCTTCTGTGGTTTCTATGGTGATGACATGCTTTACTGCCAAGCTTTATCCAAATGGGTATTCTGTTCACTCTTGTGTCTTAGCATCAGCATATTAATCAGAGACTATAGGTCTTCAGTTGCTGCATCAACTTTGTAAGAATTTAATTGAATTAAAATATCACTCAAAGGCTTCAGGATTGTCTTCCTGAGAGTTAGAGTCAATCTTTGTAGTTTAAAGGGCTCAGAGTCAGATTGAAGCAAGGGACAATGGAACAATACAGGATTTTTGTATTCCATCAGTGTAAAATATTTTTTCTCTCATCATAGACTGTATTTCAGTGATATAATTTATCTTCCTGAAAATTTCAATATTTCTATGATTTTTCATTACCATGCATGGCTTATATCTCCAAGATGGAATGACTGAGGTAAAGGTAAAGGGGGAGTGGCTTTGTTCACACATACCTTTGGTAAAAACTGATGAGACCTTTATATTGAAGGTCCCAATGTTATTGTGATAAGGATAAGGCAGCACTTTATGAAGATGAAGACTGCCTAGCAACCTCCCAAGCTCTTTACCTTGCAAGGAGACTTCAGTTAGGAGTTATAGATAAGTCTTTGGAAGTTGGAGATAAGGGAGAAAAGAAAATGAACCAAAGGTAATCTGTCTGAAAAATTGTTTAGGTCATCATGATTGTGGATGGTTGCTTCTATTTCTCCTATAGAACTGTCATTCTCACTCCTCCATGGTTATTTCCCTTTAAAAATGATACTTTTAAAAGCTGTTGTTAGAGCTAGTCCCTAAATGTTTTTCAGAAACTGTATATATACATTTGTATTTTGTTTTCACCTTTTCTCTGGTCATCATGGTCCTTCTTACTTGTCTAAGTTCTAGCTATCATCTAACACTGACAATGAGCCTCTTCTGTACAGCTCCCTTTTTTAAGAATGTCAAGAAGATTATAGCTTCATCAGGTCTATTTTCTACATGCCCAATTCTACAATGACATTTATCTTTGTCTTTACATATCTGTCTTCTTAATTGCCATTGTAATATCAAAAACATGGGTCATTTCCTTTCAATATTTATAATTTTGAGATTCTCCATCCATTTACTAGATGCTTAAAACTTGTTTGATGACTTCCTGTACTCCTTATACTCTGGGGATATTTTGTAATGTGATTCCCTATATAAAGGATGTCCAAACTAAATGGCCTCTGAAGCTTTCAAAAGCTGTGGTCCTAAAATCTGTTCAAGCATGTTGTACTCAGCACAAAATGTAAATGCTTGTTAATTCATAATGAAAATGAGAATATCAAAATTTTAGTTTACAGTTTTAGAAAAAAAATATTTTGCCCTCATCCTTACTTTCAAAAGCCAGGAAATTCTCCTTTTGTACACTGAAGTACTCTTCCTTTTCATTTTAAAATATCATTGATGGGGTTCATATGGTGACATCTAGGCTGTAGAAAAAAACATCATGAAAGAAACACATGTAATAGAACCGAAGCCAGTGTGTACAAAGTATATAGTGATAATCATTAGGTAGCTTTTATAATATCAGCTGAATTGGGAATTATTCTTTCCCTTTGGTGAAAGCAGCATTCAAGGAAAGTGGAAAATAGAAACAAGCAGTTACCTGTCTTGACAAGCAAACAGTGAACAGTGAGTTAGATCAGAAAACATTCTATTTTTCACTGGACACTTTCATGATTCTGCATTTCACTCCCAATGCACAAATGACTATCTAAATTGCAGACAAGTACTTCTTGCAAATACCATCAAGCAAGAAAAAAAAAAAAACAAAAACCAAAAAACCCAAAACCAATCAATCAACAATAACAACAACAAAAAACACAAATGTGGCTTTCCTAAGGCTAGTAAGCAATGTCTGTCCAAATCTTCTGCAGAAGTGTCTTGAGAAGAGCCTTCATTCTTCTATCAGTCTAGTAAACCCAAGTCCCTTACAAGAAATGGCAGTGTTTATACTGTGCATACATATGTGACAGGCAGTAGATGCCTGTTCATTTGTGCTCCTGCATGTTATAAATTAATCCAACAGTAATTAAAAAGTACTTGGGAAGCCTTTTGTACTCTACTACAGTACTAAAATGTATATTATTATTATTATTATTATTATTATTATTATTATTATTATTTTCCTTGGTCATTGGCTATACTCATATTCAAACCTTCCTTAATGGGGAAAACATTTCTGAACATTATGATACTCTTTCTTTTTGGAGAAAGTAGAAAATTTTTTCTTCACAGAAGCAAAACAACTATCAAACACACTCTGGGTGGAAAAATCTTTTACCCTTTAGTAAAAATTTTTGAGACCAGAAACACAAAGTGTACAGAGTGATTATAAAGAATATGTGTTGGAAAGGGGACCAGAAGGTTGAATTCAAACCTGTATCAGGGCAATTATTTTGGGTGTATTCATGGGCATGCTGTTTCCCTTTGACCTTAATTTGTAAACTAAGTGATTTGAAAAGCTAGTATCTAAGGTTATTCACAGTTCTATAACCGTGTCAGTTTATGTTGCCCCAGTCCCACCTATTAGCCAGCTTCCATTAGCCTCCATTTATTTAGAAGTAAAGAAGCCATAGACTGAAGTGCTTTTGCATCCCCCGACCCCATCAAAACGCCAAAAGAAGCACAAAGAATTAAGCATAAAGAGGGAAGAAATCTTAGCCGAAGAAATATCTTCTTTATCTACGTCCATTTTCTCCCACAAGGAAACATGGCAGTGTCAGAGGTACATTACATATATCTCTTTCTTTCTCTTTTAGTGTTTAATCTTAGCACCTGCACAGCAGAGGTCTTTACAATTCATTGCATATGCTTTCCCCTTCTCCCCCCCAACCTCCACACAATACCTGAGGCCCAAGAAGCCACCACCTCAAAGCTCAAAAAAAGTCCGAGACCCTTCTTCATGACATAATATAGTAGTAACAGACATGCCCCACAGTTTTATACAGTTGCTAGAACACTTTAGTTTCCAACAAATAAAGATTTTTTCCTCCTTTCTTTTGAGTATTAATTACATTTTACAAATATGTGTTTGTGTGTGTGTGTGTGTGTGTGTGTGTGTGTGTGTGTGTGTTTTGTTTTGCTTTGTGTTATTCTGTTGTATGTGTACAACAGAAAGGGAAAGTCCACAGCAAAGGGTCCCGGGTTAGCAGAGTTTGGCTGTCATCTGGTCAGACTGTTTGAGGATCTCAGTGTTGTAGAGGTCCAAGGCATGGTTCACCCTGATAATCTCACTGTTAGTCAGCTTCAGGCGGTGCTTCAACATACAGGAAAACAAGTCCAGCTGGGGTTTTCCTGGGGCCACAGGAGGGGCCAAGCGATTAATTCGGTCCCGAATGTCCAACATGAGGAGCATCACGGATGAAGAGGAATAGAACTGACCACCCTGTGTGTAGGACTGATTCACTTGTTGCACGGCACTTCGAAGGAGGTCAGCATTGAACCTCAGGCTGTACCCGAACACCTGCACATCGGATATCTTAATGTAGAATTGCCTCTTGGAGGGATCCGACAGGTCCACGGGGCCCTGGCCGGTGTCATTACGTAGGGTGGGTAGCCGAGTCCGACTACGCAGGTAAATATGGACAGTCTCAAAAAAAGTTTTCCACCGATTACCCAGCAAGAGAGTCCAGTTGTAGCATTGGCTGTTTTGCAGACGGATCTTCTCCCAACGCGGATAGCCAAATTCCCCAAAGGGCATGTTCCAGCCCTCTGAATGGCTGCCACTGAAAGGATTAACATAGACAAAGAACATGGGGTCCAGGCTGCTGTTGCGCATCTGGCAGATACGCATGGACATGCCAATCACCATGTGGATGAAGTCCATGCGGTTCTTGTTGCTCTTGAGAGTGAGAGACATGCGCTTGCGCCACCGAGGGTCAAAGAATGTATCAAGGCGAATCTCATTGCTGATAAAGGTAGTGTGAACATAGAGGCGTGAGTCCATCTTCTGCAACAAGTACTTGAGTTCCAAGTCCTGGAAGTCGAGGTCGGTCTCAAAGCTGATGAACTGCTCACTCCGCTCAGAGTCCACGTTCTGTGGTTCACAGCGGCCTCTGTATAGCTTGTAGCCCTTATTGCAGGAGCCACAGAGGGAGATGTTTGCCAGGCTGCACATGGCACAGCTGTTGTTCCCACCTATGATGCATGGGATGGGGCGCTGGCACAGTGTGGTACTACCATGGCACACACAACTCCTCTGGCTCTCCAGGAAGGTTCCCCAGAACCCGTTCTCATTGCAGTAGAGAAGTGACTGGACTCTTGCAAGCCACTGCTGAATTGTCCTGGGAAAAAGAAGTAAAATGGAAAAGGTTAACTACTATGAATGGGGATGTGAAGTGCATTAACTCAACTGACCATGCAATTTGGAGCCTCCCAAAGAATGAAAGGAAGGGTTAGAAGAATGAGTTAGTTGCTAAAATTCTTGCCCTTCAAGTATGAGGAACTAAGTTAAATCCCAAGTATCGGTGTAAAAGGCTGGGCATAGCAGCCCAGGTTTTGGAGGTAAAGATAAGAGGATGGCTGATTCTTGCCAGCTAATCTAGCCTAACTGGAGAGCACTAAGACCCAATGAGAGCCACTCACAAAACAAAATTGATGGCTCCTGGAGAACAATGTCCAAGTTTGACCTCTAACTTCCACGTTTATACATTCATGTGCAGGTAAACCCAGCTATAGTCACACCAATAAAAGTGTGAAAATACACATACACAAACACACACACACACAGAGAGACAGAGAGAGAGAGAGAGAGAGAGAGAGAGAGAGAGGAATAAGCAAAATAATTTATAAAAGAATGCAATGTGAACATGTATTAATAAATACATTGTTATCATGCATAATGCCATAAAGCAGTTGTATCACTCTGTACATTACATTTCTAATGTTCTCTGTGGACCTCTTTAAAGAGGAGGGGCTAGACTAAATTTGGGGTGTCCATTCATTCTGAGAAATTTGCTTTGGGAAACACAGTGTCTAAGCATAAAAATATTTTCTGGGTGAGAACAAACCATGAATCCTCCTCATGGGAAATATTTGAGGGTCATTTTTTTTAAATACAATCATCAGAGAATTTAATGCTCTCCATACCTTTCTCTGATGAGGTTATGCAATGTCCAACCATGACAACAACACAACAAAGCTTCATTGCATCACAATCTAGAATTCCTGAGTGCTTCTGCCCGGATCATCTGGAGTGATTCTCACAGTGGCTATTCATAAAATGAAATAAATCTATATGTTCCTCTGATTTTCAAACTACTAAATTCTCAATTGTGTGGCATTTCTATTGCAAACTTCATCTTTAGAATCCATGACCATCGCCTCCCACACTGTGAATGATACCAGTGACTATACCCAGATTTCAGACACTAAAACAGTGAAGACAGATTCATAAGCTGATCAGAAGCAGCAGAATACAACATAAAAATGTGGAAGGCAATCAGCCTAGAGGCCTCTCATTTTTTCCCATTTCTGTGGAAGTCACCTCTTGTCTCTCTTCCATTTTACAAACAGGCCTGTATACCTACCTAGCAGCAGGGCATTTTTACTTCCAGCTTTTCACTTATGCCTACCAACAACACCCAGACAATGGCTTGAGAGTCAAGCATCATCAGAGACATCTTAAAATTGTGGCTCTTTTCCTCATAAACACAGGTGACAGTGGACAGTTTCCTTAGTCTTCCCACTCACTCCTTCTATCATACATAGCTGTTGTGTTACATGAATTTTTATGTGAAATCTAGCTTTAAATTTGGCATGCATTAAGGACTCAATAAACTCAGCTCTTGTTCTCCCTGCAAAGGAATTGCCAGTTCATTTTATAAACATGGCCATAGATGCTCCAGGCTAATTGATGACTTACAATCACAGGACCATTGAGAATGGAAGTCTCCTGTCACACTTACTTTGCTTTGGGTTTTGCCAACAATGCAGAATTTAAAAAGAAACAATCCTGCCTTAAGACTACATTCAAGGGCTGTGATGATATCACTGGTGATTATGTTAGAGCCCATACATAATTTGTGATCTTCCAGGACTATGAAGCTGTAAACAGCAGTCCTACATCTAGCAGTGGGATATATTAACAGTCGGCTTTATCATATACTCAGCAAATCATAAACTCCCAAATTTATTGGAGAGGCAGTCAGGTCTAAGGCTGAAGATCATGGATATTGTTGGTTCAGGCAGAACTGAAATCAGGGGAAAATGAAGCAAACAAGCAGTGTGTGGGTGTGTGTGTGTGTGTGTGTGTGTGTGTGTGTGTGTGTGTGTGTGTGAGAGAGAGAGAGAGAGAGAGAGAGAGAGAGAGAGAGAGAGAGAGAGAGAGATCCTATCCTGGGAGTGGGAGTGAGTCATTGCATCTCTTGATTCCTTTCATATTCTTTGCTAAAATGGGGATTAAAAAAAAGTCTCTCTCAAGAGGCTACAAGAGGGTTGCTGAGACGATATATTTAAAGTGCTGAGAAAAGTCTAGCATACAGCAATTATGAAAAAAAAAATGTAATGATACACAATGCTCATATCTCAGAGAATAAGCTCTTCCTTTGAAGGTCCTGAGACACTCTCTGGGACTCTCTGAAGTGTAAAGGAAGCCATTTTGTTACAGTCATTTGAAAATGGATACTGTTGAAATGGTTGCCTGGCTGGCTTAGGCTTTAAATGAGTTGTTTATCGGCTGAGAAAAATGGTGGAATAATTAGCTCCCTGAAGCTGTCTGTTTAATCCACATAACCATTTCCACCTGGAAATAAAACTTCCCTCACAACGCCCAAAGGTACTTCATCCGAATCATTTGCCTCATTTCTAGTTTCTTCTACAGCTCCTCAGGTTTAGCAGGTGGGGCTTCCATCCCCATCACCTAGCACACGATCTAGCTAGGTCTATAAATGTTTGCTGGATGAATGAAGAAAGAATAGTAATATTTCCCTTCCTAAGTTTTATTAACAAAATGAAAAAAAAAAATAGAAGAAGGAAAACAAACGTCTCCCTCTCGCCTCAGGACTGCAGTATTAGTTTTCCATACCATCCACCCACACAGCCCACAGCCGCAGGCCTCTCTGGTCTCTGCTTCGTGAGACCAATCCTATTACAGCCTGGAGAACAGCAGGGCCAGCTTTCAGGAAATGGAGCAAGAATCATAATGAGCTGTGTGGCTCTTACTTCCCAAATCAGAACATTGATTGAATATTGGGGTATGAGTCATCTGATATTTTTTGCGAGCTGCAGGGGCCCTCCACGCGGCAGCGATTGCGTGGTTACATCTGACAAGAGTGTTATTTCAAAATGCCTCTTTCAAATGGCCCACACTTGCCCCTGTCACTCCCTCTCCAAGTGACAGCACAGTACCCCATTTAGAGCGCTTCTGTTCCCATCTGCAAGGCATTCTATAACCCCGTAGAGCGCCCCCTTTCTCGTGTCTCATCTTTGGGACCCTTTGTAGGGACCACAGCCCCCACTCCTCCTATCAATGCTTCATTGTGGTGGAGCTCTCAGAATCCTCAGTGAGGGAAATAAAAAGATGAAAGTTCCTGGTGATGCTGGTACAAGCAAGGGGGCTGCTGGGGAATTAGGATTCCAGCCTTGTCAGGCTGGAGGGATTGGGGACAGAGGCCCTCTGAGACACATTAGCAGGCTGCATGGCACCTGCGTCTCCTGAGCTTGGAATAATCAGGAGGTTGTGGGCTGTATCAAAGGAGGCATTAATGATACAGCATGAGGACTCAGAAGGGAAGTGGTGTGAACGAGGGGTATAAGGAGTACTAGGCCCAAGAAAGAGGAAATAGAGGGAAAAGTGGGGTGGCAGAGAGGAAAAAAGGACTTCATGTTGGAGATGATGGGCAGAAGGGTACATGGGAGCTACTGTGCAGAAGCTATCTTACAACCAAAGTGGGCAGGATAGAAATAATTTCAAATATCACGGGTTACAAGATTCAGAGAATGTGGACAGTGGAGAGCTCTAGGCTGGGTCATGAATTAGTGATCCCCCCCCCCTTTCATTTATACAAGAGTAGCAACACGAGAGGGAATGTGAAGTGTTATCAGTGATTCCTAGTCCACAAAGTCAGTGAGCATCCTCTTTCTTTTCAATAATTCATTTTAAGAAAATTAAAACATGAGAAAACAGGCTCAACCCATTTCTAGTGTGTGTGTGCAGGAGTGTAAGTGTATGTATATACTCTCACTGAGTTTTTTTTTTTTTAAATGTAAGCAACTTCAAGCAGTGAATCACACTTAATCAAAATAATCTCTTATAGCTTCTCCATTTCCACCCAGTGATCTGAATAGTAAAACTGCCACTGCAGGTGGAACCCTATGCCTGTGGAGGGATTCCATGCCTTGCCAGATAAATTACTGTGTATCATGGGTGTTGATTCTGAGTGTTGATATAAAGTCTTCATATGAGTATCACATGTCACCACCCTGGTGTGGGCAGAAGATAATAGGGACTTGAGAAGTGAGGTAACACCATTCGAACACCAAGCTTTGTACACCTAGCATGGAGATAGTTTGTGCTATGTACCACAATATGATATTACAGGAGTAAGGAGAAAAAGGAGGAAGGAGTAGCCACAAGAAGGGAAGCAAATAAAAAGAATGGGGAAATACAGAAAGTTTGAGCATGTAAGAACTATTATCACACGCCTTGCTTTCTCTGAACCTCCCAGGGTCTCTCTTCTCTGTTCACAGATAATTGGAACTCTCTGATGAGTGCACAGGCAGAGGATAAGGACCAAGGGTAGGTGGAACTGGGATCTATAAATAACCATTTCCCAGGCTACTGATGACAGCCACCTCAACTTTGGCGACAGGGAAAGAGCTTAATATGCCTGTTCTCTAGTTCTCTATGGGAGGGTCTCCTAGTGCTCACACAGACCCATGTTATGTAGTCAGTGTGAAGTAGCTAGAACCATTTTTTAAAATGCTTTTCTTTGTCCCTTGGGATCCAGCTACAGCACTTCCATTCTTAGCCAAATCAGCATCTATCTGTCCGACTCATCCATCACTTCAGTCTGATTTGAGTTGGAGTGAAGGGAGGGGAGAGAACAGGAGGGAGAGAAGGACCAAAAAGAGAGGGTAGAAGAGGGTAAAGAGGAAGGAGGACAGGAAGCTGAATATTCACTTTTAAACTGGTAAAAATCCAGTGCTTTATTGATTAGCACCCACAGTGGCTTCAGATAAAAGCAGAGAATTTCTAAGAAAAATCTTTCAAATTAACAGTCAATTTCTATCATGTTTGGAACTCAACACCCCTGCCACTGGGTTGATGATGTGGCCAGCTAATGCTTTGCAGTACCTCCAAGATCACAGGAGTTATCTCTTCAGCATCACATTACTCACATGAGATAGAATTTGTTTCTGATTCCCATGTCACTGACAATGTTGTTGAAGCCAGAGAAGGACTGTCTCTTACTCATGGTCACACAGCAAAGACATGGCCAGAGTTCTAAATCTCTAAATAGAATCTTAGCTCACTCTCAGTGATCATAGCATATTTTGCTTGACCTCTAAACCTGGGAGTGGATCTAAACCATTCTCAGAACCCTGGAGACATCTCAGCTGCTTCCCTGCAGGGCCCTGTCTTTGCCTCAGCCAGGAAGTTCTGGCAACCTGACAGGACTCCTAGTGACACAGCATGAGTCCCTTGTCATTTGGAGGACAGAGGCTTTGCCACCCAGGGCTTCCTATCCTGTTGTTTAAAGGCTCACATCTCCCTTTCAGAACCATCAGGCTGGGGAGCCCTGGCTGGGATTCCTAATTCAAGCAACCTCCCTGCTGATTTTAATTGGAGGTTTTGTCTAAGCTGGGAATGTGGTGCCTGGCCCATGGCATTTTAGGGAAGATCACACAAATTTAGTGCCAAGAGGATGGGGAGGGGGAATGCTTCTAGGCTAAAATAGAAAACTATAATCCTTATGGCCTATTTGTTTAATAGAAGTATGTTTATAAAAGTGGAGAGGAAATGAAAAAAAAAAAAGAAAGTGGAATTCAAATTATTATTTTACTTATGTCCCATGTGTCTTCCTAGGTGCTTCTTTGATCCTGTAATGGCTGTCTAGGTAAGTCTGCATGGCTCTTTAAAGTATATATTGGGCAGAAGACAGGCTGAAACTGAGAGATAAGTACTATACTCCTAGGTGTCTGATATGCACTGTTTTTTTGCACAGTATGCACATGTGCATATGTGTGTGTATGTGTATTTGGGTGTGTATGTGTGTGTGCCGTGGGGGGGGGGTTCAGCTCTGCTCCTGCCAGTTCTGAAAGAATGGGGCTGATTAAATCTTCACATGCATGTAGTGTGAGATGTCTGGAGTACTGGTTCATGGCTATATCAGTCTTAATTATAACTAGCCACCAGGCTCACTCTGTTCATCATTTTTCCATGAACATATATTTATCTTTTAATCATTGCCCTATTTTAGTTCCTTCCATGGCCTTAACAACCTGTGTCACTTCCTCAGTTCTCCACAGAACGACAGAACCTCATTGAGTAGCACAAAACAACGAGGAAGTAAAGACCTAAAGAGCAGTTGTGTGGGTTCATGCCCTGCTGTGGACATTTTCTAGTTTGGAACTATGGAGTGAAAGCAATAAGTATGCTTGCAGGAGGCAGGTGTAAGTATGGAAGGAGGAAAAAGGCAAGCTGCAAAGTCAAAATCCAAACTGGTCTTTCAAATTAGGTTGTCAAAAACTTAATTGGGGAGGATTATGAAACAATTTTTGCAATTACACTGTTCTGTGTCTGGAAGGAGGTGACAGGCAACATCAGCTGCATATTCAAACTCAGAGTTTTGCTTTGGGGCATAGAAGTACTGAAAGCAGATGATGGAAACAGCAAGAGCCTCTCAGAGATGCAAGAACGACTGAAAGCAGTAGGTTCTCCCATGTTGAATCTGTCAGAGGGTGCTATTTGTCCTGGGCAGCACATAGGCAGGAAAATAAAAGCCTCATGCCAAGAAAGAGAAAAGGCACTAACCATAGCCTAATGGCCTGTTTTAACCTTGAAGTGAGACAACTGCCATGTAGGTCAATGCTTTGGATGATAATAATGCAGAAGTCAGTTAAAGAACTGCATTCGCACTAACACTATTTGGTCTTAGATATTGACATTGACTGAGTCACAAACTGTTTGAAACTCAGTCTTCCTTCCTTTCTTTGTACACACACTTCCACGTATGAGTTTGAGTGTGTGTGTTAAACATGCACTCGGAAGCCTCAGGAGTCCTCAGGAGTCCACCATCTTGTTTCTTGTGGCAGTGTGTCCCACTGAGAAAGAAAGCTCAATGATTCCTGTAGACTTGATAGACACTGAGCTGATAGGATTCACCTCTCCCTGTATGTCGGGTGCTGGGATTACAAGCATGAATTAATAATGAAGTTTTTTCTTTTACTTTTTTTTTTTTGGTGGGAGCCAGTGATAGAACCCAGATATTTATGCTATCCATGCAAGCATTTCTCCAATTCTATTCTCAGCTTTCTTTTCTGCCAAATGAGAAATATAGTACAACTTTGCACTTTTTCTTAAGAGCTGTCTTGAATTTGAAAACCTTTTGAGAGTTTTCAGTGCAAGGAAGTTGTAAGCATTAGCTATTACTATTATTTAGGGCAAAGAATAATCATGTATTTCAAATGTCCCACATGAAAATATTCTTCTGTATTACTAGAACAGCCCAGTTGATTAGAGTCTAATACTCTGGTTTCAGTGGTTGCTCATTCTTCGCAATTCAAATGAACTTTGATATGAGAATGCTTTTAAAAGAAAGCTAGACTAAACATGGGCATTGGACTGAGAGAAGAAGAAAAAATGGTATTGAAACTTAATGAGTACATTATTTAACCTTGAACTAATCTCATGTCATTTCTAAGCTTCTGTTGTCTCCAGTATAGAGTGGAATAATAGCATACCCTTTGCAAGGTCATTCTGAGCATCAGATAAAAGAATGCACAGACGTTTCAGTCTTGCAGTAGATAGATGCTCAGGATCTTGTGAAAACAAGGGTAGTGCTCCCCTTGAGCTCACAAGGTAAATGGTTCCTTTGAAACCAGTAATTATAACTTAAAAAAAAGAAGAAGGAAAGAAAAATTCAATGATTGATGAGTTAACTACAGATATTAAACAATGGAATTTTGAAAACAATAGCTTCTACTCCACCAAATCAAGACAAATCATCACAGATATGTGAAAAATAAATAGCAGCAAGAACTAAAAGGAAATAACAAAACATGAAAACAAATATTTTCAAGCTATTAGAGTTGCAGGATATTTCTTTAGAGCACTTAACATAGAGGGAAAATATTGGTTAATAGAACAATGCTAATATTATTCATACCCACAAAAGTACTGAAATTAGAGACAACACAGTGAATTAATATACCTCCAGCCAAAAATAAAATTCATTTGTAACCCAAGCCATGGTCAGATTATTTGTGTCCCTCAAATCCACCAACTGACATCTCAATTTTCAAAGAGATGGTGTGTGTGTGTGTGTGTGTGTGTGTGTGTGTGTGTGTGTGTGTGTATGATAGGGGTGGTGAGAAGTGATAAGGTAATGAGAATGGAGTCCTTAGGAGTGAAATTAGTGTTTTTATGCATAGGGACCAAAAGCGTTCCCTGAAGCCATCTATCATGAGAAGACACAGTTACAGAGACCAGAAATTCCTCCTTAGACATTTGTGTGGATTTCTTGGTCTTGGAATTCTAGGCCTTCATAACAAAGATAAATAGATTTAATTATGTAGATAATACATAGTTTATAGCATCTTGTTGTAAAATTTTGAATGTTTTAAGGCACCATATAAAGTACTGTACCTTCATAAGAACAAGTCACCAGCAAAAATGAAACATGGGCAAATGATAGAAGCAGCCAGTTCATTTAGCAAAGTGGTTATTTAAAAATGCTACTAAGCCTGTGAAACTTAACTGTTGTTTATCATTAAGATATAAGTCAAAATTTCAATGATATACAACTCAAAGAAACATCTAAAATATAGTTTATATTGGCCAAAAGAAAGGAAGGAAGGCAGGGAGAGAGGGCAGGAGGGAGGGAAGGAAGGAGGAAGGAAGAAAAGACAGGAGGGAAAGAAAGAAACTCAAAGGAAAATGCTAAATGTTGGCAAAGACATAACAAATGCAACTTCCTTGTGCAGTGATGGGAAAGAAATGGGTTCCAGCAAAGACAGGAAGGATACGATTTGCTGAAGTATTTAGCAAAGTAAACATACTAACATATGTGTGCCAGCCATACCATCTGTACATGTACACAACAAAAAAATGCAAAAGGGCATACATTAGGATTGTCTCAGTAGTCATTGCAGTCCCAACTTGGTCTTGTTGATATTTACATATGTAAAATGAATAAAATTTCATCTTGTTATACACTTACATGATATAGTGGTTTGTCCTTGCTGTATGAACAAAATAATTATATAAGGCATTTGCAAAAATAAATCCCTTAAAATGCTCATAATAATAGCACTAAGTAGATAATCACCTGGGGTCATATTATATCACCATCAAAACTATAATGTCTTTTGTTTGTTTCATACTTAACTTTGATCTTCACTGTTATTCTTTGTCTTATGCTGGGTAAAGGAAATATTAAACATGTTATTTTACATTATGAAATACTGATGCTCAGAAAAGAAGAAGGGTGCCTTAATGGTCACTAGTGACTTGTCACAACACAGAGGTTATAATTTACCCATGTACAGGCTGGATGTAAGGTTGAGCTGTGGGCTGCAGTATGGGGAGACATTTCTGAAGGAAGCTTAAAAATAAAAGGAAGACCTATCCACAAAGATAGTGAGAACTGAATTCTATATCTGACTCAACCCCCTGAGCCGCTAGATTCTAATCCAAATAAAAATTGATCCTAGGCTTCAGAAAAAGAGGAAAATTAAAATCAAAGCCAAATACAATACAAAGAAACTGGAGATACTTATTTTCTTGTCTTATATCAAGGAAGTAAGCAACTTCCCTATTTGCTACAAATGCAGAATGACAAACATTGGTGTAAATAGAGATGTACCTGCCAACCTTGGCCTTGATAAATCTTGCACAATGTTAAGAATGAGCTTTAAGGCATTTATTGCCCACCCTTTGTCCTAATTGTCCTCCCTTGGGTTACTAGAGTTTTTGTACTCATTGCCAACTTCTCTCTCTCTCTCTCTCTCTCTCTCTCTCTCTCTCTCTCTCTCTCTTTTTCTCTCTCTCTCTTTCTTTCTCTCTCTCTTTCTCTCTCATATAATAAATGCCCAAAATACTTCTAGCTAGAAGCTTCATTGTCACATGGTTAGGAAGAAATCCTAAGCTCAAGTGATTGATATGCAGTTGCCCAAGGCTAAGCTGGATTTATTTGTGTACTTGAACCTCTTATTTAATAAGACAATTTACTACACATTCAGATTAAATCATAGTCACCCAAACTGTCACCTTCAACACACACACACTCACACTCACACACACACACACACACACACACACACACACACAGGAGCAAACAAGTAGTCAAGACCTATCAAGGTAGCAATTTATTCCAAGAGGAATTGCTAAGGAACCTACACTGGCAAAATATCAAATTCACAGATATAAGTGATTCTTGGGCAAGGTCTGGACCATGAAATAAATGGAAAATGAGACTAGAAACATTAAGTGCTTTGTCTGAGCTTATTTATACAAAATTGTACCTGGAAGTGTACACCCCAAATCCGCTCCTTAAGAAAGAATTTGCACATTGTCAAAAATAATACTGTTAATCTTTCTGTAATATTTTCCCAAAGGAACCTTCATTCTACCAAGGTTATTGTACACTAAAGAAAAGAAATAATCTCATTGTTAGGTACATACTGGACAGTGGTCCTGAAGACACTAATTTTAGGAGACAGGAAATAGCACTTTTATTCATCCTCTTCATTAGAACAAGAGTTTATAGAGTTCAAATACTACATGCCCTTTTGACAACAGTCTAGTGATTGTTTTCTATGACTCTATTCAATCACAGAATGCACATATGGGGAAATTTCTATAATTGAAATCCTGAGCAACTTGCAAAATGATCTTTCCCTCTTCTGTACCTTCATTGTACATACACCATGAAATAAGACACTGATAGCACCTTATGTGAAGTCATCCCCTATAATCATCCCACAAGAAAGCAAAAAAAAAGAAAACAGTAATTATCAAAGTAAACAACAAAACATATACCTCGGTGAAGTATTTAGAAATGAGTTCAAATTTTAAGATAAACTCACTAAAAAATAATTTTAAGTAACTATGTTCTAAAGGTCAATTTTGTATTCCAAAATGTTTCTTCACAAGCTCTATAAGGAATGTGATCCCTTTTGTTGTAACATGGATCATTTGAGAAAAATAAGCAAATGAAAACCATATTCTGTAATCAAAATTTCTATAGAGACAGGAGGCTGTTTATCTTTTTGAGTGCCAGCAGATCCTACCACTACTTTTATTAATAAAATGTGATAGAATAGACATACCCCATTTATGCAATTAGAACTTAAGTAGCCAGCAGTTGCCACCCTTTGTCTCCTGAAAAAGTACCAGTTAGTGCTCAGAGAACCTTCTGAGCAGCCTGGTCAAGCTAATCAAGGACCAAATGGAGAGACCCCCAAAATGAGCATGTTGGTCAATGGGACACAGCTTTCTGACCATCTCTGTGTAGGTACTATCATTGGTGTCTTCTTGGAATCATTGTGTCAGACCAATGACTAGTTGTACACAACTGAGTAGCTGCAGTCTACTGAAGGTAGAGAACAATTGTTTTGACAATTCAGGCATGAATATTTAATAAAAGGATCATGAGTTTAGAAAGCAGTTTTTGAGTTTTTGTTTTAAGCCCGTAAATGTGAGTCAGTCAGTAATAAAAAAATTGATATTCTGAACACAATATATAGTGTGAGACCAAAGGGTAATTTGATATATTCTTCCCCTATTATGATGAAAGCTGAGTGTGCTCCTATAGGAGAATTCTACATATACCTCCGTCCTCTGTGTGTGTGTGTGTGTGTGTGTGTGTGTGTGTGTGTGTGTATGTGTGTTTCAAGATCAAATCTCCAACCACTGTCGTTATGATAAGCTGTTATCTCAGTAATTGTGTTCTTTTATATAAGGGACCTACAGACATGAAGGACCTACTTTTCACATCACAGGCATTTGAACTTATGAAATGCATGCAATTTATGCCTTTGAAGAGGAATAGAATAGTGAAAAAAGTAATGGACTGTGACAAGTATGGTCTTGGAGTGAAACCAAGCCAGAAAAATAACAAGAGAGTGATTACCTGGGTCCTATAACTGCAAGTAATAGGAAGAAAATTAGAAGTGCATTATTTCTCATGGATTTTAATAGGGAAGAGTTTACTCCAGGAAATGATTTGATTTTGCCAATAAGACACTAGCATATATAAGTATATCACAATCAAAGTCCAACCCATGGAAATCGTAAGGTTGTGCATCTGTCACACCAGCTTCTAGACTTACAGTAATTCATTTCAAAATACAAACTAATTCATTTACTCTAGTTGAGACAATTTCCTTTCTATATTGTTTTATCCTTTAATAAAATGATGGCAATGAGTTAGGAGTTCTTTCAGGTTTCCTTCCAGTTATAATATATGGTTTTATAATATGAGGTCATTTAGCCTTTTTTTATGTCACTAAATATATTAGATTTCAAATTATCTTCCAATAATGGCATCTCTTCTTTTTTAGCATCTCAGTGCTTCTTTGTATAAAGTGTACAATATCTGGAACTTAACAGGTATTTGCTAAAGATCTCTTGAATGAAAGACTGGATGGATGACTAAATGAGGATTCAGTATAAGCAAGTATAAGAGACCAGACCTGTGCAAGATGGAAAAAGTCATATGTCATAACTATGAATAAATCAGAAACTGAAGTCAACTTTTTTTGGCCATGAATGGGGAGATAAAACTTTGTTCTTATTTTCCCACAGACTGTTATAAGGAATAGATATGACCATCAATGTACAAAGGCCTTTACAATATTGAAAATAACCCATGTTGGAGGCTGTTTACTTAGGAATGCTCATTCTTAATGATTAGCTATGTTCCTAAACCAAAACATGATAAATTTATTTCAAAGTTATGCTGGAGATGGGGTATCTCCCTGATGTTGCATTGGTAGCTGCTAGATGGCATTATGCCGCCTCACAGTGAGGATGCTACCCACAGGAATACAAAACAGTGAGCACCTGATTTGGCAGCTGGATTTGGACATTCCTGCTTCAGGAAAAGTATCTGGAGGATGAGGGTCTCTACTGGCAAGAGAGGGAACCACCAGTGTTGACAGCCAGTATAATCACCAGGCTAGAAGACTGTTCTTTGCCTGGATTTAGTTCATTTGTCTGAGACTGAGTTCTGAGAAAGACCATCTCCAAAAGTGTTCTAGAACAAAAGTTCTGTGGCCAGAAAATCTAGGGACTCAAATTTGCCCATTCTCTGTTTATTTTTATAATTCAACAGTATAGAAAATTATTGAATCGCAGACATTACTTCCTTATTATTCTGTAAAATTCACTTCACTTACTCAAATTCATTTTTGTTTCCTCTTTATCAAGTTCATACACCCAGGTGAATCTGCATATATATCAATGAGTGGAATTTTCTAGAGAAACATTTCTGAGGTTCAATTTACAAAAGAGTGACAAGGATTGTACATTATCAGTTAGAATTAAATTATCATTAAATGTACCAATATACACATTGTAGAACATATGTATAGCAAATACACATCTCTTATATCCAATTTTACTTCTTCCCTTCTACTTCTTTCCCAATTAACTAACAACTTTTGCACTCCATCTTGATAGGATTATTTATTTATTTATTTATTTGTTGCCATGTGCTAAACATGCCACATTAAATGCTCTGTTACTGGACTTGAGGGTTTAGACATAGTTTTACACCCATCATCACAACGAAACTTGGATATCTGAATATGGAGCCAAGCTTACATTGAGAGTATATGGCAGTTATATATCTTGGTTTGTCAAAATGTGTAGGACTGAGAATCCTAACTTCTGTCTCATCTTCATTATAGGTTTACACATTGCTAGGCTCATATTTTACCTTATACAACAGAAACATCCATGTCTTAAAAGGAGAGATGCAATCTCCATCCACACTATAGGACAATGTTTCTTAACTTGTGGGTCAAGACCCCTTGGGGTTGCATATCAGGTCTCCTGCATCAGATATTTACATTACAATTCATAAAAGTAGCATAATTAAAATTATGATGTAGCAATGCAATAATGTTATGGATGGTTTCATGAAATCCTGAGGAACTATATTAAAGGGTGACCTCATTAGGAAAGACCCCTGGTCTAAGGGGTCACAGCTGCTTTGTTCTTGATCATGCTCATATTACAACTGTTCATTTCTTTACAGGTTACAGACAGTTGTCATATAATTTTCCTGGGACACTGACTGTTGTGTGGTGTGTATTCTTGTCTTTACTGCAGAGGCCTCAGGCAGATTAGAGTCTTCTGAAGGTCACACACCTAATACGTAGCATGAACTACCTAGATGTTTATTATAATAAATTGAAAACTAACCTGAATTCAATAAAATGCAAGGAACCAAAGTTCTGTGTCCCACAGCAGGAATCTGCAGAGATTTGGTCCAGAGTTAAGGAAGTTCAGAGAGAAGAGTATGAACCAGTGTGGATATAAAGAATCATTGGTACTAGGATAATAATTATTCGAGTTGCCAAAATCCTTCAAAAGACACCAATTAAACACCAAATAGAATAAAATGTATGCTAAAGCTGACAAGGGTTCAAAAGCTAAGGCCTCCTGACTGGAGTTTGAGGCAGATGCCTCTAAGAGATTTTTATTTCAACAATGTATAATTATACTGTGCTTAGTTATGGCCTGTACTACCAGGTCAAGGCCAGAAATAAAAATAAACCAAAGACCAAGAGTCATTGGGAAATGCAAATAATTATGCTGCATGCCCTCAATAACTAATCTCCCATTGTTCTGCCTTATTTTACAATATAATTATGTCTAACAATCAGGTGATGGTAATATGTAAGCCACATCATTATCAAATATTTATACCTGTTAAGAATGTCACTTCATTTGGCTTAATCTAATAAACTCTAAAAGTATCAGTTTATAGCCCTTTAGAACATTTCTGAAACTACTCCCCTCTTCCATCTTCGATTTCTCCTTTCTTCTCTTTCTTCTTTCTCCTCCTTTTGATGTTTATCTTTATCATCCTCTATCCCCCTCCCCCTTATTCTTTTTTGGTGCAAAAGGCATTTCCCAAAGTAATAGCCTTAACAAGATTTTGATTCAGAATGGATGAAAACTTCTACTAGCTTTTTTTGATTTTACTGAAGTGTGTGAAATACAGATCTATGGTCCTTAATTTTTGCTTTGGTTCCTTCAGAATATCTTTAAGTGAATTTGGTCAACTCACTTAATTCATTTGGTCTTCAGTTTTCCAATGACACATGAGGAAAGAAATGAAATCCAAACATACGCAGTTATATGAAAAATTACAGCTCACTGACATGTTGAAGAAATTCAGTTTTGACAGGATGATATCAGAATGTCTTCAGGACACATTCTGAGAAAAAAAAAATAGACTTGTTTACTCACTGAAAAGTTTTCTAAATACCTATTGTGTAACAGCTTCTATGCTAAGAGATTTTGAGAATAAATTGAGAATGTATGTTTAAAAGTGATGTTTGTATTTGGTCTTTTACACTGGTCAGTAAATTATGGGATAATGATTAACTCTAATTTGTCATTAGAGTAAAAAGTTAGAATGCTAAGAAACCATGTGAAACAGGACCCAATACAGACTTTTGATAAAAAGAACAAAATCACCACTAAGGACTACCCAAGTTGATAATTGAAGGGCAGGTAGAGGATACTGTTAAGGTAATAATCAGGGACCTTGCAGATAGGAGAAATGGTCCCAGGCTACATGAGAAAATAGATTTCAGCCATTCACTTAGTGAGTTAAATTAGTGGGGACTGTCACTGAAAAAGGCAAGAAAAGATATTAACCATATCACAAACACACAAAAATGATATTATGTTAGAGTTTGGCACAGGCAAACTTTTGACAGATCTGTAAGTCACATTAACATTCATCATAGAGCCAGGCAGGGGTGGTATATACCTTTCATTTCAGCACACAGGACTTAGAGGTAGGTAGATTTCTGTGGATTAAAAGCCAGCCTGTTCTACAGAGTGAGTTCCAGGACAGGCTCCAAAGCTACACAGAGGAAAATCTGTCTCAAAAACAAAACAAAAAATCTTCATAAAACCACTGGGCCGAGCTCCTACAGTCCAAATGAAGAGAGGAAGGAGTGATAATATGAGTAAAACTGTCAAAGCCATGATGAGGAACCTCACAGAAACAGCTGACCTGAGCTAGTCAAAGCTCACTGACTCCTGACTGACAGCTGGAAAAACTGCATAGGTTCAAACTAGGCCACCCTGAATGCAGGTGGCAGTAAATGGCTTAAGGAGGTTTTTGGGGCCATAGGAAGTGCATGAACTGACGTTTTGGAGCTCGTTTTCTATGGAGAGATACCTTTCTTAGCCTAGCCACTTAAACAAGGGCCTTGGTCTTGCCTCAACTTGGTAGTAGGACAGACTTTGATGACTCCATGGGAGTTTTTACCCTCTCTGATAGGGAAGATGAACTGGGGAAAATAGGAGGAGAGGGAGGGGAAACCACGATTGGTTTGTACTAAAAAATAATAAAATAAAATAAATTAATTTAAAAAATTCCAATCTTGCCCATAAAATCAGTATTTGTCAAAGACTTCAAGTGGGGATGGGGCAAGACTGGATTTGTCCTTAGGTAAGAATTCTGACAACTTCTGGGAATACAAATTGAAAAGTGATCAGAGTAGATTCTGGGACACTTAGTTAAGAGGGCATCTACATGCAGGCAAAAGCAGATTTTAGTTTGAACTACAGGTTACTCATTAAATTTGACTAATTAGCATTATTTGAGATCATCTCTGCTTAGAGATTAAATTACTGACCTTCTACCAATATTTCTGAATTGAATGATTACTCTGAGTGTTATTTCTCATAGAGTTGGGAAGGACCTCAGAGATAATTAAGCACCATTGTTTTCAAACTGTTTTACCTAATGAAAAACCTTATTTTCGAAAATGAGTTTAATTCAGAATTCCTTTAAAGAAAACAGCTCCATTCTTGTTAAAAAATGTGATAACTTGTCCCCTACTCTATCTGCATACTATGCTTGAAAGCCATGACTTGAGCTCAGGTACCTTACTTGCAAAACAATGTCTTTTATACCCTACTAAGTGTAAAAGCAATGTCTTGAGCACTTTGTTTTTACCTTTAACTATCCCCCAGAGACTAGCATGAGGCTAGTAGAACAGATGGTGGTCAGTTAACACAATTCTGAATAGAGGACACCTGAATTCAGCATTTCCTGTGAGGCTGGCTACTATGCGGATTGTGTTTTTCACTTTCGTCCCTCCCTCCTTAGTTTCCTAATTCTTTACTCCAATTATTTTCTCCCCTCAGTTCATCATTAATTTCTTCCTCTTTCTTTTGCAGTAAGAAACAAATCCCAGTACTGAAAACAAATTCCGTATAAATATCTCTGAGTATTTTGCCTCAAGGCAGGATACAGTAGTACCAGAGTTATAAGAGTGGGACTTGGCCTCCTACCTGGCCAAAAAAAAGTTTTCACTAGGCATCATTGTGCTTTAATGACTGCATTCTTAGGGCCCTGCTCCAAATGACATGACAGACTTTAAAGACTCCCCAAGGAAGGCCTCACCCTCCCTGGGAAGCCAAAAAGGGGATGGGATGGGGTTTGGTGGTGGGAAAGGGGAGGGTGTAGGAACTGGGATTGACATGTAAAACAAACTTGTTTCAAATTTAAATGAAAAAATTTAAAAAAAAAATAGTTGGATTAGTGCTACCTTATAAAACAGTAAAATCAGTAAAGGATGGTGAGCTGATAGGGCACTGTATGGCACCAGTGAATTATTGATTGTAGGTGTTAACTATTCCTTAAACTAGTCCTTAACTCAATTTTTTCTTTTTTTTTTTAATGTTTTATTTTTTCTTATTTTACATATCAATACCAGTTTCTTCTACCTTCCAATTTCCTATGCTCCACCACCACTACCCATCCACTCCCCAGGGAGGGTAACACCTTCAATGAGGGATCATCAAAGTCAGTCAAGTCATTTGGGATAGGGCCTAGGCCCTCTCCAGTGTCTCTAGGCTGAGGGAGTATCGCTCTATGGGGAATGGGCTCCACAAGTCCATTCCTGCACCTGGGATACATCCTAGTTCCCTTGTCAGAGGTACCATAGACTTCCCAGGCCTCCTAGTTGAGACCACATTCAATCTTTTCTATTCCCTGTGATTATGGATTCAAGTTCACCCTACTTGCTCAGCTCTGTTTCTTAAAATAGTCCGCATAA
The DNA here is from genome assembly GCF_943737965.1 of Phodopus roborovskii. Lineage (NCBI taxonomy): Eukaryota > Metazoa > Chordata > Mammalia > Rodentia > Cricetidae > Phodopus > Phodopus roborovskii. Next base: position 4,908,871 of record NW_026126447.1, read on the forward strand.
AAATTAAATTCTAACCCGCACTTAGCACAGGAAAACAGAAATAATTATTTCCATCTTAAGTCTAGCTAAAGCAATAAGACAAAAACAAAAAAGAAAAAAGAAAACAAAACATAAAGAAAGGAAATCAAAGGAATACAAATTGGAAAGGAAGAAGTCAAACTATATTTGCAGATGATATGATAGTTTACATAAGCGACCCCAAAAACTCTACAAGGGAACTACTACAGCTGGTAAACACTTTCAGGAAACTAGCAGGATACAAGATAAACTCAAAAAAAAAAAAATCATTAACCCTACTATATACAGATGAAAAAGGGGCTGAGAAAGAAATCAGAAAAACATCACCCTTTCCAATAGCCATAAACAACTTAAAGTATCTTGGGGTAATGCTTACCAAACAAATGAAAGACCTATATAGCAAGAAATTTGTGTCTTTAAAGAAAGAAATTAAAGAAGATACCAGAAAAATGGAAAGATCTCCCATGCTCTTGGATAGGTAGGATAAACATAGTAAAAATGGCAACCTTGCCAAAAGCAATCTATAGATTCAATGCAATTCCCATGAAAAACCCAGCACAATTCTTCACTGACATTGAAAGGATAATAATCAACTTTATATGGAAAAGCAAAAGATCCAGGATAGCCAAAAGAACCTGTACAATAAAAGAACTTCAGGAGGCATCACCATCCCTGACTTTAAGCTCTACTATATAGTCCTGAAAACAGCCTCGTATTGGCACAAAAATAGACAGGTAGACCAATGGAATCGAAAATCCTGATATTAACCCACATACATATGAACACCTAATTTTTGAAAAAAGAGCTAAAAGTTTACAATGGGAGGAGGAAAGCATCTTCAATAAATAGAGCTGGAACAACTGGATGACGGTGTGTAGAAGATTACAGTTAGATTCCTATCTATTGCCATGCACAAAATTCAAGTCCAAAAGGATCAAAGACCTCAACATAAATCCAGCCACACTGAACCTCTTAGAAGAGAAAGTATGAGGTACCCTTGAAAAATTGGAACAGGAGACAGCTTCCTAAACATAACTCCAGTAGCACAGACACTGAGATCGACAATAAATGGGACCTCCTTAAACTGAGAAGCTTCTGTAAAGGCAAAGGACACAGTTGGTAAGACCAAGCAGCAGCCCACAGACTGGGAAAAGATCTTCACCAATCCTACATCTGTCAGAGAGTTGATCTCCAAAATATACAAAGACCTCAAGAAACTAGTCACCAAAACACCAAATAACGCTATTTAAAAATGGGGTACAAAACTGAATAGAAAATTCTCAATAGAGGAAATCAAAAAGGCTGAAAGACACTTAAGAAAGTGCTCAACATCCTTAGCTATAAGGGATATGCAAATCAAAACAACTCTGATATGCCATCTTACTCCTGTCAGAATGGCTAAAATTAGAAACAACAATGACGACTTATGCTGGAGTAGAACACTCCTGCACTGCTGGTAGGAGTACCAACTTGTACAGCCATTTTGTAGATCTGTATGGCGGTTCTTCAGAAAAATGGGAATCAGTCTACCACAGGACCCGGCAATCCCCTCTTAGGCATATACCCAAATGATCCACATCCATGCAACAAAGACATGTGTTCAACTGTGTTCGTGGCAGCATTATTTGCAATAGCAAGAACCTGGAAGTAACCCAGATGCACCTCAACTGAAGATTGGATAAAGAAAATGTGGCACATTTACACAATAGAATACTACTCTGTGGTTAAAAAAAAAAAAAAATGGGATCTTGAAATTCACAGGTAAATGGATAGAACTTGAAACAACCATCCTGAATGAGGTAACCCAGGCACAAAAAGAGGAAAAGGTAATGTACTCATTCATATGTGGATTTTAGACATAGAGCAAAGGATCCACCAGCCTATAATTCAAACCACCAGAGGAACTAGGATACGAGGAGTATTTTTAAGAGATTCATATAATGTTTTTCACAGAAGGGGAAAGGGACCAGATCTCCTGAGCATATTGGGAATGCAGGGATGGGGACAACAGTGAGTGGAGAGGGAACTAGGAGAAAGAGAAGGGGAGAAGTGGAAAGCACATGGTACTAGGAAGATTGAGTCAGGGGAGGAATGGACAAGAGAAGACGAGAGAAGACAAGAGAAGACAAGAGAAGAGAAGAGATGAGACCATAAAAGAGGGAGCCATTGTATGTTTGAAGAGAAAACTGAATCTAGAGAAATGTCCAAAGACATACAAGGCTGACCCCAACTAACAATTTGAGCAATAGTGGAATCCAGCATTGTATCAACAAAGACCCCCTGAACGTGGGTCTCAGTTAGGAGGCCTGAGTAGTCTGAGGAACCTCTGACAGTGGAACCAGGATGTATCCCTGGTGCACCAATGGACTTTTGGAACAGGTTCCCCATGGAGTTATACTCCCTTAACCTAGAGGCAGGAGGGAGGGCATAGTCCCTACTCCTAATTAACTGACAGATTTAGATAATCCCTCCTGGAAGGCATCACCCTACATGTGAAGTTGGTGGAGGGAAAGGGAGGGAAGTGTGGTCGGAGGTTTGGGCGGGCGGGTGAGTGGGAAATAGGGAGGGAGGAAGAGGGAACTGTGATGGATATGTAAAATAAAAATAAAAATAAATGTGAAAACCAAGAACTGAGCTGGGTATGGTGGTGCTGCCTGTAATGATAGTAATTAAGAAGCAGAAGCAAGATTCCTGAAATTTGAGTTTAGTGTGGTCTTCAGACTGAGACTGTGTTTTGTGGAAGGAGCTGTAAGAATCAAAAGTCTCAGTATCTAGCATTAATAGCCAAATCAACTCAATCTCTTTTCTTCTTTCTAACTGCATTAGGCAATGATTGCCTGTGGGGAGAGACAAGTCACATGAAGCTTCACTGTGGAACTGTTTTCATACTTCCAACTTCAGTATTGAGGCCTGAAACCAGGATCAGCTCTCCTACAGATGAACACAAATCCACCACAGCATGGTAAGAAGAATTTGAGAGGGAACTTCACACATGAAGAAATTCAAAAAGGCAATTGGCTGGGAGTAGAAACAATCTCCTTATGCTCCTGGACTGTATCTTATGCTAGTATAGGCCATATTTATATATGAAACTTCCAAAGCCATGAACATGGTAACCACTCAGGAAATATTTGTTCCATTAGCATGCATTGATCCAAGCCTCTTCTTTTCACTCTAGAGAATTTGTTTTCCCAATTCTTGTTCGGAATTCAGGGCTTGATAAAAGGCTCCCCAAGTGAAAAGTCACCATAAGCCTATTCACAAAACACTTTTGAAGTCTTAATCATAGTGCCAACACCTATAAAACTTAATCATTGTCTACCATACTTCTAATCATAATGACAAAACCCTGACTTTGACATTATCACACTGCAAACAGATTAACCCAATCACAAGGTTTTTCTTTGTACTGCACACTTCATTGATAATAAGGGCTTTTCCTTATCTTACAAAGGAACTTTTCCATCCATCCAGTTTATATTACCTGCATGATAATTCTAACCTTTTGCTCAGTTATGGTGTGTCTGAGGTAAATTGATTATATGTCTTGGCTTGTCAGGTTTTTTTGTTTGTTTTTTGTTTTATTTTGTTTTGTCTATATAATGGATCAATATCACCTACTCCCTAGAGATAGCAGAATAAGATGTAAGACATGTCCTTACTACCAACACTCAGTATTATTGGGTAATAATGATGTTATAAGAAATTAATAAGTAAAATGTCAGTGTTATCATGTATTGATAATTTTGCTTATCAAGGTCACTAATGCTATTTAATGTGGAAAATAATAAGAATTCTCCAGATAGTTGTATGACATAGGCATAGTATTAAACTAATTTTACATCTAAAAACCAAACCAATTCATAACAAAACTGAGGCACAAAAATGAGAGTAGCTCATTCCAAAGTCATTATATGACAGCAGAGTTGGGAATTCAATAAGCAGTCTATTGCAAAAATATGTGCAAATAATGAATACTATTATCTGTTAAACTATTGACTGCTCATGAAGTGGTTCAGGTGCTCCTCTTGTGTACTACTGTTATTATTGCTGCCATTATTATTACTAAATAATAATAATCTTATTTTCTCTATCTGGTGTAGGTACTTTGATCTCCAATTATACAATGTCAATTTCTTTTATTGTACTTAATCCCATGGTGCTGTGAAGGCTGATGTATTGTAATTACCCAAAACGCAATTGTGAATTTTATGAAATATGAGAACAAACATTAAGGAAAGATATGTCTATTGGTATAATGGTGGTATCTCTGTTGTAGAGATAACTAATTACTTTCTTATTGATTTGGGAGCTTACTCAATAAGAGGGAACCAATGTCTACTACTGTAAACCTGGTCTAAAACCCATAATTTAGGAGCACATTTAGATAGTGTCTTAGATAAATTGTCATATCATCAAATCTCTACCTAAATATGTATGTTTATTCCCCCAGACAAAGGGTATTCTCAGTCTGAAATATCTTTCAATGATTCATGTTTCCATTAGATGCTGAAAATAAACAAAGGTTGAGGGTTCAGCCCTAGACAAGAAATTTACACCATGCCTGTAAGGCTCAAGGACCTTATCAGAAAAGGGAACAAAGAGAATGTAAAATATGTAGGAATGGAAGAAGGGTTGTAAAATACGATATTCTAAACAAGACACAGAAAATCATAGCAACCATGAATCGCAGGAGATATACAAACTACAGAGTCCACAGGAATTGTTCCCTTCTAACAGTCAGGTATGAAGTGGCATAGAACTCATGAAGCCCTACCACAAATCTCTGATGTGTTGGTAACCAACAGATTTGGAGGAGGGAGAAGCATGGTATATACCTAAGTATCCAACAGTGACACCCTTCTGCCAGGCTCTAATGAGTTGTTGCAAACTCAGGATCATATAGATGATGCTGGTTAAATTTGGTAGGAAACTAAATTAAGCTAAAACCAGTGACTAGGGAAAGAGATTCATGGGAGGTGGAAAGAGTGGGTAGGGACAAAAAGGAAATGACAAAAGGAGATCAAATAATGTATAAGTTCAAAATTGTAAAAGAACAAAATTTGATAATACAAAATAAAAAAAAAAGACTCTTCCAGCTTTGTCAGACATTCAGATTAGATTTCCTTATTGTAACTAAAGCCATAGAAATGTAAAAATGAGTAAAACACATTCTTCTTCAAGATCCAGTGCTTACTGAAAGGGAAGGGGTTCAACCAGACCAATTCCACACAACTGCTGGTCACCACTCAATCAAATATTTATGAGGTTCCTAACATGCTTGAGGTTTTGCTTGACATTGTGAGGATGCTGTCGTGGATTTATGCTACCCTGCTAGTGGTCTGGTCCTTGTTCCAGATCCTATTACTGAAGTTGAGTATGTCAAATGGAGAAGAGACTGACAGGGAAGATTTTGTGACTTGACTCATATTATTTAGTGCAATATTATATAATGGAAGTGATAATTTCTCACTGTTAGGGCTATGCTGAAGAAATCTTAGTACTTCCTTGGTTTTCAGAGTGTTTCTTTCAGAGCCCAGCTGCCATGCTACAAGAAGAGCAAATGACATGTAGAGGACCTGGTAAGCACTCTAGTTGACAGCCCCAGCTGAGTCTCCAGCTGACAGTCATCTTCAACTGCCAGCTCTGGGAGAGAGCTACTTTGGAGGTCCACAGATGGAAGTTACCCAAGGACACTGACCTCAGCCAATTTGAGAGATCTCCAACTGTACCAAGTTAACCTACACCATCATGAATGGTGATAATCCACTGTTTTGAGACATTAAGTTTAGGGGAAGATTATTTTGCATTAAGTGATAGCACAAACATCTCTTCTCCCTCCTAATAGCCTGTTAATGAATTTTCATCAAGTTCTAAATATCCAGAGTTGACCTCTCTACTAAAAAGTAAATGACTCATTTGAAATATCAATAATAATAGGCATTTATTTGGCAAATTATAAAACATCCTATGCCTCAATGGCTTTATCTGTAAAAGGAGAATAGTAACAATACCTATTTCATGAAATGATGATGACAAAAATAGTTAATTCATGTAAGAAAAGAAAATGCCACGCATAAAGAACTTACATGCAAAATGAACTCTCATCCTTTTTTGACTGCAGTCAAGTATTTTACTAGGTCTTTAAATTTTAAAAACTTCATCCTCATACTTAACCTAAAGGCAATTATCATTATCCAGTGACACAAATGAGGTGCAGGTACTTGCATTTAAGCTTGATGGCTGAGAAATGGCAGACAGCCCTGACTCTGTCCTATCTGTGCATAGCAAATGCTCTATGCTCTGTCTCACTCCCATCCTGTATCAATGCCACCCCTCTGTGAGACAAGTAAAATCTCAGTGGCACCTGTTGCAATAACAGCACCTGCTCAGAGCACTCAAATCCTATGGAGTTCAACAAGCAGACAAATTGAAGCTGAGCGATCAGTTAATTTGCAAACATAAACTTACTCAGCTAGAGGTGGCTCAAAGTTCTCACTGCTATCACCTCTGTGTGACACTGCTCTTTGGCAGAGAGGTGCCCGCTAGTCTGAGAAATGCTCATTAAAGTCTCTGATTCAGATGTCAGGAAGCAGCCCACAGCCAGGGCAAGGAAGGTCAGCTCCCCTGGGAAGGCTTCCGAGCCTCATTTTCTATGTTCCCACCCTCGGCAGTATCAGCATTCATTCCTCCGTATATGAACATATTTAAGTGACTTGCCAATTGTACATTCCAGCCACTCTCCTAGACAGAGTGGGAGGAAGTTGGGATTAAGGTTATGTTTTCTTGTGTTAGGAGGGCAGGCTAACACCCAGAGCTCTCTTTAAGGTCCCAATAGCAGTATGGTATTTCTAGGTATTCATTTCTCGCAAGTTACACAAGCAGAATACAGTTTATGGCACAGCTTTGGAAACCTGAGAGCAAAATGACGAAGTGGCTTGTCCAAGATTCCATACCCTCACTAATATGAATGCATAACCAAATTCATCATTCACTGTCCAGTGCCTACATTAGACCATTTTTTCCCCTTCCTCTACCCTTTTAATGAGAATCTGGCACCTTTCCCTTTGTGTCTTCCCCAGATCCTGTGTGCTAGTGAAAGTCTAGGCTCTGCAGATTTCTTTTCACTGGGGTGCTTTCCCAGGATCTTTGGACTTGCAATTTCTGTAGTGATACTCAACAAATTTGATAGATGTATGTGAACTCTTGTAAAGGCTAAATGTTGACCCTTTTGCTCAGATTTATATCTGTTTGGCCAATCTTAGGGCACACACTTTCTTCATCTAAAAATGTGACACAAATCATTTTTCCTTGAGAACTGTGGTTTTCAAACTGTGGGTCTTGACTCCTTTGTGTATCACATATCATATATCCTTACATTATGACTCATAACAGTAGCAAAATTATAGTTTTAGAGGAGCAACAAAATAATTTTATAGTTGTGTGTCACCACAATACTAGGGACTATATTAAATGGTCACAGCTGTAGGAAGGTTGAGAGCCTTGCTTTAGAGTATCATAGGCTGGATGATCTAACTTCCCCGACAAAGGCATATGTTAAAGTCTTGGTTTCCCAGTACTGAGGAACATCACTGGTATCAGAGGCAATTTTTAGTTTGAAATGAATGCAAATCCAGCATGACTGTGGTGCTAAAGCAGAAGAAATGAGGACACAGATGTACCTGAGTGAAGGATCCTGGGAGGTCACAGGGAGGAGATAACCACAGAGTCCTCAGAATAAACAATCCTGCCAAAGACTGTGGTTAAAATTCTAGATACTGGACTAATAAGAAGAGAGATTTCTATGTGTTAGTTAACCCAATCTTTAGGACTTAGTTGAAATAAGCTTTACAAATTAATATCCACCTGTGATAAGTTTTATTTTCTGATACCCAACTGAACCTTTCCCCAATCCTGCTATAAGAACCATCTTTCATAACACTATAGACTGTATTCACATATGATCCCCAAACAGTGCCTGAGGCTGATCACCTGCCACTGTCCTGATAAATCTAAATGGTTCTACTTCAGAGACTCCCTTATGGTGGCAGCTTGTGCATCTGCTGCATGCAACAGGGAAGTCAATTTGTGAACGGACCCTTTTCCAAGTCTGTAGTTCAGCAGTACAGCAACACATCAGCAACTGACAGAAAAAAAAAATTGATTTCACTCTCACAGTGGTTATTACAAAGTAGGAATGTGGGGTTAGACACAGAATTTGAGAGTCTGGGGCAAACAAAGATGAGCACACACTAGTATGTAAAGATATGTGTTATACTGGGGGAAAGAGAGAAAGATGTAAAGTGAAAAAAGTGATTTTTAGATAAAGGGAACTTAGAATGAGGAACATCTTGTATACATTCAGGAAAGGCTTCACAGAAAAAACAACATTATAAACTGTAGAAAAATGTGAGGAGAAAGTTTCAGAATGGGACAAGCAGCTTGAACTGTCAAGAAGAATATAATACATTTTAGTTCTTGTCTTGTGTGCTTGCATAGAAGACATTACAGAGGACAAGTATGGAATTATAGATTTAAATGCCATTTTGACTTTTGTTTTACAATAGGTTGGGTATATCTCATTTTCAGTGACTTTTAGGGACAGATAATTCTTTTTTTTTTTTTTTAGAAACTGTCCAGTACAATATCATTCCTTGTGGCAATTAAAAACGTCCTTGTACATGTTCACATATTCCTTAGAGAAAAATACCAACCTCATTTGAGAACAAGTTATTTATAGCTGTAGCTTTGTACTAGTGATTTCACTCCTCTGAACTTCAAATTTCTGGACTGTATAACAGGAAAATGAAAATAGGTTTGTGTATGTGTGTGTGAACGCACTCAGATACATACACCCCCCAACACACACACAATGTGGCCAACACAGATAATGCTATGTAAAACTAACTTGATTTTTCAATATTTATTTACCTTTCTCTGTTTATCTTTCTCTCTCTCTCTCTCTCTCTCTCTCTCTCTCTCTCTGTGTGTGTGTGTGTGTGTGTGTATACACGCTTGCATGCCTGTATACCACCTGAAGGTGTGCATACCTCTGTATGCATGCATGCAAAGGCCAAAAAGCAGGTGCCCTCATCAATCATTCTTTTCCTATTTCTTTGAGGCAAATTCCCTAAACTTAAGGATTGTGTTTTCTCAGCTAGGATAGAGATCATCAAGACTCACCATTCTTGTATCCAACCTGATTATAGTTAACTTTACATATGTGTGCTAGATGCTTGGCTTGCTCAGTGGGTATAAAAATTGAATATTACTGGGCATAAATTACTCTTAAACACCAATGTATCTCCCTATACCCAAATTTGTCTTCTTCTTTTTAAAAAATGAATTCCTTTTCTCTGAGTGTAATAAAAGACTAGATCCTACCCCCAATATGGAATAAATTAAAACAGAACTATTCTGGCTGAATCAGGGTAATGAGCATGAATTCATGCATATATCCCCAACTTGCTTTTTTGCCCTCCTTTGATAGCCTCATAGAAACCCTAGAGACATTACTACAGAAACTTCTCAGCTGAAGATAGATCATAAATTGCCTGGTACAATGGAATTTGGGACAAACGAAGATTGAAGTCTTGTTTCTTCATTGCATGTCCCACAAAAGAAGTGAAAATCTCATGAAAGGGTAAATCCTATTTGTTTATTCCTGTATTCCTGTATTTCCCACTGGCTAATAGAGTAAAAGCTACAGACAGGGCAAGGCTGGAACCAGACTCTGAGCTTAATGAGCACTGGATCTCTGGATAACATCAAATGCTCAGCATGTGTGATCCTCCTTAAACAGTTGATGCTATACTTGTTCTACTCCACTCTGGGCCCTGATCAAAGGCCCTCAACTACCTAAATTGAATGATTAATTAGTTAGCCCAGTTTCTTTAAAATTAAGAAGAGATGCAAATATTCCTAACCAAGTACTTTTAAATTGCGCAGATACTGCATTTTATGTAATCAAAAAGGTAACATAGTGTGGGGACCAGTGTCGGGGGTCTCCCACAGTAAGATAGGTCAGAAACAACACAAACAATGCAGAGCTGAAGTTCATAGCCCAATTTCTTTTGTTATTATTGGGAAGCCAATTTCATGACTTTCCACACATACCCAAGACAGTGGGTATGCAAGTGCTTTAATACGGTGTGCATACATTCCATGCACATTTTTTTCCTGTAATTTAGATCATCCCTAGGGTGTCTGTAATTCTTCACATCATAAAATGCATTGTATTACTTGATTTATGGGAAAATGCCTAGAGAAAATATCTAAGTATATGTAATAGAAGCACAATTTTTGTTTGGATAATTTCAATCTGAAGTTAGTTACACTCAAGATGAAGAATCCATAGACACAGAAGAACAATGACGTATATAGGAAGCATGTGGATTTCAAGTTTGCAAGAGGTAAATTTAGTCAGGAGCATAGTTGGTCAAGATCATGGACTATGTTTCTTAGAGTCCCAAATATGCTACCTACAGCACATATCCTTCTATTGTAAGACAATGTGCTGATACTGAGCAATGGGGATAGAAGTCGTGGTAGAAATGGAGTCATAGAAGCAACATACCTCTCTCTAGGCAGCTGGTGGTTGGGATTGTGGCGGCAACGCACGCTGAGACCAAAGAGCTTGCGGGCTGTTCGTTGGATCTTCTGCCTCTGAGCCTCAGTGGCACTCTGCAGGAGCTTGTAACGGCTCTGTAGATCCCAGTCATTACCCCAGTGCTGGTGGATGCTACCAATGGTCAGGAAGTGGTTGCTTGGGAGACGCTTCATAAATGACTTAAACTCATCTGACAAGAAACAAGAATCAGGAAAGAAAGGGTAAACATGGCAGCCAACATCTGAAGTCTTTCTTTAAAATTTAGTTCTTTCCTTTTTCCTTTTTATTTTTTCTGCTTTCTTTATAATACTTTGGAAATAAAAACAAGTTAAATGTCCTTTAACCAACAAAAGGATAATGAAAATTCATAATATATACCATAGAATAATATACTGCATAAAGAAAAACAAAATCATACAATTTTCAGATAAATGTTGGGAACTAGACAATATCATATTTAGTAAAAGTAACCCAGACACCACAGGACAAATGTCACATGTTCTGTTTAATCTCTAAATCTTCAGATATAAGTGTACTCTTTATCCATCCTTAAGGATACTGATCTTTGCAACAAAAGACCATTGCAGAATATAACAATCAATCAGAATACAGAGTTGTGGAACCCAGTATCAGTGGATACATCGACACAACTACTCTCACACCAAAGGCTAAAGGAACATTTAGGAAGGGGGTCCAGGAAGGTGATTAGAGACAGAAAATCAGAGAGTTTGCTGTGAGTGTATTCCTCCTAGAAATGGCAGAAGTTACTACACTCATGCAGTCTCACTTACACTTGAGCTGAACAAGTACATCAGATATATCAATGTGGAGAGGGGAAGGACCATGAAGTCTCAGCCCTACATAAAGAAAATCAGGCATCTAAGGAATGCTTAGAGCAGGAGAAATTGGTTTTTGGTCAGTACTGAATTCCTTCCTGACACTTAGATCCATCTGCTACTGAAAGACAGTGAAATTAACCCTAGGCCAGTATAGCACAGTCTTTTGTGCTACTTACACTGCTTCTCTACTGGGGGCTACTTGTAGGAGGCATCTATGTTTGAAATATATTCTCCCAAATTCCCAGCATTGGGATTTAAAGTTATAATACATCCTCTTTGTATTTACTGTTAACAGTGCCTTTGAATCACATTATTTAATAACATTATTTTCAAGTTTAAAAATTGAAAAGATTTTATCCAGTCTACATAGGAAATCAGTATTGCATGCTTTTGGTAGAATTATAACTGTGAGAAAAGCAATGTTCATACATTCTAATCAAATACTGTTGTTTGCTAAGTGATCAAATCTGCATGTCTTCTTTTTCTTTAAAAGACAGGACTCATGTGGATCTAAAGTGGTATTAAAAACATACTAGCGCCCAACTGAATTGTTCTTAATCCACAGGACATATGGAGAACTGAAAGAAGTGAAACTCAGCACTCCTGATCTAACTCTTATTTGAAATCCTAGGTGTAAACCTTGTAACATCATCTTCAGTGCTGGAAAACCACAATTTAAGAAATGGTAAAGGGTCTCCTTGGTAACAGTTTCAGCCCTAGTGCACAATAGATAAGTTTCCGAGCATCATCTCAAGCTACAGTTTGACACAGCCTTAGATATTACCTAGCTTATCTTTATTTTTCCAAATAGATGTAAGAAAACTAAAGCTTAAAATGACAAAATAATTTTTCTAAAAATAACACAGCCAAAGAATCTCAAGAGCCAATTGTAAAATCTGAATTTCTCTTATCTACTGTGACACTTTCTCAACCACACCATCCATTCCCCGGGTTTTTCTCACCTACTGGGAAATGAAGCATAGTATGTATCGTTTTGTAGGTAAAAAGCTTAAAAATCATTGTTTCAGCCTAATAATTTCTTTCATGCTACCAAAAAATGCAGGGAATTTCACACCTGTCCATACATTCACTATATTTATATAAGGAAAGATTAGTTGTATAGGTTTCAACAGATTCCTAATCCAGTCCTAAGCACTTTTAGACCTCATGAATGATCTTCACAGCAAACCTAGGAGGTACATTAGCAGTAGAACACCCACTCTACAGAGGTTAGGCACAAAGCAGGTAGCTAATTTGCACAGGGTCAATGGCCAGTAGCCAGTTCAATTAAAACTGCACTTGCTCCAGAATATGCGCTCTCACTCAAAGTTTTATACTTTCTTTCAATATAAGGAGGGTAATCTTGAGGTTTAGCATACTGAGGGGCCAAAAAAACAAAAACCAACCAACCAACAAACCAACCAACCAACAACAAAAACACCTTTCTAAAAACAAAAATTCTGAACCAGCCCTTTAGAAACTTTGTGAAAGATATTAAAATATGTAAGAATTTAGATCCCATACTGACCACTTCAGAGTTACAAGACCTCAGATAATACATCTGTCAAATTGATATAGGAGTATCTAATGAAGATTCTGAAACTGTGAAGCCATCAAACAGCCACAATAATTACTTCCTCTTTCTGGGGCTGAGGCAATAAGGCTAAGGGCTGGAATAAATAGAACAAAAACGTAGGTGGGTTTATATTAAACTGAGCTATTTCAGAGGAGTATGTGCATGAGATCCATGGGTATGTATACCTGATAGAGAAAAAGAGCAAGACAAACTATTTACCATGTTCTTATTCTGCAACATCTCACTTTCTGTCGCATGACTCACCCACTCACAGTAGCTTCCTTTAGAATTAGAGCTTCTTATTACTGATGCAGATATTCTTCATTTCCTTTGAAATTTTAGCATTTAGTAGCATTTCTCTGCAAAAGCTGTCTGCCAAATGTAGTTTGTTTGTTTGAGGCCAAGCGTCACTCTAATATCCTTCTATCATGACCTCTTTGTTTTAAATATTCAAGAATTTGAAAAAGACTAATGGATAAAATAAGTGTCTTAAGACACACTCAGCAGTTCCTTCCAAGCTACATGGCCCTGCAGGAGCACAATGTCTGCTGGATCCTATCCTGGCAATGCAGGGGCTTCAAGTTCATGGCAACCAGGTCTTTCATATGACCCTGCTTTTGTTTGCTATACACAGCAGCTCTGAAGTAAGATTTTGTTTGATCAAACAGTTTTGTGACAAAAGACTTAAATAAATTCAGATAATCAAAATGCTAATGTGACCTCTCATTTATCAGATGAGGGATCTCAGGCCTTCTACATGGTTGGCCAGAATTAATAAATTGAAAAGACTGCTTTAAAGACTGGTTTGGAATCAGAGACTCCATTACCAATGCTGTCATTTACAACATATGCAACATCAATTAAGATTCTGAGTCTTGGTGTCCTCCCTGCTCACTGAAAAGGCACATCACACTGAGTTTCATGTAGTTGGAACAGACAGAAGGTTTATAAAGTTGTTTTGAAAACTGTAATGCTCCATTGATAAGCATATTCATTTAGCCAATGTTAAACTGTATATTATAAGCTTAATATATCTTTGTGACTCTTCTTGGAATTCGTAAGGACTCTTAAATTATCCTGTCTAAAATTGACTATATTTTCTTGATATCCAACTTTCTTGGGTGTTCTAGCTCTGTTGAAGGGAACCAACAACTTACAGATCAAAGATGCATCTGTAAGTAAAGATCTTGCACATAATCACAATCCCTTTTCTATTCAACTGCCCGAGACAACAAAAATTTAGTTCTGCCAATTCCCCATCAAGTGCCAGCCTTTCTCTGTGTTTCTGCTTCTAGTCCCTTGTCTACAATGGGACTAACACTCCTAAGTAACCTGAGAACTGCCTCTCGGATGAACAGAAGGACAATTAGACTTCTTTCTTTTTTACCATGCCACCGCTGACTTTACTGGTCACACTGACTTTATTTCTGTCTACATCACTGTGCCAGCTGCTCCTCATCCTCACTCACCAATACTTGAAATGCCTACCATAATCATTTGCACCTCTTAGATGGTTACATAATTTCTGACAGAATTCAAATATCCAAGAACTTGAAGATATAACTTTAGACCTTATTCCTCTCGTGATAACTGACTTTTTTCTACTGTAACTCATTAGTATGAACCAGGAAATGCAAAAAAATAGCTAAATTATCCTAAAAGTAACTTTCAGTTTTGAAAATCATGTGAACTTTGAGTATCTATGAGATTATATCTCACTACAGACACATAAGATATATATACACATGTACTCGGTATGTGTATAAATATCATATATACACAGACACATGTCTATATACTTATGATTCATTAAATCATACTTATACACACTTGTGTATATGCACATATTGACACATAAACAGAGACTCAGGAAAAATTATAATGCCTTGACTCTCCATTCCTCTGCAGAGGTGTTTCAGACTTACTTTGTCATTTGATTCAAACAGAGATGATATATATCATGTAATATAATGCTTTATGATGCCCACTGTTTCATTCTATGGAGACTGAATCTATGTCTCCTCTATCAAAACTTAATACACCTGACCCTGAACCCTTCAAAAAGACCAAGTCACAGAAATCTTAACCTGGCCAGGGGCACATATGATAATAGTCCGTGTACCTGAATTTTCCAAGTCCTTGTAAGCTTCAGTCCAGGCCTTGGCCATGTTAGCCAGCGTGAACTCCATGATCTGGATGTCAGTAATAGGACAGTTGCACTGTGGGAACTCCTCAGCACACTGGCAGCGACACTGGCTGTTCTGACACACATACTCTCCCTCACCATTGCACATGATGTAACTCAGAGCCGACTGAACAAACTTCTCTTGCAGATATTGTGGGAAGATTATTTGAAGACCTGGTTAAAAATAGCAAGAAGAGAGAATCAGAAAGGGTAAAAAGGTGTTTTATTAACAGCTTCCAAAGGTGACAGAAGTCCGAAATTGCCAGGTTTCTCCCTGTGCATTGGAAGCAAAATATTTCAGAGCCTACTTAGATATAGATGGGCCATAGTCTATGGAACCTTTAGTTTCATCACTTACGATTCAACATCTCAGGCCATAACCTTGGCACTCTGGAAAATACAAACACTGTTCTGTTATATTAATAATTAGGCTGTAGATATCCTGGTGTATACCTTTTCTATTTGGTGAGAAAACTCTTATGAATGCACAACATTATTGCTTATCTTTTTATATCCTTCATTTGTTTTCTTCTTTCTTGAAATATTAATGAACTTTATGTATGAAGAACATATCCTGATCTAGCCAGTAGGTGTATAGAAAGCTATTTTATTGTATTGTATTTTGTTTTATTTTATGAATAAGTGCCTTTCTAGATTGACCTGGCTGTCCTGTAACTCAGTATGCAGACAACATTGGCCTCAAATTCACACTCACAAAGATCTGCCTGCCACTGTTTGCTATGTGCTGTAATTAAAAGTGTATGTGACCAAAACCAGCAGGATTTTTAAAATAAAGCATATTTGCAATATCAGCAGGGACATATGTAGGCACACATCTTCCTAACAGGGTTTACTCATCTTAAGCAGAAACAGACTAAGGAAAAGTCAGGAGCAAGGACAGGTTTCTACAGCAGAAAGAATTTGGATTTGGTAGAAAGTACATAAAAGACAACCACTATTAACAGAATAGCAGAATGAGCAAAGATACAATAAGTGTATTGGGTAAGTCCCACCTCATGAAACAAACTTAGATGGATAAGGAGTATAGTGTAGTAGGAAAACTGACGGGAAGTGCTTCATGGAGACCAGAAGGTAGGGAAAAATTTACTACAGACTAGAAATCATGTATTTACTGTGCGCCTCACTGAAAACACCAGGAGTTTTTCAAGGTTGAGAATGATATAATTAAAGGAAAGGAAAATATTGAATAAGGCATGTGTTATAAAAACAAAACATTAGTGAAAATAAAGGCAGCCCAGATACTAACTTTATCCTGATCACTTTAAAAAGGAAGGTACCAAGAAACACTGTGGCAAAGTGTCTAGCCCATGTGTATATGATGATGAGCACCCTTAACTACATCTTCTCTCTATATTTGAACAATCAGTTTTAATTTTTAGAGTGCAATATGGAGAGGATTTATCTGGGCCAAAGAAGCATGCCAGAACCTAGTAACATCACCCAAGTGGATGCTTCAGTCTATGATGAACAGACAGAAGGCTCAGATTTGGATAAAAAAAAAAAAAAAAAAAAAATTCATGTCCAGGGCAGTCCCCTTCACGTATTCTGAGCCTGCTAATAGCTTTAGCCTGTAGCATATATTGGAGTAATGGCCTTACCACTCAATTTGTAAAAAAAGAGTGCTATATTCTTCTTTAAATTATTATTTCTTTATCACTTATGCTCCAGAGTTACTCTAGAGTTTGTGAAAATTGCAGCTTATTTTATTTTTTATACTTTTTAAGTTTCTAGTTTTCACTGATGTTTATAGACTTTGTCTTATTCCTTCAGATATACCTATATAAGTAATATACATATATATGATATATATGTATATGTGATTTCTATTCTACTATTTTGTCCTCATACGGAAACTACACAGTAGAATTTGCTGAAGGCCCTGTGAGAAAAAGATGGCGTGAGTGTCAGTATTTCTACGACATGAAGCCACAGTCTCCATGAAGAGCTGAATGGTGTTACCACTGTGTTCCATGCCAAAATCCTCTCAAGAAACTTACTCACTCTCTCTCTAAAGACATACTTTCTCTTGTGTTGAAATGGGGATACGTGTAGTAGGAATAAAGAAAACTACTTATAAATGACATGGAATAGTTTCTGGCACACACACACACACACACACACACACACACACACACAATTATTTTAATTATGTGCTTACTTCCCTACTCTATTTTGTTTATTTTGTATAGGTTTATGTGTATGTATGTGGCTCACTGCACAATATATGAGTAGAGGTTAAAGGACAGCTTGTTATAGTTGATTCTCACTTTCAATCATGTGGGTTCCAGGGTTTGAACTTGGATCATCAGGCCTGACAGCAACCACTTTAACCCACTGAGCCATCTTGCCAGTATCGTTCCTCTTTTTCATGTGAAGAACTCTTCAGCATATAAAAGGAAGAAAAGCAGCAGGTACATCCTAAGGAAATCTTTAATTATCTGTACAGCTCACAAGAGATGAGTTTAGACTCTGTGCCTACTGAAGCAGATGCTTGTTTAGTGTGGTGTACATGACGTTACTTAGAAGATATTCTGGGAAAGCCATGCAGCTGGACAGTGGTCTGCTGTGAAATTGGAAAAACTCCTTACCACTGAGCAAGGCATCAATATGAGAGCAAGTGATCAGGCAGCATTCTGTATAGGAGTAAGGTAACACAGACAGCAAAGGATGGGAAAAACAAACCAGCTACAAACTCCTTTTCAAAGTAAGTTTGCAGTTCTTTAGAGTGTGCACTATTGAGTTACTATTTTCTCCTCCAAAGCAAAATTTATTTTTAGCTGTTCCCTATAGGCAACTGTGTCTATGGATTGGGGTTGCGTTTTTTTGCTTAAAGGAACTCTAGTGACGATATTCTATATTCTCAGTCCTATTTTTTCCAGACAACTCATCACTTTATTTTTCCTTTTGTAGGGGATAGGATATTCTATTCTTGGTCCTAACCTAAAAGGAATTTGGGGAGAGCGTTTTTAGAAAATTGCATCAAATCATTTTTCCGTTTGGCAAGGATACAAGAGGCAGTATTACCTACCCCATTTAGTGAAACTGAAAACAGATAAAATTTAGGGTTGGGGGTTTTCTCAGAGCAGCTGAAACAGAACACTGGCTGCTCTTTAAAAATGGAAACTCAGAACATGCCGAGCTGTCTCATGCAGAATCTCCTGGGCAAATTTCAAAAGAGAATAATGAAGAAGACATAGCAATTAAAAAGCAGTTTTCTGTAAAATGTCATTACTGTTTAAAGTTACACAAACATTTCTACAGCAGCGGAGGTTCACACAGCAGTCACATCCAGAGTCATCTCTCAGTGACCTGTGTCCAACAAAGAGGGCCATTGCTGACCCCCTAGATTGGTGCCTGAGTCCTGCTAGCTTCAATGGGAGTCATAAATAATTTGGAGGGGGATTTGGCCTGTGGAAGCACTTTTTGAAAGATATACAGCTGCCGGCTGGGGTGGAATATTCTATCTCCATGGTTTCCAAAACACTCTCACGCCAATACACAGGCACACGCATGCACACACACACACACACACACACACACACACACACACACACACACACACACACACACAGAAGAGGGGAAAACTGAGAGAATGAGAGAAAAGGCCATTTTTTATTGCTAAGCATGTAAATTTTGCCTCACAAACTCAGGAAAGCAATGGGTGAGTGTTACATTTGAATACCACCTTGCCCACGCTGAACATATGGAATATTTTCCCTTGAACCTCATTAATTTTTTTTCAAGTCTGGCTATGCTTTGAAGGGCAATGTTGTAATGTGCCATCGAGTATGTGTGCAATGCACAGGCAAGCAGAAATACCCAAGAAAACTTCTTGCTTTTCTGACACTTGCCTCATTCTTCTCAGCTGCATCCACCCCACCCAGAAGCTTATTATCCATACATACATCTCATAATGTGTTTTTTATTTGCAGGAACTCTGTGCTAAAATCCAACAATTCTTTTGTTGCAGAATGCTGTGCAACTGTGTATTTGTCTCTTCACTTTCTCCTAAGGTTCTTGTTACTTTCATTATACAATATGCATTTCCCTTTGGAGCGTCAAAGTACTTTCAGTGTGCCACTGTTGTACTCTTTGCTCTTGTCCTATCCAATGTCTAGAATAATTATTCCTCAGATATCAGTCTGTCTCCCTTTTTTCATGACATATTGGTTCAAATTATTGGTTCAAATATCATTGCTGTTTGCCTTAATATGTTAAGTGTTGACATAGATTATGCTTTAATTTATTTGATTTCCATCTCCCAAAAAATAAAACAAAAAAACCCCAAAAGAACATATTTTTGAAGAAAAGGGTCTATGTGCTTCCTATAGACACACAAGACAAGGCAAGCTCAGTTCATGCTTCTGGTACTCATCATTCCTTGAATTCACTCCACTAAAGAAGTTCGTCTTCTAGTTTTTATAGATAATAAAACTTTAAAGTTAGTTGCTATGCTCAAAACCCCACATTGAAATAACAGAATTATGATTCAAATGTTGAGTATTTGGACCATTCAGAAATATATCATTTTTTTTCTGCCCCTGCAGTCAAAAGGGACTTATGGAAATTCTAAACTGTGTTCCACCATAGGTCCAGTACAGAGAAATGTGGCAGTGTATTTGCCTCTTTGAAATGTATTTTTTTTTTCTTGTCGTTGTTGTTTTTCAGTACTCTCTAGTTAGGGAAGAAAGAGACTAAACATAATAGAACTCACAATGTGAGTGTTATAAGCCAAAATTTCATGTCTTCCCCGAATTCATGTGTTGATTCCAAAACATCTAACAGAATTCTTCTTTTCGGAGATGGGGACTCTGGGAGATTAAGCTTAGAAGGTCAAGTAGACAATGGTATTATCTGTCTGTCTATCTAACTATCTATCTATCTATCTATCTATCTATCTATCTATCTATCTATCTATCTATCTCATTGAGTCCGTGAGTCTACACCAAGGAAAGGCCATGTGCGCACTCAGTAACAGGGCAGCTATCTGCTAACCAGCATTGGATCCTCACCAGATCCTATCATGTCTTATTTTGGACCTCACAATGTTGAGACTGTGAAAAAAAGATCTCTTTTGAAATATCTATGCCTCAGCATCTGGGATAACTAAAACTTCCTAAGGCATTGGCATAATTAAGTGTAGAGTAAGTGTGAGGTTTCCTTCACTTATCACAATTCAAAGAATTACTCAAGAACAGAGGAGAAGGAGTTAGAAGAAAGAGAAGGGGAAAGAGGAGGGGAGAAGGGAACATGACCAGCAGGAAGGTTGAGTCAGGGGAAGGATAGAGGGAGCCATTACAGGTTTAAAGAGAAATCTCACACTAGGGAAACGTCCAGAGACCTAAAAGGATGACCCCAATTAAGAATCTAAGCAATAGTGGAGAGGCTACCTTAAATGCCCTTCCCTGATAATGAGATTGATGAGTACCTTATATGCCATACAGGACTCCTCATCTAGTAGCTGATGGAAACAGAAGCAGACACCCACAGCTAAACAGATCCAAACTCCTGGAATCCAGTTGCATAGAGGGAGAAGTGATGAGTAAAGGAGTCAGGACCAGGCTGAAGAAACACATACAGAAACAGCTGACCTGATCAAGGGGGATCTCATGGACCACAGACTGATAGCTGGGAAACCAGCATAGACAGACCCAGACCCCTTAAACGTGGGTTTCAGTTAGGGTCTCTGGGCAGTCTATGGGACCTCTGACAGTGGAACCACATTGCATGCCTGGTACATGAAAGGACTTTGGGAACACATTCTCCCTGGAGGGATACTCCCGTAGCCTAGAGACATAAGGAAAAGCCTAGGACCTACCCCAAATGACTTGACAGAATTTGATGATCCCCTTCCTGGAAGGCCTCACCCTCCCTGGGTAATGGATGGGGAATGGGGCATGGGATGAGTGTGGGGAGCTTGGGGAGACATGGGAGGATGGTAGGGAGAAGGAACTGGGATCAATATGTAATATAAGGAAACAATATAAAATAAAAAAAGATTTAAAAAAAATGGAACCATATTATAGCCTTTGCTGAAAAATGTCTAATGATGTGTAAGCATGTATGGGGGTTAAGGAATTCACAGGAAGATTAGTTTAGATAGTGGATAAAGCATGTGCATGGGCCCCAGGCAACACACGTTCCAGTTGAGAACCATACTAATCCTTATATCACCTGATTAACACCCATTTTTCCCTTTATTTTTTACTTCCTCAAAACCACTTAAAGGGGAAAATTTTTGTGTCTCAGAAACAAACTTACAGGAAAAATGGCACAAATAAGAGACCTGAGCTTCTTAGAAGGCAAACAAATCCTAAAGCAACAGTGGTGAAATTCCTTGTTCCCATTGATCAGTGTTCTGACATACAGAAAAAAAAAATAAATAAATAAATAAATGGATATCCAAAAATCATAGAGTTTTAATGGTTAATGGTTTAAGGAACACAGAAATGTAAAGAGGATCTACATAGATCCCCTAAGAACTGCAACACATTGTTGGTATTATTATTTTTTTTTTGCTTGTTTGTTTGTTTTGTTTTGTTTTTAATTAGGAACATGATTCAGAGAACCATGCACAGTGGGGCTGGGGACAACTAATTTCTAGATAGAAGAAAAACCCAACATAAGGTGAAGTTTCACTAAAGACATAATAAATGTGGCCCAATTGTCATTTCTGATTCCAGACTTGCTCTTTTAAGTTAGCCCCACCTTCTTTTAAGAAAGTAGAATACAGGATGTATCCCTAGTGCACAAAAGGACTTTAGGATCACATTCCCCATGGAGGGATACTCCCTTAACTTAGAGGCAGGAGGGAGGGCCTAGTCTCTACTCCAAATGACTTGACAGATTTTGTGGACTCCTCCTGGAAGGCATCACCCTCCCTGTGGAGTAGGTTTGGGGATGGAATGCTATGGTGGTGATGGGGGCATGGGAGAGAGGGAGAGAGGGAGAGAAGGAGGGAGGGAAATAAGGAGGGAAGGAGGAATGGAGGAAGAGGGAACTGGGATCATTATGTAAAATAAGAAAAAAAAAAGAAAAAAAAGGAAAAGAAAATAGTATATGGGGAATTATTCAGTAAAAGAAAAAAAGTTTTAATACATTTAATATGTGCTCCCCTCTCTCTAGAACAGAGAGCCAAGGGTGGTGATACATGTCTTTAATCCTAGCACTCAGTAGGTGGAGACAGGCACATATCTGTTTGAGACCAGCCTAGTCTACTGAGAGATTTCCAGGACACCCAGGGCTATACAGAAAAACCCTATCTCAAAAAAAAAAAAAAAAAAAACCAAACAAACAAAAAACAAAACAAAACAAAAAACAAGCAAACAAACAAATAAATAAAAACAAAAGCAAAATCAAACAAACAACAAAGAAAAGAGGGAATTTCCAGATTTAAAAATAAAGCACAAAATTCAATAACAAAGAATCTGGAACTTTGGTAGATGATTACCACTTTAAAGCACTATTGTGCTTAGCCATGTTTAACACACAGTAACAAATAGTGGGCATTTCCTTGCTTCATTATAAGGGTGAAAGACAAAAAGTTCAGAGACAACAATTGTGGAAGACTTGAAAATTGGTTTACTTTTAAAACTATTGATGTTATTTAATTTTTATCTGCATGTGTACATGACTGAATTTATGTATATACATTATATGCCTGCATGAGCCTGTGGAGGTAAGAACAGTTACAGACAGTTGTGAGGTCCCATGTGGTTGCTGGGAAACAAATTCTGGTCTTCTCAAAGAGCAGGAAGCACTCCTAACTGCTGAGCCATTTATCCAGCCCTTGTAATGGGTTTTAAAGCCTAAGCATGATGGGAATTGACAAAGAAAGACAGCTATAAATGCCACCACATAGGGCAGACACTGATCAAATGCAGGTCATAGTGTAAATACCTGGGTTTATTCTAAGTCTTGTTTAAGGTACCATTGTGGTTTGGAATCTCTCATGTTTGCTTTATTTTATTAGGTCATTAATTAGGTAATTAAGATTACCTAAGCCAGTCTGCTTTTGATTGACATTTCTCTTTTCTGACCCATTTCACTTGCTATTAAATTCATGATCTCTTACAGTGCCAAGAGGAAAGCAGAAAAATACAGACTCTATTTTTGTTGCATATAAATATTTCCTGTTCTGTCCTTGCATCAAATGTGCCCCCCTGTGGGTATCTCTGAGTCCTACAGGAGTCCTAGATATTGCCTTATACCTGCAAAGTTCTGCCCGTCAAATCCTGTCCATTTCTGAAATGCACAAGGTGGGATGAACAAAAACAAGGACAGCACCTTTTGCAAAACAAGAGCCTGATCCCCTTCTCTCTGAAAGCCTGGGATTTCATATTGGCAGATAAAGGATTTTATGGCTTACACAGCCAAGCTGAACTCCAGTGTAATGAAGGCACGCAGGTCAATTACCCATCTGTTTGTGTTTCTATTGCTGTGAATTACAGTATCCATTGCTGACAGCTCATTGGAGTGGAATGAAAATAAGACAATAATTCACCAAGTGAAACTGTGCAGAAAGGGCGAAAAGGCTATGATCTCATTCAGAAGTTCAGCCCTGTCTCTGTGATGGGTCATTTACACTCTGAGAAATGAAGAAAGGCAGCTACCTGGAGGAGCAAAGGGTGGGTTCTGCCTCCTTCAATTGAAAGAATTAGGACATGCCACCTCCTGGCAAGAGTAATGTGTTGTGTTTGTGATGGCCATCATCTAAGGTGCAGGAACTTGGGGGGTGTAGACTGTAAATCCTAAAATGAAAAACAAAGGCTAATGATGAAGTAATATGACTGAATTATTTTAGTGTCAGGTGTTTGGAAGAAATAACCCGAACTCATTGATAGGTTAAAACAAAACAAAACTTCATGCCTTTGACATACAGAAGCAGTGCTAACGGATAACATGGTGGGAAATATTTAACCTAATGATAATGTCTAAATTCCATTCAGTAGATTGAGATATCAAATGGCAAACTCAGGTTGCACTCTTTCCTGTAAAGCTTTCTATTTAATATAATAATACACCCCAACATCTGACATAAGACGTACTCATATGGACTGTTTTGGTCACTTTCAAAGTGGTAATGTTAACTCCAAAATAAGACAGTAAGAATCAAAACTTGAATCAATCAGTTTCTCTTGTTACAAGACCAACAGTATTCCATATAGAAACACAAGAGGGAAGAAATCCTACTGAGGTTTGAACCCTGTGTATCTCTCATAAAGTAAGAAAGAAGCATAGCATGCTCCTTTGCAAATCATTGAGATTAAGTTGTTTGGTGATACCACATAATGTATTCTATACAGAATTAGCACACCATGGCCAACAGATCAAGCAGAAGCAGAGATTATATTTAATAATAAGTTCATATGAAAGAATTGAGTGGCTGCAATGTTTGCTATATACTAAAGCCTGCTATCTGAATCTCTAAAGAAAATGTTGCAACCTTCTATATGAAATGACCATTAAGATCTGTCCCAACTTTCATGGTTTTACTTTGAATTTTTTCATTTACTATGCAAATTTTATCACAGATTATGTCCCAGGAACAACTCTAGGATAGGAAGGCAAAGGGCTTGAAATACTTTCTATGCACTTTGGGAACTAATTGTAAGTAAGGAAGATAGTCAAAGATGAATAAATAAAAATATAAAAGGATTTATGTGACAAAATAGATTTAGAGCAGATATAGTTCTAAATGACTATTTCAACTTTGAAAAATAACATAATCTAAACCAAATAAAGAAGGAAAAAGTTCAACGTATCTTAATGCAGTTTTATAAAATTTCAGGATGAAAATACTCGAAGTCATAAGAAGAAATTTATTAAATTTAAATAAAGTTTCCTTTGTAGAATTCATTAAAAAACAAACATGATACCCTAAAGGGTGATAATATTGGGTATTTGCATTACAGAATGTCTCAAAATTCTTCTCTTACATATTTCTTCTTTGCAAGAAGACCTGGAAGGCTGTATACCTCTGTATTTTGAACATGTCAAGATATTTTCTATTCAAATTTTACTAACTAAATGAGATTTGAAAAACTAAGAGGATTAAGTTCCTTGATCATTACTTCCTTCATCAAACCTTCCTTTGTATGGCTGACATAAAAATGGAATGAATTTTTTTTATATCTTGACTGTGCATGTATGAATATATTGGCCAAAATTCATAGACCAATAACACTTAAGCCTCAACTTGGTTATATGTAAATCATGCTTTGATGAGGCTAAAAATTGAAGAAAAATAAGTAATACCTTATAAAGTTATAAGTTCTGTTATTAAAGATAGATCTGCTGTTCAACTGATACCATGTTTCTATCATTGTCATGCTTGCTGTTGTTTTCTCCAGAGGTCACAGGCTGCCTCAGAAAAGCCCTCTACAAAGTCTACTAGAAACATGTATTGCATTATATTATGTGTGCTCATATTCATGTTCTTGTCTTGTGAAAGAGATATTCATCAGGAACATTTCTGTCATCTGGCACATTACTTGGTATCAATGAAATGTGTTTGAATGAAGGTACATTTAGATAGGGTATATTTCTCAGAAGTCCATGGTTCTCTATTCTATGCCAAGCATGACCCATCACTCCAGCTTCAACTGTTGTAAACAGAACTGTATCTTCATTCTCAGAGTTATAACTTGAGGCCTAACTCTAATTTAACTTCATCTCATTCGTTATAAATGCAAGTGTTCAGAAAAGGCCGTATTTAAAAAAAAAAAATACACAGGCTGAAAACATCCTCAGAGAACAATGGCACTAAAGGACCATTCATTTCAGCATATATTTTGTTTTAGATCCATTTCCAAAGATTCTTGAGGATAATTATGCCTTTTACTTTTTTCATTCTTTCCAACTTAACAAGCACAGTGCTAGATGACAGAAGATGTGGAAAAATTCAAAACCTCAATTTTGCCCCTAAAATGCTCTTTCATTCACTACTTCATGAAGCCAAGTGCTGTATTAGATGCCAAAAGTACTGAATGTGAAAAAGACATGGTGTCTAACCTCAGAGGCTCATGGTGGATAGTAGGATGAGAGTCATCTATGTACAGTGATAAAAGTATATACAGAAATATATACATGAATTTCAATGAAATGCAAAAGGAAGAGCCCCTACTTCTGAAAGACAGAAGCTTGTAAAGTTTAGCTAGGATTGACGTGAAACTGTGTGGCATATATATTTCAGGATTTGCTAATGTGAATTCTCTGGACTCACTAATCTGCACATGTGTCCAAGCTTAAATACAACTTAGAAGGTTTGCTTAGTTCATGCATCTCTTGAAATTCATTCTTCACATTAGCACAATTTAGGCACTGAGGCACCCCAAAGTAAGAAAATGTAGTTCATTATATTTAATCTAGTGTTTCAGATTCAGTAAGGTGGTGTTAAATGACTGAGTGGTGGTGAATAAATTCCAAATACTAGTAGCTTATGGCCACTCTAGCCTATTTCTTATTCATGCTTCATGGTGACTAGATTTTGGGTAGTCTCCAGATATCTTCTATTTAAATTCATGCTGTAGGCATAGTATGTCTGAAGAATTTGATATTCTCAAAGCAAAGGAAAAAGAATAAGAGTGAAGCCAAGTATCTCCATTTGTGGCATGTACTATGTCTCTTTATACTCTATTGCCCAAGGCAAATCACCCAGGAAGGCTACTATCCTTTGGATGGTAGTGCACCCCCCCCCATGGTACAGTGCTTCCTAACATATGATGAGTAGATGAATATAGATTTCTCTAAAAAGAAGGAAACAATATGGAAATAATGAAATCTACTACAAATTATATGTTTTTGTATCAAAATTTTAATTTCTTAATTACCATGTGACTTAGTAATTTTACTTTTATATGTATACCAAAAGCACTATAGATAACACTCAAGCAAAAACATTTTGTGAGTATTTTTAGCACCTCTGTACACTATATTCAAAAGGGGAAGGTGAATTGATGAATGGTTATGATATGTGATATATCCTTGCAGTAGGATACTAATGCATCCATGAAAAAGGAACATTAAGATTTATCACAATATTTTTAAGTTATGAACATGTAAAGTGAAAGAAGCTTGACTGGAAAATAGAATATTCTTCAAGCCTACTTATTTGAAAATGAGACAGAATAAGATGAGGAATGACTGCTAAATAGGTATATGACTTGTGTTGGCAACATGAAAAGTTTCTGAAATCTGTTATTATATCTGCATAGCATTCGGAGTACAATCAATGCCACATCTTAAGTTGAACATCCTGAAAGTGGCCCTGATGTTATTATTTGTTTATTTTACTATAGTTTAAAAATATAATTCAATGAAAATTAACTTTTCAGTTCCAACTAATTTAAATTACTTGACATTTATTGAGCAGCTACTATATGCTAAATGCTATGCAGCTCAGACAGAAATGAACAATAAGCAACTAAATTTGGTGCTGGTAAGCTGATTCATCCATTATGAGCACTTGTTACTCTTCCAGATGACCAACATTTGGTTGCCTGGACCCAAAATAAGCATCTCTCAAATATCTGCAACTCCAGAGAATCTAATGTCTGCTCCTGCCTATGTGACCACCTACCTGTACATGCTTGGCTCACACACATGCTACACACAAACACACACACACACACACAGCTAAAACATATTTTATTTTATTTTTTATTACCACTATTTTGCTTTGTTTTTGGTTTTTCAAGACAGGGTTCATTTCTGTTTAGTAATCCAAACTTTTTTCTTGAATCAAACTTTTGTATAAGGGCAATAGATAAAGTCCCAATTATAGAATGAGAGGCAGATGAAGCAACATGGCTTTCTCTGAAAAGGCAACAGAGTTCAACAGTATAGCAATGCCAGAGGAAAGGAGAGACTTTTTAAAGAATACTGTTTATTTGAAAAATCTCTGCGATGTGAAAGTACATATGGGAATCTTACGTGTGGAAAGGTTTAAATGGGGTGAAAGTGGGGGAGGGGAATGAAAATTTAAAGGGTTATGAAAGGTTACATAAAACTGTTGTGTAAACTCATCAAAAATTTAACTAAGAAGCAAACAAAAAATTGAACAGAAGTACCATGCAAGAGTGGATAATGCTGTTAATGAAAGTTCCAATACCAGGTGTAGAATGCATCTCCAAAAATTGTTATCCAGGGAATTGCCCTTGTTTGAGGTTGCCCACCAAAACAGGATGGTAGAACCCTATTTCTGAACACCACATCCACACAAAGACACAGATAGACACACACAGACACACAAACACACACACGATGCCCTGTGCCTTCAAAGCAGTGCAGTGCTGGTATCCCTCAGGTAACCAACAAAAGGTCATAGTATTAAAGATAATTCATTATAATATAGTAGAAAACAGAACAATTGTGGAATAATTGGCCTGTTCATTCAATCATCCTTTCTTTCATTAATTTATCCAAATCATGTTTTCTGAGCAACATTTATAAAGACATCATAGATTCTTTGTCCTGGAATGGCAGAGATTTTTTTTCCTTTATAGTAGCACTGTAAATGCATTAATGGAAATGCTTTAATGGGGAGTCATATTAGAAACAGATTTTTTTTTAATGACAAATATTCCAAAGAAGCACTGAAGGTCTTGAAAGGGGAACAGCAGCATTTGATGCAGCTTTGAGAAGACCACACTCACTGATTTAGTGAGATGGGGCATCAAGTGTTATCAGAAGCTAGAAGAGTTGCCTGGCAATCATAAAAATGATCCAGCCTTACATACTGTGACCTTCACCCCCCTCCCATCCATCTTCCTCTATTACGAATGAAAGAAGCTAATAACTACACTCCATTTTCACTGGAACTTAAAATAGAATATGCCATTGTATCTAGGATGCCATTCATCACAAAGCATACCATTGTTTTATGTACACTATGCAAAGAATACCATGCCAATTTAACTGACAAACCATCAGTTATAAGCAGCAATCCAACTGCAGAGATAATGTAATCTGAAACCATGCAAACTAAATCCTATGAAGAGTAATCATGAAGTCCAACAAAATATCGTCCATTCCTTATGTATGAACTCACCCACATAGGAATCCATTTTCTCTTTTTCCTCAATTCAGAATGGACAGGATCATCTATCTATGTTAGATGATTCCAGTTATACACAAAATGCCACTTACTCTTGAATGCTCAACTTTGATCCTACAATCACTTCCTCATGCCTAGAACATCAGTCTTTCCCTGTCTACAGAATAATCCGCATAGCAAAATAAATGTTTTGTTGCTTCTGCATTAAAGAAGGATAAAAAAAATTACTTGACACCACAATCCAGGATACTGCATTATTCAACACAATAGTAATTCACACAAAAATTCTTCGTACTTAGTATCTCATTATGCCAAAGCAAGGAAACATTTCTCCTCCAGGTTACATATACCTCACTCTTGCTTCATCCAATATTCATTTCTTAGTCCTTTCCAGTCTTACATCAGCAGCATCATTCTCCACATTTCAACACTATCTTTCTTTCTTTCTTTCTTTTTTTTTTAAACTTCTTTATTTGTTGTGTATGTATGTGTCTTTATGGGTACAGGTATGTTTGGCCATGGAGACAAATATGGAGGCCTGAGTTAGAATATTTTCCTAAATCCTATTAACAACTAATATTTTAAAAGGGCCACTTCTTTAATTTGGAATTTAATATTTCAGCTAGATAGGTTGGACAAGGTGTTTTGGATATAAGTTTATCTGCGTGCTTCCAAAGTTCATGTCCTCAACCTTGTACACTTACCCACTGATACATCTGTCAAAAACATTTCACACTTGACTTTGTAGTACTGAACTCTCAGATTACTGCCTTGCTGAATAGCTACTACTTAGTCTCTCTCTCTCTGTCTGTCTTTTTCTCTCTAACATTTCCATCAGTATATTTACAAATGACATACACATAAATGGGTTCGAGAGTTGTCACCGTCACCGAGTTTAGTTTGTTTTTTTTTTTTTTTTTTTTTTTTTTCCCCAGATATGGTCTCTCAATAGCTTGGAATTTGTGTAATACACTAGGTCAATTAGTGAAGTGAACCTCGTATTTCCTCTTGTGCTCACCTCCCCAGCATTGAATTTAGAAGCACATGGCATCATTTCCACATTTACCTTTTATATAGATTCTGGAGATTGATCTCAGGTCCTTATGCTTACAAAGCAAGCTCTTCTCCCCCTGAACAACTGCACCGAGCCCATGTTTTCCCTTGCATTGTTGCTTCTTATTCTCTTATTTTTCATCTTTCAATGCTTTCATCATCATAGCTAACCATCCTAACCTATCTATGTTAAATTCTCTGTGGCTCAATGATTGTATTCTTTTTTATTTTTCCATAGTCATATTCTCTCCAAATATAATCTTGTCCAATTTCAGTATTTCTATATTAATTGAGACCTTAGCTTTCTTCTCTGACATTCTAAATATACTGCCAATCTCCATTTGTTTAATAAATTAGTCAACTTTAGGTTCAAATTAAATTTCTCATAGCTCATCAAAAAATATCCCTCATACAAACTTCTAATGTCCAAAACAGTGGCAGTAACATTACAAGCTCTTGTTCTGAACTTGGAGGTTACTTTCAATTTATTTTGCTTTTTTACAATCTTTTTCTACCTTGTTTCCAAATATTGTCAGTATTGTGTCTAAGAATATATCCATAACTCCTCCAACTACTCACTAACTTCATTGTAACTATCATAGACACCATCCTCTCATACATTAATAAGTAAACTAACATTTAGGTCCATGCTTTCATCATGAACAGGCTTTCTATCCAATATCCATAGTGATCCATTTAAACTACAAACCAGATCAAGTTACTTTGCCTAAATTTATAAAGGTTTCTCAGTTTATCCAGATAAAATTTAAACTGAAATCTTTTCTATGGTTTACACTTTGCAAAAACTATTCCTATGTGTTCTCTGGGTGTGAAAAAAAGACATTCTTGGTTTATGTGTTATTGTCTGTTTCCACTCTATCCACACACTGAGCATAAGCTCTAAAATGACACACAGAACTCATTCACTGTTTTCTGTCCAGTCCTTGAACCTGCATTTGACATATAGTGGGTGCTAAATTAAAACTGCTGAATGAACACTTGAATTTATGAGTATATAAATTTGACGCCATCCATAGCTTTCATAAAAATATTCTGTCTGCATCCATTTCCATAATATCAAGCTACTGAGGCAGAGTGCTTTTGTCTTTATACTTTATCAGATGGCAACTACATTAAATTACATGACCATGTTGGCAAAATATGTGAATGGCTTCTTGAGGGGAGAATGAAAAAATAAGAAGTTATCATTATACCATTATTGCTGTTACTGGTAGTTTGGTTGTTGCTGGTATGACTATTTATAGACTGATTTTTCTGTCATCTTTTCACTCATTTTTAATCTCTGCATCCAAATTTCTTTTGTTTTTGCTCTCTTTCTTTCCTTTTTTTTTTTTTTTTTTTTTAATGTTTTGGTGAACATTTTATGTTACACCACATGGAGTGCAAGTTCATTCAAGGGTTCATTTCATCTTCAGTCTTCCCAAATCAACCTCAGAGGTATCTTCCATCCCAGCCTAATTCAAAGAAATGAGAGAGAGAGAGAGAAGACTATAGAACTACATAATTTTAAGGAGGAGCCATGAGGCTAGGATGTGTAAGTAAAAATTCCAACTCAAATCCTTATTGAGCAAGTGAAACTCAGTTTTTTCATCTGCAAAATAAGGGTATTATTTGTATCTTCTGTGTAAGAACCCTGTGAAGACTAAAAGTCACAAATAATAAAATAAATGAAACAATTTAGAATATCAAAAAGCAAACATTATTTTTAACAAAAATACATTGGCACAGTCCCTGAATCACTGAATACATGATAACTGTCTTTAGTACTGTCTCATCTACACGCAGTTCCATGATCTAATTCTGACTGAGCTGAACTCTCTTCTGTGCCTCCACTCTATTTACCATTTCTCTTTGCAGAAGTGTCACGATAGAGTGAACTATTGAATAAATGTTGAATAAATGCATAATGAACATATAGAAATGCATACATATAAATAATGTGTGCTTAACTGTATGGATTTTCAAAACAAACACACCCATGTAAAACTTGGTAGTCTAAGGAATAAATTACTAGTACCCCAGGGACTTCATTCCTTTTCTTTAAGTCACTGTACCATTTGTCTTCCCTAAAGTTTCCACTATTTCTTTGGTATTTAAAACTATGTGATCTTATAGTTTTGGGTCAGTATAGGAAGAGAATCATTCATCATGCACACATTTTATGTCTACCTTATTTTCCTTTCAGTGTTAAATTTGTGGGATGATTCCATACTGCTGTATGAAACAGTAGTATTTTCCTGCTGTATGGGGAGTTGTGCTATGAATGTATTAATTTTCTTGTGGCTGAACATACATTTTAATGGTTTCCATTTTTTTTTTTTTTTTTTTTTTTTTTGCTATTTTGAATGAATTTTCTGTGAACATTCATGACTTTCTGTCTTTCTGTGAACTTGGACACAGTTCTCTTGGCAAATCCCTACAAGTTGAAATTTCTGGGTCACAGCCAAAGGATATATGCAATTTTTAGTACATATCAAGAGTTTTCCAAAATGGTTCTAACTAATTTATGCTTCCCCTGGAAATGCCTGTAAGCACCCATGCCTTCAGTTATCATTTTTTGATACTGTCAGTATTTTTCATTTGTGGCATGGAATATTATTAACTTGTATTAAATGGTGGTTTTCATCTTTTTTTTTTTTTTCATATGTTGAATATATTTTCAGATGCTCTAGAGACTCTTGCTTGTGAAGTATTTGGATATGTTTTATCCATTTTCTTTTTTTGCCAGGCTAACTTCCTTACTCTAGTATCATGTAGATGTTCTTCATACATTTTATAAGAACTTTTCTTCACGCATTGTGCTGCTAACACTTATATTCTATAAATAGTATATTCCATAAAGAGTTTAACATTATTGTGTTCAAGCTTCAATATTCTCTTTTCTACTGAGCATTTCTAGATCATTGGATGACAATTTATTCAAATGTCATGTCATAGTCTTCTGTCTTGTAAGAAGCTCCTTTGATTCCCTTTAATATCTTTGGTTATGGCTCCTTCCCCTGGACAGATAATATGAACAATCATTTTTCCCCCTAAGTATGCACAGTGTATATATTACTTTCACTCTTTTTGTTACAGTATATATTATCTTGAATCAGAGATGTTTGTCTGTCCATCTTCACGGTAGCTGTCCCACATCACACTGATCCAATTATCCAAATGCTTCAGTGTCTTGTTATTGAAACTGAGTCATAATGCCTCCTAAGAATCTCTGGAATTGGTCTATTTCTCCATCTCAATTTCTGAACTTAATAGCCTCAACTATCACATAAATCATCTTCCTTGCTCTGCCCATACAGAGAAACAATGACCTTCTAATGTATAGCTCTCTTCATGCAATACTTCTTTGAAAACTTTTCTACTGTCCACTTCTCTTCAATTTGTATTCAGTTCATTAGTGTGCAGCAGAAACTCCATAGATGTTTAAATCTTATTGTGTTTCTTTCTCACCACTGAGCCTTCTATTTTAATCTCATAAGACTTTTTTTTTTTTTCTTGAATGTGCCTTTATAAGGACTCTTCTTTCGGCCTCTGCAGCTATGCCCCAACCTTCTCACTTATCCTTCAGGTTTCATGCTCTGTATATTTCTCAAAGGAATAATCCTCCACAAACTCCGATAATCTGATACCATGTAACAGCCCCCATAATCTTCTCTGTTAAAATCTACTATATTTATTGTTTGTATTTTCCCCTCTCTCTGAAAATAAGGTTTCCTTGAGTTAGAACCCATGTTACTCTGGATCCTCATTCTAACAATTTGCTTATCTTATTACTCAAATCATAAACTCATAGGTCATACTATAAAAATATGTCATTTAATCATAGAACATATGTAGAGGTAGATACATATACAGTAGCTATAGATAAAATATAGAATCAAATGTAGATACACTGGCTTAACCTTATCAGTGTTCAGAAATGTAGTCTAATTTGAGATTTGAGCCACATTGCAGTAAAGATTTGATAATTCCTCATTATATATAAGTCACAATCAGCTTTTAGAACAGATTTACTTAAAAATCTTCATGTCAGGAGATCAGGAGCATGGAGGCTGGAAGGGAAGTGTGGAGAACATGAGGGAATGGGATGGTCAAGATAGGGGAAGGACCAAGAAGGAGAGCAAGGAAAGAGCTATCTTTATAGAGGGAACCATTACAGGGTTAGCGAGAAACCTGTAATTAGGGAAATGCTCAGGAATCTACAAGGATGAGCCCAGTGAAGATTCTAAGCAATAGTGTAGAGGGTGCCTTAACTGGACTTCCTTGGTAGTCAGATTAATGATTAACTTCATTGTCATCATATAAACTTCATCTAGTAACTGATGGAAGCAAATACAGATATCTGCAGCTTAACACTGGGCCAATCTCCCAGAGTCCAGCACAAGAGAGGGTAGAGAGACAATATGAGCAAATGAATCAAGACTGTGATGGGGAAAGCCACAGAAATAGCTGACCCATGCAAGTGGGAGCTCACTGACTCTGGACTGACAGCTGGGAAATCTGCATAGGAATGAACTAGGCCTCCTGAATGTGGATGACAGTTGTTTGGCTTAGGCAGTTTATGAGGCCACTGGCAATTGGACCAGGATTGATCTCTAGTACATGAAATGGCTTTTTGGAGCCCATTCATTATGGAGGGATATGTTGCCCAGCCTAGATACAGGGGTGGGGTGGGGGTTGGGGAGGACCTTGGTCCTGCCTCAATGTGAAGTGACAGGCTTCATTGTCTCCCCATGGAAGACCTCACCCTTTCTGAGGAGTGGATAGGGGATGGTGTGAGGGAACATGGGAGGTGAAGGAGGAGAGGGAGGAAAAATTGGGATTGGGATTTGTATATAAAATTTTTTAAAAAGTGGTATTTTTGTTGTTTTTGTTTTGTTTTTAAGGAAAGTTGAACAACACTGGAAGCTGTCCTCTAGCTTCCAAGTATATGTGTACATTCCGACATGAACACACCCTTGTGAAGTTACAGATTCTGGGGGATATAAAACAATGGTAGAAAACTTGCCCAGTCACATACCCAAAGGATGTACACTCAACACAAGGTCATTTGCTCAATTACGATCATCACAGCATTATTTATAATAGTGAGAACCTGTAAGCAGCCTCGATGCCCATTAACCAAAGAATGGATGAAGAAAATGTGCTGTTTATTCAGAAGAATATTACTCAGTGGTAAAAACAATGATATAATGAAATTTGCAGGCAAATACATGGAACAGCACATCCTGAGTGAGGTAACACAGACTCAGAAAGACAAACACACATGGTATACATTCACTCCTAAGTGGATATTAGATGTAAAGCAAAGGCTATAATTCACAACTCCAGAGAAGCTAGGTAAAAAGAGGGACCCACATGGAAGACACCAGGAAGGGAAAATAGTTAAAAATCTCCTGGGTATACTGGGAGGCAGATAGAAGGAAGGAGATGGGGAATGGGAACTTGGGAGATCAAGAAGACTGAATAGAGGGAGGGACTAAAGGCAGAAAGCAATGAAAGAGGTGACTTGATATAGAGAGCCATTGTGGAGTTAGAAGGAAACCTGGTACTAGACAAATTCTTAGGAATCTACATGGATAACCCTTGCTAAGACCACCTAGCAATAGTGGAGAGGCTTTAGGAAAGGTTGTTCAACTTTAACCAGATAAGTGACTACCCTAACTGTCATCACAGAACTTATATCCAGTAAATATTAGAAAATATACAGTGACTCACAGCCAAGCACTGGGTTGAGCTCCTGGAGATCAGTTGAAGAGGGGGAGGAGTGATAATATGAACAAGGTGGGGTGAGGACAAGAGCATGATGGGGAATACCACAGAGACAGCCGACCCAAGATCAACAGAAGTCATAGACTAAGAACTGTCAGCTGGGGTACCTGCATAGGAACCGAACTAGATCTTCTGAATGTGGGTGACAGTTATGACACTTGGTGGTGGGTGGGAGGAAGTAAGCTAGCAATGGCACCAGGACCTAGCCTAGGGGCATGAACATTTTTGTGGAGGCCACCCCTTATGGTTGGTTACCTTACTCAGCATTCATACAGGGTAGGAGGGGCTTGGTCCTGCCTCAACTAGATATGCCAGACTTTATTGACTCCACAAGGAAGTTCTTATCTGGTCTGAGGAGTGGTGGGAAGGGTGAAGTCAGGGAGGATGTGGGAAAGAAGAAGAGGGAGTGGGAACTGGGATTGGTATATAAAATGAAAAATATTTTTAACAAATTAAAATATCAGAACAAAAGCCTGACAAGAAAAAAAGACCATGCCCAACATGCTTAAGTTTCCATATTTTCAAAAATAAAGAAAATATAAGGCAAAAACATGGATTTTTAATTTTATTAAAACAAATACTCTTTATTTGCACTTTAATATTTACTTGTGCATGTCTGAGGCTACCTTCACTGTCAACTTGACAAACTGGGCAGAAGAACTTTTATTTAAGAATTATATCATATTGGCCTATAGACATAAATATATATATATATATATATATATATGTATATATATATATATATATATATGGTATTTCCTTGACCAGACCACTGTATGTGTACCATCCCTAGGCAGGTAAGCCTGCAGTGCTCTATATGAAAGGTAGCTGAAGAAGAACAAGAACATGGGCTCTCTTTTAGTTCTTGCCTCCAGTTCCTTCCCTGAATTCCCTTGGGGATTGTGACCTGGGTACTGTAAGGTAAAACAAACACTTTCTTCTCTAAAAAACAAACCGACAGACAACAACAACAAAAACCATCAACTAAGTAATGCTTAACCTCTATAAAATTACAGAATTTACACTATGTAACTTCTTGTAACACTTCACTAACAGGAAACTACTGTTATCAGCAAGTGGCACATTCTGTTTGGACAGGAATGTGCCTCAAGCATTCAATTTGGGGACTGAGTGTCTTGTTCAACAATTAACATGTATATCATTGGCCTGAAGTTTTAGTTCTGTTTCTTAAGGATCAGAAAAAGAAAAAAGGTTCATACAATGAAGTAAATCCAGAATACTCTTATTTCTCTCCTACTATGAAGCCTAGCTTATTTTGTCCACATTAAAGAAGATAACCTTTTTCTAAAAGTCACTTCTTCAAGTTTCTGCAGACAGATCCTTTGGGCCTCAAGTAAACCTTTGTTCTTATTCCTGGAGACCTTTCTCTAGACATTCCAGTTTCCCAACATAATTTTTAATGTCAAATATTTGCATATGGACCCATCCTTTAGCACAACTATGACCAATCTAGAGGAGAACAGGTCTGCCAAGTTATTCCTGTGTGAAGACACAGTAATGACATCCATGGAAGTCCTAGGTTTTATATTGCAGGATCTTATAGAGAAGTATGTTGAGAGGGAAGCAATTTAAAACTTAAAATGAAGCTCCATACATAATTTGAAAAAGAAAATGTGAGGGCACAGATGAAAAAATATTACTGAACCTTAAGCTTTACTGAATTCACAGTAAATTAGACTCTAATCATCATGCAAACGTCAAACTTTTCCTTAGTAGTAACATATGATTTGTTTTACTAAGTTTATTACAATTGTAGGTATAGGTTTGTGTGCCCTCAGCATGTTCAACAATTGATAAAACACTCACTGTCATCCAATCACCTAGATTAAAATCTTGAGTATCATTCCAAAGATGTGCTGTAGGTATCACATGAACTAAGATGCTGAAAATTCTAGTACATCCATCCAAAAGCTATGCTTTTTGGTCATTTTCTTTTATCAAGTCATCATACCTACTATTTTCTCTACTAAAGACATTAATTATTTTAAGTATCTAAGATGGTGTGTGTGTGTGTGTGTTTAAACATTAAACAATCATACTGACACGAGTTCTCTAGGATATATTCACTGAGGATTCCCAGTGACACTATTATAACCTGCTTACACTTACACTATTTCCCATTTATTGTCTACAGCAAGTATGTGAGTAACAGAATTGTCAAGAAACCAGAACATAGAAAGAAGTCTTTTTAGGCTCTGCTAAGCTCTGTGGCTGCCAGTTTCAACCCAATTGCTCTTCATTGACATTCAAAACTATCGTGATCACATACTTTTTGGGAAGATCAGAGTTTTGCCTTCACAAAGAGAAATCATACCATATTTTCTGACTGTAAAATTAATATTTGATCACTTAAGGAAAGTTGAAAAAGCAACTAGAAACTTAAAATTGTATGTAACTTCACTCTCCCACAGTAACTTCTTTTGACATTTCAGCATTTTCTTACAGGACTAATTTTCTTCTTTTATATTGTTAAGATTGGCCAGATTGAATAAGAAATGTTGCAATTGTTAATTAATGCTAAATCATTTTTTCTTATTCTAGAAAATTATAAATAACATTGCACTACTGGACTAAGAGTACATTTTTCAGATGTGACATAATTCACTTAAACTTTACATGTGGAAAATTGATATGGTTATTTAAATTTTAAAATATACAGAGAAAGAAAAGAGAAGGTGTAATGTAGTTTTATTATAAGCTCAAAGCATAAAAGAATTATATATATATGTTAGACCAACATTAACTATGCTATACTCCTCATATATCTATCTAAAATCTTCTTTCCTCTCTAGGGTATGAATTAAAAAGTTAAAGTTACTCTTCTAAATTTGACATAAGCTGAATGAACAGAAACATTTTTTAAAAATCAAAGTATTAATCCTCATAATGATTATGGTATTAAAGGTCATACTTGAATATATCTTTCTACATATAGCCAGTATTAAACATTGTTGACTATTAACTCTGCAAAAAAGAGTACATGTATGTGTTAATTTAAAACTACAGATGATGATGCAATAAAGGAAGAAATTACAGTGAATGACACATTCTATTAAATATTCTTCTTCTTTTTTTTTTTGAGGTTTAAACATCTCCTCCCAAACTACATTTGAAATCAAATAATAAGGAAGAAATATTGATGATAAGAAATGAAACTTTAATATATAGTAGGCTTGGGCATCAACCATCTATAAATAATACTGTTTAGACTTTTTTTTATCAAAACAATCAGACAGAGCTCACACCCTCATATATTTTACCTGAAAACTAATTAATAACCATGAGCTTAAAACTCTGTATATGGTAAAATGTTCTGTATCACATCACAGCTGTCTGATTTCCATATTTCACTTTTTTTTTTTTCCTTTCCTTCCTCCCCTTCCCTCTTTTCTATGTGCCTTATTTTCCTGGTGATCTTTGGAACTAATATCACCTGCCCTTTTCTAGTGCTGTCCCTTTTCTACCAGTTTCCTACCTTGAAGGTGCAGTTTGCTTTCCGTGCTTTGTAGAAGGACGGAACTCACAGAGTCCAGATTGTCGTAGCTGTTACAGCCCAGAGGCCCAGTGCGCGTCTCTGTGACCTATAGTGGACATCAAGTGAGAAAAGCATGAGACAAGAGTCCTGGTTTGCAGCAGATCCTAAGGAGGGATTCCACACCTGGGATGTCTGCTGAATGTGTGGTCTACACCTCAAACTGTGTGGGTCTGGCTAAGCAGACTGCACGGCCAACATGATCAAACACACAGACTGAATCCATAATGTCCATTATCTCCAACCCGCATTCTCTTCAGAAGGACACACTGAGTTTTATATGAACAAATATATTAAAACACAATGATAGAATTCTAAATGCCAGCCTTTAGAATCAGGAAAAAAAAAAAAAAAAAAAAAAACCAGAAAAACAAACCATCATTAGTTTCAAGGTAGGCCATTTATTTTCTGTGTGATATAAGGACACTATTTAACTCCTCTAAGTGACAGCAAGCTCAGGCTATCACTGTCTTTAAGGGAGACTGTGCGATACATGTGAAGTCTCTTAGTGCCTGGAACAAGGAGTGTTCAATATTGCTAGCTGATTACAAATTGCCTCTGTAAATTGCATTGAGTGCATAGGCACTATTATCAGGCAAGAACAATACAATTGTCTCCTGTTTTCTAAAGAAGGTTCAGCAATAACTACAACCAGTGCCACTGTGGAGTTAAAGAAAAATCTGGATTTTATTGTGTATTTGTGACTTTGTCTTCCAATATTTGAGGTGGTGACAAAAAGGAATACCTATTTAAAATAACCTTGGAATTAAGGGTCTAGTGTATAAAGGCTCCTTCATCGCTTTATTCACCATTCTTTGGAGTTGTGCTAAAGTTTGTTCAGCTGTAAAGGTGCAGCCTCCACTGAAGGCAAAGTCAACTTACAGGAATGCCAACACATAACTTCTCTGTCATTTTCTACCTATGTAATCTTATGCTGGTGTCTTTCCCTTCATTACCTTCCAGTTTCCCTGGGTAAAGTTAGCAATGATCTTCTATAAAAGTTAAAGTGATTAATATATTAAAATTACCACCATCGCCATTTTTGTAATTATCATTATTAGTATGTGCACCTGTACACTTGTGCATATTTTGTAAGTGGAAACATACATTCCCAAGAATGTATACAGTGAACAGAGGGCAATCTCCTGAAGTTTGTTTTCTCCTTCCAAATTTATGTGGGTAGGGAGATTAGAACTAAGGTCTCCATGTCACCAGTAAGCACTTTTACTAGCTGAGCCACCTTATAGGCCTAAGGGGTCACACTTTTTTATGTGATTGGTATTTAGGATATAATAAATCAATTATTGGTAATTTCATTTTCTAAAAAGAATTTCCTTTTGTGGCAAAGAATAGTGTACTTCTTATTGAGCAAGACTTAACACCACTAACTTATTTTTACTATAGTTACCTTGTCTCTGTCAAAGGCTGCATTTCAAAAAATCTGAGAGTGAGGCAAGTTGCAGTGTGCTGATCCCTGAGACAATGACAAGAAAAGGCAAAAAACCTGCTGGGGCCAAATTGCATGTAGAAGCCAGGGTTAGTGTAAAAAAGGGATCATTGAGAGGCTTCTGGGCAATTTGTCTGAGAAATCCCTGCTCGAGAAGCATTCCAGGATGCACAGAAAAGGATTATCTCCTGACAGTACTTTAATATATCAATTCTTCCCCCCCCCCATCCAGGGGCAGAGAACCATTGGGTAATAATGAAAACCAGGCCTTTGCAGCTTCTAACTCTGATGGCTTCGTAAAGATCTGTCTCTTCATGCCAAGCTGCTTAACAGCACAACTGCCCCCACCCCAGTATATGCGATTTTCTTGGATAAGTTGATCCTTTGTCAATCTGATCTATTTCTCTCCTTACTACCTCCCTCCCCTACTGCCTTCGAAGGTTTCTCTTCTAGAGATCAATTTCTGATTCAAGAAGCCTGAGTCTAACTTGACTTTGTCTTCTGTCCCTTTTCCCTAGAGTTGTTTTAGGGATTCTTAATATGAGGCAAGATCTACATTTTATTCAGAAGTCGGGGTGAAGACTCAGAAGCAAATTGCAGGCATGATCTAGTTTAAGAAAATTTAGGACAGGAAAAAAAATCCTCGGACAAATTAATCCTTTATTTCAAGAATGTTCTCCCACATGCTCTTTATAGAGGCCATCTCTAAACTCACTGTACTGGAAATGAATCCTAAATTTCCTATACTCTAAGTCCCTGACTTGAGAATCCAGTGCCTCTATATCCAACATGTCTGCCTGACTTTGAATTAGTTAAAATTGAATCAACTTACAAATGTACTTCTTTGGTAGACATAGTCAAAGTTCAATAATCACACAGGAGTAAAGGCTACTTCCTGGCCAGCACAGACAGATATTTCCAGTATCTCACATCTTTGAAGGTTGTATTGGGATGTGTTGGTGCAAATGAGCATGACTCAGTGAGTAGTGTGCACGATTGTTCACTTGTGTAAATAAATATTTATTGGAATGCAGTGACCCATACTTGCATATGCATTGTCCATGGAGGCTTTTGTGTGATTGCAGCAGACCTGAGAAGTAGCGACAAAAATCCTGCAGATCTCAAATATTTATTACTGACATATTGCAGAAAATATTTGCTGATTCCAAGGCTAGAGTCTAGCATTTTGGCTCCTATTAATTAGGATATTCTCAAGATGAATACTTCTTAACAGAATCCTTAAAACTGTGGACCTCAGTTTTATAATCTAAAAAATAGGTGATGAGAATGGAAAAAAAATCATAAATGTTGTATAAACTAATCACTAGGGTCGCACTAACCTTATTCCTGTTAGCTCTGTGATCTTGGACAAATTATTTTACTCCTAGCTTCAGTCTCTTCAATTTGAGTGAGGATTGGACACACACACACACACACACACACACACACACACACACACACACACACACACACACACGAAAAGAAAACCAGCTATTTAAAAGAAACTGATAGGTATGTGAATAATTCTGCAACAGCCACAGCTAGAACATATTAATAAGTCAGTACTTAGGACCACTGTAATACACATACTCATTTTGTCAGAGATGATTTTGCAATATCTATCAGAGTGATTGGTTGGAGGAAAATGAGGTATCCTGATTGATATGCAAAGAATGTTTGTTATCTGCACTTAGAATGTCTGTATCATGGTTCTGTTGACTTGAGAATCGAAGTGCACCATAAACCTTACCTTGATTGCTCCAGTTGATATCTGGATCTCATGAAGCCTTCTCATAGTGCCATCACGGTCAACGAAATAGGATGATGCAAGCTGGTGCAAAGCTTCAACACTTTGAGTGGCATTCCCTGACTTCCGATCAAGGCGACTTTTGTCCATGTACATGGTCAAAGCTTCTTCTCCTGAATGGAAAAGCAAAGAAGATAAGAAAGATGCTCTAATATCAACGCAGCAGGAGGTGTTCCAGAGCTTGAATGCTGAGAGCAGGCTTAATCTCTAACCAACCTGTCCAAATAACCCTCTACCTATAAACTCAAGGGCATAGTG
Organism: Phodopus roborovskii; assembly: GCF_943737965.1. NCBI lineage: Eukaryota > Metazoa > Chordata > Mammalia > Rodentia > Cricetidae > Phodopus > Phodopus roborovskii. The sequence continues at coordinate 4,952,086 of NW_026126447.1, forward strand.
CAAAAGATCAAATTCAGAGTTTGCTGTAGATACCAGTAAAGCAACAACCATTGAATAAGGTTAAGACACCAAAAGTCCATCACCAAATAAAATTGTACATACATCTCAAGAGCTTACTGCTACTTCTAAGAAAGGGCATGATGGATTTCACATCGATATTCTTTCCTTATTCTTTTTTCTTCTGTTTCCTCAACCCAATTTAATTCTTCCTGTTTCTCTTCTCTATTCTTTCCTCATCATTTCCTTGCATTGATACTCCATTTCTCCTCTAACTACCCCTTATTAAATAGACAAGTGACAGATTATAGATATATAAAGATAAGCAGGTATGAGAAAAGAGAGTGAAAAGATACTTGGGTAGATGTGGGAAGGACAAGAGAGAGGAAATTGACAGAGACTTCTTAGATGATTTGTG